>NC_056686.1:14551442-14856538 GCF_018350215.1 Panthera leo
ACCCCACTTGCTCATGCTATATTTTCCTTTTTTATAATGTTAGGCTCTTAGCTAACATTTTTTTCTTTTTCATTAGCATGTTAAAAAAATTTTTTTAATGTTTATTCATTTTTGAGAGAGAGAGACAGAGTGTGAGTGGGGCAGAAAGAGAGGGAGACAAAGAATCTGAAGCAGGCTCCAGGCTCTGAGCTGTCAGCACAGAGCCCGAAGCGGGGCTTGAACCCATGAACCGGGAGATCATGGCCTG
The DNA here is from genome assembly GCF_018350215.1 of Panthera leo. Lineage (NCBI taxonomy): Eukaryota > Metazoa > Chordata > Mammalia > Carnivora > Felidae > Panthera > Panthera leo. Next base: position 14,551,690 of record NC_056686.1, read on the forward strand.
AGCTGAAGTTGGATGCTTAACCGCTTAACTTACTGAGCCAACTGAGTCACCCAGGTGCCCTTTCATTAGCATGTTTAAACTTGATTACAACTGGTATTAATGTGTAGTTTTGTTCCTGCTATATTCTTCCCTTTACATCAAGAAATTTCTCACTGTTGAGGCACCTGGGTGGCTCAGTAGGTTGAGCATCCAACTCTTAATTCTGGCTCAGGTCATGATCTCATGGTTTTGTGAGTTCAAGCCCTGCATCGGGCTCTATGCATTGACTGCAGAGCCTGTTTGGGATTCTCCCTCCCTCTCTCTCTCTCTCTCCCTGCCCTTCCCCTGCTCACATTCTCTCTGTCTCTTCCAAAAATAAATAAATAAACTTAAAAAAATTTTTTTCTCATTGTTGCTACTGAGTCCCCATAACAGTTATTGACCGCTGTAGACACCCTTTTCTGTTACCTCCATCTTCTTGCCCATAGTTTCCTCAATATTTGGAGGATCTCACACATTTTAGAGTATCTCTTTCAAATAAATGTAAAGAAATACTGCGTCACATTCTTGGGAGCCTCGGTTGTTTACAATCTTATGTAACATTTTGTTAAGAGTTTCTGCATCTATGTTTATGAAGGATATTAATCTGTAGTTTTATTTTCTTGTAATGTCTTTATCTGGTTCTGATATCAGAATAATGGTGAGTTAAGTAGAAGCATTTCCTCCACTCTAATTTTCTGGAAGAATTTATTAATAATTGGTGTTATGAGCTGAATTGTGTCCTCCCATTCATATGTTGAAGCTAACCCCCAGTATCTTAGAAAGGGGCTGTATTTGGAGATACGACTTTGAAGGGGTGATTAAGTTAAGATGAGATCATTAGGGTGGTCCCTAATCCAACTGGACTGGCATCTTTGTAAGAAGAGGAAATTTGGACACACAAAGAGACCAGAGGGATGTACATGTAGAGAGGAAAGACCTTGTGAGGGCCCAGAAAGAAGATGGCTATCTGTAAGTCAAGGAGAGAGACCCTCAGAAAGAAACCAGTCCTCCCAATGCCTTGATTTTGGATTTCAACCTCCAGAGCTATGAGAAGGTAAATTTCTGTTTCTCAGAAATTTAAGCCACTCAGCCCATAGTAGTTTGCTATGGTAGCTCTATCAGTCTAATACAACTGGTATCATTTCCTTAAGTATTTGGTCAAATTTACCAGTGAAGTCATCGGAATCTGGAGTTTATGAAAATGTTTTTAATCTACATACTCACTTTCTTTAATAGATATAGGACTATTTCCAGTTGTATGAGCTTGTGACTTTCAAGGAAATTGGCTGTTCCATCTTGGTTATTGAATATATTGTCTTACATTCATCTTAATAAAAAAAATGCAAGAAAATATAACTACCAGTGACCCTACTGTCTAAAATTAGCCATTACTCCTGTTTTGCTATTTACTTTTCCGGATGATTTTTATACATGTGCACACCAATTTCCTTACTTCCCCCTGTCCCCCACTGCCATATTTTACAAAATTGCTATTACCCTTAATGTCCAGGGGTTTTGTTTTTTATATCATCAGATCTTTGAAGACATGATTATGGATGGATGCTTAATAATTTGCTTAACTCATCCCCTAACTTATGTGGCCTCTGATTGTGGAGGGAGCATCGCAGAGAATGCCGTAGTCAGCACCTTTCGCATCTGTCGCTGAGAACAACTCAGGTGTGCATCTTGGTTTACAGGCTTAGAAGTGGAATTACTGGGTCTGCCAGTTTATTATTGACTTCTCGTGTTGAACAACCTGTGCTGGAGGGGAGGTGGGGGAGGGAAGAGCCTGTCTCCTCCCCCCCCCTCCCCCCCCGTTCTCTAGTCTCTGGAGAACAGCCTGACCAGCACAGCCGGTGGGGCATGAGATGAGAAAATGGCAAAAAGGCAGTTCAGGGGGTCTCAGGGGTCCCCCACCCTGGCTGTGGCCTCTTGGCATAGATTGGCAGGGTGGAGGCTGTATCTTCCGTGTGTGGACTATACCTTACTTTTTGGTTCTTCCTCTTTTGGACTGAGTGATATCATTAAGAGGTGTTGGCACAAATCAAAGCAACAACTGAAGCCATGCTTTGTGCAGACGTGTGAAGACAGAGACCAGCCTCATCCTCCTTTCTCTCTTGGTCTTCAAGGAGCTCCCTGTCTGCTGGGGTGGATACAGCCTCCACTCCACAGGGAACCCCCAGGTTTTGGGATAAAATTATAGGGTTTTTTTTTTCTCTGGGATTCCCAGTCTGAGTGAAGTATCAAGATTGACAAAAGCAGATACCTACAAAGGAATGGAGAAGCAAGTGTCCCTTCGTGCCTCCTGTGCAGGGATGGGGTGGGGTGGTTGAAGGGTAACTTCTTGGGAAAGAGGAGGCACTTGGTTTGGTAGAGCGGGAAGAGGAAGTTGGATGGGTCCAGGGTAGGAAGAGAAACCTCAGGGGATTACTTCTGTCCCTTGTCAGCAAGTCTGGGGACACCGGGCAGATGTGAAGGTGGGGTGTTGTTTGGGGTTAATGTCCAAGAGTGCTCTTCTCTCCCCTTCCCTGTTTCTCCTCAGGGCTAGAGAACAGGCTTCTGCTCTGCAGAAGTCAGATCTTTAACTGGGCACTTGCCACGGGCCCAGATGACTCAACAGGGTCATCTGTTAGCAAGATCCTTGCTCTGTGAAGCCTGGTTGTATCCATTCTACAGCTGAGAACTCCGAGGCCAGGCGAGGGCTCTCTCCAGCCGGGATCTCAGAGCCAAGAAGCAGGGGTGCTGGGGTGGGACCCCCTATTGGTACAACTGCCCAAACCTCCAGGGGCTCAGGGGCCTCAGCCCCAATCCGCTTCTCTCCTGTCCATCTCCACCCCCCTCCAATGCCACCCCCACAAGAGGAACATGGCAGCGACTCGCAGGCCACCAGACTTTCAACCAGAGACGGCTACGCGCCCCAAGGTTACGTCTAGAAATGTCTGGAGACATTTCTGGTTGTTCCACCTTGGCAAGGTTAGGGGAGAGGAGTGTGGGGAGGGGACCCCGACCCCCACCACAGAGAGGTGCCGGGCTGCACGCCACAGTGGCGCTGTGGCAGAGAGGTCCTGCTCCCGGGTCAGATGAGCTCACCCTTTCAGATGTGAGCTGGGCGCCTCCTCCAGTCTTAGCCAGGTGTGGACACCGACGTGCTTGCAGATGTGGGTAGAGAGTTCTCTGCAGACTCTGGACAATGGTCCTTCCAGCTCTGGGAGGCCCTGGGCATATCCACACAGAGAGCTCCCGACAAAGACTTTCTCTTTGACCAAACCCTGCTCGGGCTTCACTTGAGCTCTTTTTCAAGAGGCGTGGGCTTTCGGACTCCTCGTCTATCTCTTCGCTGTCCTGTTCTCTGCAAGAACCTTGCTGAGCCAGCTCAGCCAGGAACCGTCACCCTCCATGTGTGATCGGCCCTGATGTCTGATGGGGTTCCTCTGCCCCTGCCACCCCCCTCCCCCATGATGTCTGGCCTGCCTTCTGCCAGAGTCCTGCTAGGTGGCTTTAGCCAGAATCCTCTTACCACAGCCCCCACATAGTAATTTTCCATCTGTGGACCCCCGTCCTGCTCCTTGGCTACAAACTCCCCTTTCCTTTGTTGTGTCTGGCGTTGAGCACAGCCTCTGTCCCCCACTGCAAAACTCCGCTGTAGAGGTCCCACGCCTCTCCGATGCCCCCTTGAGTCAAGCCCACAGCGCTGTTCAGTTACAAATGTGACTGAATAATGTTTTGTTTCACATCCTTTTGGGTGGGAACAGAGAGAGACCTTTGTGCGAACTTCCTTTCAGATGTACAGGGAAGGGCCAGCTCTTGGTCAGGTGTGGAAACCCCCACCTGCACATGCGCCCGAGGGCGGGGAACTGGGCGGGGCGGCTGTGGGCAGGGCAGTAGCTGTGGGAGGGAGGGGGTGGAGCCTCCTTTTTCTAGGGCGTGTGTCACCTGCCTCCCGCCCAGGGGCATTGCCCTGGCGCTACCCTGCCCGCGTGCGTGTGGCAGTGTGACACTGGGGCCTGCTCCCCGGAGCCTTCAGAGCGATCACGGACCTTACGAGCCCTATGTTGCTGGACCCCCAGAACACAGAACATGGCGGATGGGGCACAGGCCAACCCCAAAGTGTTGAGGAAGAAGGTGCTGGTTAGGCACCCCTCCAGGTGGAGGGGCCCAAGTCTCAGGGCCTCTTTTCCTTGGAGAACCTCGAGGTATGTGCCTGCTACCCTGGGATAGAATCCTCCACAGAGAGGAGCAGGGATGGGCTGGGGGAACTGGCTCCTAGAATCCGTGTCTCCAGAAAAAAGAGCTCTAAGTCTCTGAGTGAAGGCTGAGATATGTCAGTACATTTTCAGCACCAGAAGACTTTAGAGATCAGCCAGTCAATCCTCATGAGGTACTTGAGGCCCAGAGAGGCTATGGGATCTACCTGAGGTCACACGGCATTTTGGCAGAAGAGCCGGGACTAGAACCTGGGGACCCAGGTCTCTTGGCTCCAAGTGCAAGACCCAGCCACCGGGTTGGGTCACGTGACTTCCTGGAGTGCCTATGGAAGGGGGGTTCGTTCTGATCTGTGACAGTGGCCCGACCCCATGAGGCGGTGAGCTTCCTGTCTCAGAAGCCTGCTCGGGGTAAAAGGGGGAAGGAGGCTCCCGGTGCCTCCTGGCTCTGCCATCCAGGGGACGGTCCGTTCAGGGGGTGGGGGGCAGGCGGGAGGAGCTCATCCCAGACCTGCGGCAGCAGGAGCGGGGGCCCGGGGGGATGACATTGTCGGGGCCTCAGAAGGGAGCTGCGGGAGCCTGGAAGGGACGGGCTCGGGGCTTGGATGTTCTCCTCTCTCAGGTCCAGCTTGGGTATGAAGAAATTCTTCACCATGGTCGTCCTGGCCGGCAGCGGTGAGTAAAGGCTCTGGGGAGACTCCTCTCTCTCCCCCCTCCCCCACTTGCTCCTGTGACCTTGGGCACCTAGGTTCTCCATCCACTGACTGGCTCTCTCTGGGCCCCTGCTTCCCAGCTCGGGCCCCTGTCAGGCCCTCACTGACCTGGGGCTGTTTGCCGACTATAAACACACCAAGGGCCGTGGGCATTTACGAGCCTCCCAGGCGGCAGGGCCCCGGGCTGAGCAAGCATCGTAAAATGGTAGTGTTTGCTGGGCGTCTGGCCGCCCCCGGGAAAACCTGGGTGTTTGTGTAGATAAGAGTATTTGTGTACATGTGTACCTAAGACAAGAGCTAATGGGTTTGGGTGTGGATATACACATGTATCTGTGTGTGGGGGGGTTGTGTCTCAACACAGTGACGTCTGTGTGTCCTCCACACGTCAAAAAATGTGTAAGTGTGTACTAACTGCAGGTGCACGTGCGTGTGTGTGTGTGTGTGTGCGTGTGTACCAGGGCCGTCGGTGTGAGTGTGCGAGAAGTCGGCAAGAAAGGTCTGGGGGCTCCTTTCCCAGGGCTGGTGCTCCCGGGGAACACCGGTCAGGGACAGCTGAGGCTCCTGACACAGATGTGACCCCATCACACATCCAGGTGTTCTGGCAGCAGGTGCCTCCGGGAGGTGGAAGCTGGGCTAGAGGTGTCACTGACTCTTCATCCGGCCCGTTGCATAGCCTGCTCTGGGGCAAAGAAAGAACCGCTGGGCACAAAATAAGGGTTAAACGTGGCCAGAGGTGACAACGGTTGGCTGACCTGACCGCTGAAGCGAGTGTTGAGACAGCAAGCTTCTGAGTTCCGCCCGAACTGCTGGCCCCTAAGGCGTCTGCCCGACTCGCTTTCTTCTGCTTGGAGTGCGAGTGTGGACGTGGCCTCGGCTCCCTGGGTTCCCCGTGGGCGCCGCACGCGTGAGTGTGGTTCCACTGGCGGGTGTGTGGTGTGCGGGCGTGCGAGGCCTCTGTGAGCGAGTGTGTGTCCCCGTGTGTGAGTGTGGAGGGCTCGCGTGGTAACATCCCACCCTGCGTGCAGCTGCTGGTCAGAGGGCCCTGGTGGGGGAAGCTGTCCCCGGGGGGAAACACCTGCAGAGCTGGGCTGCGGGAGGCCAGAGCTCACAGAGGGTGCTCCCTCCTCACAGCCTCTGCTCACAGTGCCCAGCAGGAGAGCAGCGTCGTCCCCGTCCCCGTCCCCGTCCCCGGTTTGACAGTTGAGGTCAAGGAGCTTATGCAACCTGCCCGCGTGGTCATCGCAGGCCTCGTGGAGAGACCTGTTTGCGGACCCAGGGCTGTCTGCGTTTGACTCCCAAGGTCTGATTCCAGATCTGACTCCCAAGCTGCTTGACATTTCCCTCTGGCCGCAGGACCCAGCACAGAGTGGGGGGAAGGGTCGGGGGACACACCTAAGGTCCCCTTTGTCCTACTCCCACCGACGGCCCTCACGTCCCTTGTGCAGCTCAGGGATGGGCTTGGGTCCACTGGACACAGGGTCCTCCCTCTCCCTGCCTCAGACCCCACCTGAGACATGTGCCTCTCTCTCCATCATCCTCTTAGAGTCGCCTGTCATTTGTCCCACCTCCTTCCCTGTTGCCTCTCTCATTTGCTCCTTATTTTCTGTAATGATGAAAGTCACAAAGCCAATAAACGGGAAGGCTCAGGTGGAGCGGGATTCCCAAGGCCCATTAAGTGGGGCTAGAGCGGCTCTCCCGTGTGCGGGTTGGCCTCACCCAGTACGGACTGGAGCCCCAGGCTCCGGAGTGACTCAGCCGGGAGCCAGGAGCAGATGTAGAGTCAGCACAGGCCGGGGTGAAGAGGCAGGGAGGAGGGGAGAGGAGGGTATGTCGCTGGGGCAGACCCACCTGGCAGGTGCGCAGAGGCTGCTGATTTTGCTGGTGTGGGAAGGGGGTCATTGACCTATTGCTTCCGGTGAGACATGGCCAAAGGGAAAGGGTGTGTGTGTGTGTGTGTGTGTGTCTGTCTGTCTGTCTGTCTTCGCCGAATGACCAGACCACCGCATTGTCTCTGGATTCATCGTGAGATGCCTGAGCCCCAGGACCGTGCTGGGGACACTGAGTTCCTACTGGGGGCAGAGGAGCCAGACCAAGCCCAGGACCCAGAATCAAACCCCTGTGTTCACAAGAGCACGTGGCATTTGTGAAGCCCCTTACGGTGGACCGGTCACTTGGGGCCTCACTGCCTGGGTGCAAATTCCACCCCTACCACTTTTTTGATGATGTTCTTGGGGAAGTTACTTGGGTAAGCTCTGGGATTCAGTCTTCTCATCTGTAAAGTGGGGGCAACAACAGCACTCCATGAGTTAATGCCTGGAAGGGGCTCAGGACAGCACCTGGCACAGAGAAGCCCTCAGTAAATACTAATAGCTATTTCCTTCTAAGGGCCGTCAGACATCATGGCTTTTTATACATTGCTTCCTTCCTCCCTCTCTGCCCACCCTCTCTCCTCCTTTCCCTGGCCTTGGGGTGTGGGGGGGACAGTCAGACAGGAGGGGGCCCCCCACCAGGTAGGGAGCTCACAGCACCCCCTTGGTTCTCTTGCAGTCCTGCCCACGGCCCGCAGCAGCCTGCTTAACCTGAAGTCCATGGTGGAAACCATCACGGGGAGGAGTGCCATCTTGTCCTTCGTGGGCTACGGCTGCTACTGTGGACTAGGAGGGCACGGGCTGCCCATGGATGAGGTGGACTGGTAGGTTCCGGAGTGCCTGGGCCACTGTCAGGCCTGGGAGGGGGGCGGTGAGGGTCAGACTGGTCTCCATTTCTGAGACATGGGAGAGGGTCCTTTCCCCAAAGGATGAGGCTGGTTCAATGAGTTTGTGACCAAGAGCCTGACCTTGACCCATATCCTCCTCTACTGTCTTGGGTGGTTTCTACTGTGCCTCCCCAAGTCTTGGGCTTGGAGGCGTTTGAACTCCCAGTCTCGCCAGGAAGGAAACTTTGACCTGCCCCCACACACGTGAGAGCAACAGACGCACAGCTCATGCTCAACACAAGCAAGGGCTGTGACCCCTCTCACTCCCATCACCCTAGAGGCCCTGATGGAGGGCTGCGTTTCTTCCATCAGACTGAAGACTGAAGCCATGGCTTAACTTTCTGCTCCTATCTCCCCCAAAGCAGCCAGCGTTAAGTCTGGTAACCCGGGGGGCTTAATAAATGCATGTTAACTAATTGCCTTCCTCCACCAGAGGGGATGGGGATGGCCACACTACACTTGCTTCCTGTCTCCCACCACCAATGCCCACTCAACCCTCCAGACTTTTGTCTCTCCCTGGCCATCGTGCCCAGCCGGGCATGGCCTCCTCATAGACTCAGGCTCCTTTGACACCAACTTAGTCCTAACCCTCCTTCCCATCCTGACCACATCATCGGACAGCCTGACGCCTCCCGCCTCCTGCCTCCTGCGGCCAGGGCTCCAAGGGGGAAAGCTGGGCTCTGCCTGGCTATGTGACCTCAAACGAGTAACTGCCCCTCTCTGGGCCTCAGTCTGAAGGTCTGATCCACGAGGAACCGAAACAGACGACTGGGGTCTCTGCCGGTGGGAGATGGGCCAAGCTTGGCTATGTGGGCCTGCTGTCCTCTACCTGCCCCTAGGTGCTGCCACGCCCATGACTGCTGCTACCAGAAGCTCTTCGACCTGGGCTGCCACCCCTATGTGGACCACTATGAATACACCATCGAGAACAATACTTCCATCATCTGCAGTGAGTCCCTCCCCTGCCGTTCCTCCCTCCCCCACCCAGGAGAAGGGCTTAGACTGCCAGTGCCCCCAGGCTGCTCGGGGGGCCCGTGCACGGGGTTGCCAGGTAAAATACAGGATGCCCACTTACGTTTGCCTTTCAGGTAAACGAAACATGTTTTCACATAAGTATATCCTAAATATTGCACGAGACATACTCATACTAAAAATTAAATGCTAGCATAAAAACAATGACTATTGGCATGAAAATAAGAATTAGCATAAGTATATCCCATGTAGTACTGGGACATACTTATACTAGAATATTTACTGTTTGAAACTCAAATTAGCCAGGCCTCTTGTTTTTGTTTGTTTGTTTGTTAACTCTGAGAACCCTAGCCGTGGCCCTAGCACGTCTCTCTGATGTGCTCTGATCCCCCCAAGCCCGAATCAGCAGGCTGCTGCCTTAGTTCTTGATTCTTAAGCTTCGGAGAGCTTAGGGAGTGGTTCCGATTCAGTGGGCCTGGGTGAGGGCCCAGGAATCTGTTTTTAACCAGATCATCAGATGATGGGAAGACTTGGTGACACATGGGTCTGGGTTTAAACCTGGATTCTGCCAGCATCTCCTGCGGTGTAACCCTATATAGGGTGCTTCCCTACCTGGCCTCAGTCTCCCTGTGGATATATGGAAGGGTTTGGATCAGAGCAGACATGTTCCCTTCTAGTTCTGTCCTTGGGACCCTACCAGAAGGTGGCCTCATCCCAAGACCCTCAGTGTTTCTAGGAATTCAAGCTATGGGAACCAGGCCCGGTGGGGTTACCATGGACGCTCTGGGCCATTCCTCAACTGAGAGGTGCGGATCCACGTTAATGGCCCAGGTGTCCCCGTGTGCCTCCTCTTAGGTGGCGGGTGTCCCCTGGCCCAGTCCCACGGGCAGCCCCTGGCTCCCTTTGTTTCCTTGTCTTCACCAGGTTCTGTTCACTACCCCTCACTAAAAGCAAGCAAGCCCAGCTTTGCAAAAAAAGAAAAAAAAAGTCCCAAGTCTTCTGTTCTCTGGGGAAGAGTCCTGGTGGTGAACTGGGTGCATCTGGGGCCCCCTGGGAACCCAGGGCACTGTGGTCTTCATATTCTGCTATTCAAATGTGGGGTGGAGGGGCTGGCTTGGGAGAGGAGGTGTCCCCTCATTAATGCATTTCGAGGATCCTCAAAGGGCAGTGAGCAAACCCAAGTGGGGGTTTTCACATTGGGTTCTGGGGGTTCCTGGACTCAGGTGATGGGTGGGGGTGTTCCTGAGTGGTCCAGCTGGTCCCATTAACCCATTTCACAGCTTAAGTGGCTTCTCTTTTGGCCACTTGATATGTTGGCCTTCTGCAAAGAGTTTCATTTGAGAGAAAGTATTCTGCTGATAGAAAGTTTGAAAAGTCTGCCAACCACCGAGCTAGTGAGCGGTTCTCAGAGGGTGTTCCCCGAATCTGCAGTATCGGCATCCCCTAGGAATTTACTAGCAATGCAGATTAGCAGGCCCCACCCAGACCTACTGAATCTGAAGCTGTGGTCCTGGGGCCCAGCCGTCTTTGTCTCAGCAAGCCACCCAGTGGCTCCTAATGAGGCCCCTAAGGTTGACAGCTATCAGGGTAGACGATTTTGGGCGGCTTCAGCACTCGCTCGTGGGAAAGGCCCTGAGCTAAGCTCTTAGGAGTCCTTCCTCAGTGGCTCCTCACCACGAGCTCCCTCCAGGGTGGGTGTCCCGCGATTCTGTGATGGAAGGGGGAGGCCTAGGGTGGGGAGTCCCCGACACCCGAGTGTCTATCTCGGGTCCACCTTGGGTTTGCTGTGTGACCTAGGTAAACTCGTCCCTGGGGCCTCCGTTTCCCCAACTATAAGATGACAGGTTGGACTTCCGGGGTCTTCTGATGGAAACATGCTCCAGAGCCACCTGGATGACGGATCATGCCAACTGCAGGGCCCGGCCCAGAGCTTCTGAGCCCGCAGGCCTGGGGCGAACTGCCAGCACGTTAGTGCTGCCCACCAGGGGACCATATTCCGAGACCCACCAGAACCTCTCCCCCGCGTAGGTGAGCTCAACGAGACCGAGTGTGACAAGCAGACCTGTGAGTGTGACAAGAACGTGGTTCTGTGCCTCCGGAACCAGACGTACAATGAGAAGCATCGCAACTACCTCAACATCTACTGTCAGGGCCCCACGCCCAACTGCAGCATCTACGAGCCGCCCCTGGAGGAGGCGGCCTACAGGCACATCTCCCCCACTGCCCCTGCACCTCCCTAGTGCCCCCCGGGGCTGACGGGCAAGAGGGATGGAGGTTCTGGCTCTGGGGACCAGACAGGCAGACCAGGTGGAGATGGGGGAAGACTGAGAGCCCAGGGCTTTCTGGCTGCTTCCTCCCTGAAACTCTCCAGGGGACTGGCCCCAGAGGACTCAGGGAGGCCTGGGTCCTGACTGTGGCTCCCAGGCCCCTCCAGCCCAGCACTGGGCGTGGCCATGTCCTACCGCTGATCCCAGACTTGGCAGGAAACATGTAGCCTGTTGGGGTCTCTCTTGAGTGTGGAGGGCAAGGCCTGAGGAAAAGAGGTGGCTCCTCTGAGTGGTCTCTGCCACGGGCCCCAGCCTGACTTCCTCGGCTTGACCGTCAAGGTTAGAGACTAAGATTCTGAGCTGCCAGTACAGCCCCAGAGCTTGTTGTGTCCTCAGACAGGTTCCCAGACAGAGTGCTGGTCCTGAAGCCTGGGTTCTGGGGGCCTCTTGGCTGCCCCTAGGGGACAACCCCGGGCGCTCCTTGCTTTGAGGGCCTAGTGGCTCTCTAGAGCCCCCTTAAGGGCAGGGTGGCCCATGAGTCCAGGCCCAGACATCACAGGAGGGCCACAGGGCTAGTGTCTCAGCCACAAGGTCTGGCCTCAGATCAGGCTCGGGGGCGCTGACGGAACCCCCATGCCCAGTGGCACTCCCTTAGGTGCATGGGGATCAAGACAGGGCCACAAATATGTCTCCAGCACCCTCACGTCTCCCCTTACCTCCCTGCTAACCCGGTCCAGCCATACGGCACTGCTCTGAGGTGCACCGGACCCCACCCCCGTGCCTCTCCTCCTGTACCAGCCGGGCCGGTGGGTGGGAGGACCCCAGACCCCTCTCTCCCTGCCAGGGAGACACAAGGCTGCACTCTGGTCTCAGAAGCCCTGTCAGTGGGGAGGAGGCTGAGGGCTGGGACCCACCTCCCTGAAGGGGAAACAAAGGCAGGAGGGTCCAGGTCCAGGCAGGAGGCTTGGAGAAGATTCCAGAAGGCAGTGGGGAGGGAACTGCATGAAGACAGAAGGGAGGGGAGACGGTGGGAGAGAAGCGGGACAAGGCGAGACGCCCAGACCAGAGGGGTCTCGGCAAGAGAAGTGGGGTGAAGGAGCCTTGGGGTGCAGGGACCCCCTCGGGCCCAGTTTCCTGTTGAGGGTTGCGGGCAGAGATGGAAGAGAGTCAGCCCCTGCGGGGCCAGCTTCCTGACTCTGTGCCAGCACTGCTCTCTCTCCAGGTGCACCTGCCCCTTTCCTGCCTTGCCTCGCCTCTCGACCTCAAGGTCAGCGGCCTCCAAGTAGCCAGCGTGCCCTGCCTCACCCCGAGGACACACTGACACAGCGCTGAGACCCGCCCAGACACCCTCAGCCATCAGGAAGCTTGGCCCGCCCTGCGAGGGGCCTGTAGATCCACTGTCACTAGGGCCAGTCATGAAAGGCGGAGGCAGCAGAGGAGTGGGGGTGGGGAGAGAACATCTCCCCCCAGAATAGCAGGACTGGGAAGAAGCCTCACCTGCTGCAGCTTCTAGAATGCTAGCCCTGGGGACTGAGGATGAATTTGGTGGTTGGAGTCAGCTGTCACTGTGCGTGAGAGAAGGCCCTTCCAACCGTTCACCTCCTTCTGGCCCTGGTGTGGTGGTTGTGGTCCCCAGTGTGTCTCATCACTCATATCTTTCTTTTTTTTTAATGCTTTATTTATTTTTGAGAGAGAGACAGAGACAGAGACAGAGAGACAGAGTGTGAGCAGGGGAGGGGCAGAGAGAGAGGGAGACACAGAATCCGAAGGAGGTTCCAGGCTCCGAGCTGTCAGCCCAGAGTCCGATGAGGGGCTCGAACTCCCGAGTCATGAGATCATGACCTGAGCCAAAGTTGGCCGTTTAACCAACTGAGCCACCCAGGCACCTGCTGACATCTTCTTCTACCCTGGCTAACTAACTAACCTCTCCTGGCCATCTTGGGCTGGTCCCTTATCTCTGAGCTGAAGCCCCCCTAAGCCGGGGTGGAGCCAGGATGGGGCAGCCAGTCCACTAGAAGATGGGGTCTGCAGAGGCCCCGGCCCCTCACCTGTGGGAGCCCAGGTTTCTGCCTGCGCCCCTCTACCTTGCACACACCTCCATTCCAGAGAGTCTGGGCCAGTGTGTTGGGATGAGATTCTGCGGCCGAGGAGTCTCGCCTCCCCCTGCCCCCCTCACCTTGCCCCAACCTGTCCAAGATGCTGCGACCCCGGAGGTCCTCCACAGGACTTGGCGCCCCATCGTCAATCTCATAAAGGCCTCCTGCCTCAGCTCCCTCTTGTTGGTCCTCCTTGGCCGGGCGTCAGGGGAGGGCACAGAGACTCCCTCCAGGGTCTCCAGCTCAGGGGGAAGCAGAATCCCTTCCTGCCCCCCACCTGGGCAAAGTGGCCCTGCTCCAGCAGAGAGACAAGCATCAGGAAAGTGGTGTGGGTCAACAGATGGACAATGATAACTGTTAGGCTGGGTGGGTGCTTGTCAGGCATCAATCTCCACCCCATCCTTTTCTGTTGAACATCCGAGGCCCGGAGAGGAACAGGAACTTTCCCAGAGTGACACAGGTTGTAAGTGATGGGGCTGTGTCTGAATCCTCAGCATCTGACTTGTAACTATTCCTCCTTGCACCTTCTTTTTTTTTTTAATTTTTTAAAATGTTTTTATTTATTTTTGAGGCAGAGAGAGACAGAGCATGAGCAGGGGAGGGGAAGAGAGAAAGGGAGACACAGAATCCGAAACAGGCTCCAGGCTCTGAGCTGTCAGCCCAGAGCCCGACATGGGGCTCAAACTCACGAACCATGAGATCATGACCTGAGCCGAAGTCAGACGCTCAACCGACTGAGCCACCCAGGCACCCCATCTCCTTGCACCTTCTTAACGATGATGCGGGTGCAGCTGGAGACAGTGGGACCAGTGACCGAGAATCCAGCAGGCACCAGGTCCTGGTCTTACCACGTTCTCTGACTTATGTCCCTTCTCTGTTGTGGGCATCAGTTTCCCCATGTGTAGAGGGACCAGAATAGCTGTTTCAGGTGCTCCCCAAAGCCATGTGCTTTCCTGGACACATCTGGGATGATCCCTGGGACTCTGCTCCCCCTCCCCACCTCAATCTTCAATTAAGCAGCTCTGCTTTTCCTGTATTATTTACTGAGCTTTCACCTGAGCTACTGTAAGAAGAAAAGACATTCTTCAGTAATTTTTTTAAAAAGCTTGAAAACTCTGGGACAAGATCATCCATTGGTTCATTCATTCAGTGGACCTATACTGATGGTCTTCTATGGACCAGGCATGGTGCAGAGGGTTTGGTGGGGATACCTTTAATCAGACACAGACTCTACCTGCAGGAATCCCTTAGGCTGGTAGGGGGAGGCAGACAGGTGATAACCTTGACATATGGTGCCAAGCAGTGTCATGGGGAGCACGGAGGATGAAGCCCCAAGTGTGTCCTTGGTAGTCCCGAAGGGGCCCCCAAGGGGATAAGGTGTGGGGTTGGGATGGCCTGTTCAAGGTCCTTGGAGGTGGAGAAGAGGGGCGGGTCACATGTTTTGAGGAGGGGGCCCTTGCTTCCGTAATCTGGGTGGCTCTTTGCTTCTTCAGGACTCCTTCCAAGTTAGTGAGATCTTTTAGGCTAAGCCTTGAGGAAGGATTGTACTTGGCTTCCACTGGTCTGGAGCTGCCATTGACAAAGACTCTGTCTTTGACCAAACTTTAGTTAGGATCCTCTGAGACCTTTCCCAACCAGGCTTACACCTTAGGGTTTCCACAACCATCTGAGCACTGCCCAGTTTTAGCAAGAATCCCCTCCTGCCCTCAATATCTGGTCAAGTTCGTCACCCTCCACCATTTCCCAGGTGGTTCCTGATCACCCGGGCCTGCCTTTAGCAAGAATCTTGTTAGGGTCAGTTTAACAAGAATCATCCAACCCTCTTAGCAATCTTCCATCCACCAGCTCCCCTCCCCGCTCCTTGGCTATAAACCCTCACCTAAGAAAAGTGAGGATTCATAACTGTATTCAGAATTGAGCCCAGTTCTATCCTGGCCCCTGCTGTGATCATTCTTGAATAAAACCTGTTTTTACCACTTAAACTGCTGCCTGGGTCTTGTTTTCTAATAGCCACGGTGCTATGACTTGCACGAGATCAGATTCATCATTGGACCCTGGTCGTTTCACCCCGGGACCCCAGGTGGACGTCTGGGAGCCTTTGTCTTCAGTCCTGAGTGATTGACCGGGGATCTCTTGTGAGCCCAACTCCTGAGCGCTCCAGGTAAATGTCCACTGAAGTACAGCAAAGACAAGGCTTTGGTTCTTAAGGTTCCGAGTTTGCTCTGTGAAGCTGGATGACAGTACTTTGTTTGACAGATACCTACCGGGCTCAAAGTCTTTCTTCCTGGCTTTCTTTTGAGTGGGGATTCCCTCCCTGACTCCCGAGACTGGAATATCTTTCCTGGCTCTTTGGCAAGCCTCTCTATTCTATTTGATCCTGCTTCTTCCAAGGAAACTTCTCAGTCGCCTGAAGCCCCTCATTCCAAACCTCTGCCAAATTTGTGACTTCACTGCTCCCTCTAAGACCTCGCTTCTCCCATCTCTCCTCCTACAGCCTTTGATTCTCCCTTCAGGTAGGTCCCTTGAATCTGCTGATGGGACCCCTTCAAACCTCTGCCTCCTCCCTCCCTCTGTCTCCTTTTGCCAGAATTTTCCCCTACCTATTCCACTCCTTTGGGCATTTGAATATTCAGCTCCCTTCCCCCATCGTGGGGTCTCAAGGGACTCTCAAGCAACTACTTGAAACTAAGAAGGAAAACGCTCTTTGGAAATAGTTGGGATATTTTATCCACTTATGGGCTTTGGAGACATCCAGGTGGCTGCTGATGTCCCCTCAATGTCTCCCCTAAAATGTATTCCATGGCCTCCTGAGAAGTACACATCAGGGCAACTGAAAAGCTTAAAAGTCTCCTCCACAAACATTGGTAAAAAGCTTCAGCTCTCATTGAATAAACAACCTTAACGTCCCATCTGCCAGAAACCCAATTCAGATAAAAAATATAAAATGGAGGGGCTCCTGGGTGGCTTAGTTGGTTGAGAGTCCGACTTCGGCTCAGGTCATGATCTCACAATTCGTGGTTTCGAGCCCCACATCGGGCTCTGTGCTGACAGCTCAGGGCCTGGAGCCTGCTTCGGATTCTGTGTCTCCCTCTCTCTCTGCTCCTCCCTGCTCACACTCTGTCTCTCTCTCAAAAATAAATAAAGTTATATATATATATACATATATATATATATATAATATATATTACACATATATATTATATATATATAACGGAATAAAGAGGAGATCTAACTATTTTATATCAACCAGGGAGCTTGCGTCACTACATTTTACTGATTCATGGCTAAAATTTTAGAGTGAAACCCAGAAGATCTCTGTGTCATGTCAGTTTGTGTGTGTATGATGTGGTATTTTTCTACTCAACATGGCATTATCAAATTAATTTATGAAATCCCTTAATGGAGTTCTATTCAAAATGGCTTAGATATAAATCAGCACTTCTATAAATTAAGTATTCTGGGGTGCTTGGGTGGCTCAGTCGGTTAGGTGTCCAGCTCTTGATTTTGGCTCGGGTCATGATCTCAGGGTTCCTGAGTTCGAGCCCTGCATCTGGCTCTGTGCTGACGGCTTGGAGCCAGCTTCAGATCCTCTGTCCCCCTCTCGGTCTGTCCCTCCCCATCTCACGCTCTCCCTCTCTTTCTCAAAAATAGATAAATATTAAAAAATACATATTCCTAGAGGGACACCTGGTTGGCTCAGTTGGTAGAGTATGTTACTCTTGATCTTGGGGTTGTGAATTCAAGCCCCACGTTGGGTGTAGAAACTACTTAAAGAAAACCAAACCATTAAAATGAAATTAAGTATTCCTAAAACACCCCAAAATATAGAAACTAACCCACATATTTTTCAAGCTCATATGATTTGAA
Source organism: Panthera leo (assembly GCF_018350215.1). Classification (NCBI taxonomy): domain Eukaryota; kingdom Metazoa; phylum Chordata; class Mammalia; order Carnivora; family Felidae; genus Panthera; species Panthera leo. The sequence goes on from NC_056686.1 coordinate 14,568,583, forward strand.
CAAATCTTTTTTTAAAGTTTATTAATTTAAGTATTTACTTACTATTTTTAAAATATAATTTATTGTCAAATTGGCTAACATACAGTGTGTAAAATATGCACTTGGTTTTGGGGGTAGATTCCCATGGTTCATCACTTACATACAACACCCTGTGATTATCTCAACTTGGGTCTAGCAGTTAAATAAGGGACTGTCATACCGACTAGATGTTTAAGATTATACAAATTTTAAATTGAACCTAAGAACAAATGTATAAGTAAACACACTGTCAAGATGAATTGCTTCATATCCATTACTTCATGTAGATCAAGCATAGCAGTAAAAGAAAACTTGCGTCTTTAACTTTTTTAGGCTTTTGTTTTTATGATCCTTGTCTAGCTTGCATGGGCTGTCAAAATAGTTAACAGGGAAATAGCTCGAAATGCTAGCTAGTTTTGCATAATGTTAGAATATGCCCACCTAAAAACAGTGTCCAGATTTTTTTTTAGTAGTTTGCAGTCTTAAGAGTTATGCTAAATTAAATTAAGCAGCAGGTATTCATTAAATACCTAAATCATTTCTCAGCCAGATAAACCACGAAGACATTATTTACTAAACACAAGTTTCGGCTCATATATTTTGGCTTTTTATTTTATCTGGTATAAAGAAAATATCTTTGAGTCCATTAATAAACATGAAAGGTCATACTAGAAGAAGCAAATGTTTCTAGAAATGGTGAGAAGGTATATTCACAAAGTTTACTGACTTAATAGAATGTTGCTCTATAGCAAACGGTAAGCAGTTGTCTATTTCCTTGTTTTTACTGGAACTTAAGATTACTAACAGTTAAGAATTTGAATCAATATCTATAAATGACTGATAGAAATTTCTAGGAATAATAAGGGTGAAGAAAAAAACTATATAAAATATGGAAGAATGTGGGATATATTTCTGTTAAGGAGAAAGGAGAGAAATTCTCTCTTCGATGTACAAACTGTTCGGAGATTGCTTAAAAGTTGTTCTAGAATGAGAAAGAGGAAAATATAGGACAAAAACAAACAAAACAAAACAAAAAACAAAACATTTGAGTGACTACAGAAAGTTGTGGAGGGTTTGTGGAAGAGGAATTTAATGTGTGGTCAAGCTGGCTTAGATTGAACTGATTTATTTATAAGGCTTTAAAAATGAGACTCATAGTGTACAGATGCAGAATTAGAATTTGGTTTTCTTTCTTTTGAAACAACAAAGTTTTCTTGGATTATCGGTCTGATCTCTGTTAAGATACTACAGAAGATTTTTCTTCTCCTTTTAGGTAAAGCTACCTAGGACACAAAGGTTTTGTTTTATCAGAATAATTTCGTGGGCTTACACTAACCATGTCATGTTATTGATTATTGAAGAGAATATAGGCTTCTCACTTTTAAAAAAGCTAGGGTTTTTTTTTTTTTTGTTTTGTGTTGTGTTGTTTTTACATGGTTGACAATTTTGTCTTCCCCCAAAATCAACTCCTAAATGAAATCTTGATCTTAAACTGACCTCGAACTGGGTCCCTGGAAAATCTCCAAGGATTTGATGTTTCCCCTTGTAAAAAGACAGATGTGGAAAATAATTTGGTTTCCTTGACATGTTGAATTGTACAGCAGGCATTGTCAAATCAGAAGTGCTTTAACCAGAGTGCCTGGGTGGCTCTGTGGTTAACCATCGGACTCTTGATCTCACAGTTTATGGGATCAAGCCCCACGTCAGGCTCTGCACTAACAGCCAGAGCCTGCTTGGAATTCTCTCTCTTCCTCTCTCTCTGCCCCTTCCCTGCTCACACTCTCATGCCTGCGTTCATGCTCTTTCTCTCTCAAAATAAATAAACATTAAAAAGATATTTCAGGGGCGCCTGGGTGGCTCAGTCGGTTGAGCGTCCGACTTCAGCTCAGGTCACGATCTCACGGTCCGTGGGTTCGAGCCCCGCGTTGGGCTCTGGGCTGATGGCTCGGAGCCTGGAGCCTGCTTCCAATTCTGTGTCTCCCTCTCTCTCTGCCCCTCCCCCGTTCATGCTCTGTCTCTCTCTGTCTCAAAAATAATAAATGTTAAAAAAATTAAAAAAAAAAAAAAGATATTTCAGAAATTTCATGAAGTACATGAAAATTTGTCAATGCTTTGCTGCTTATGAGATGTCCTGGCATAACATCATCCATCATCATTCTAGTTATTATCTTCTTGTGTCCTATGGCCCAGAGAAAAGTACATTCCTTTGTCAGTTAATTGCATTATAATGAACTCTCATCAGATCTTTAACAGTGGCCATTTTAAGCCTTTTGTCATTTACAGAGAGTAAGTTTTTCTCTGATGCTTTCTTGAAACCTCACACAATCTGCTGGCAGGCAAAATCTTCATTAGCGAGAGCTCCTTCAGAAACTCCTGGAAGAGACTAGGACAGGTTTTCTGGGAAACAGGCTTCTGATGACATCGAATAACTTTTAGATCACATCACTGATCTGAGTAAGGGTTTCCAGAACTAGCGGAGAAGTTAATGAGTTCATCAAATTGTTAACACAAGATCAAGGAGAACAAGAATTAATTACATGGGACTGAATTAACCAGTGAAGGAAGATTTCAGTTCTCTCTTAGAACAGTACTGTTTTGTTTTGTTTTTTAATGTTCTACTTTTCTAGATTTAAAGAACTCATTTCCCTCTTATTTCAAGCTATCTATAAGTCATGGCAATTTAGTGCATGGTAATTTTGCAAACAGAAACAACATGTATCTTTTCTCCCTACCTGATCCCTTGAGAATATAGAAACTCGTATTGAGTATTCTTATTTTTGTGGCAATATAATTATTTGCATAAGTTCAGTAGGAATCAGTTTCCTTATGATGGAACATCATTGGAAACTGGCTATATTCCCAAGGCCTTGGCTGGAATGTCATATTTGAGAATTAGGTGCATGAAACACAATGTAAGCAGCTAGAGTTGATTTATGGAGCCAATGCTTACAAAGCTCTCCTGGAAAAACGAGCCTCGTACCTGGCTTTACAGGCTCCCAGCATTGAGCGGGGAAGGAGGGTCACTTCCTTGCCACCCAGGAATCTTGGAATATATTTGAGACCTTGAGAGGAGTGGAATTCACCCAAATCTGTAGGTATTGCCAGAAAAGTCTGGCTGTGAGTTCTTAGCTTTGCTTCCTAGCCTTGAGAAGCTTTTAAAGGTCTAGTCTGAGATTCCCTTATGAAAGATTCCAACAAAGCAAAGTCAAAAAGGCCTATGTGGTCAATCGCCACTCTTGCTGCCCTTGCGTGAAAACTCATGCCAAATCTAATGGGATCAGACATATTGTGTGAACAGGAATCAAAAAGAAGGGTGACTATAGTGATGGGTTTTCAATGTTTCAATGGGAAACCATGGCGCATACTCGTGGGTTATTAAATTATAGTTCTGTTCATTGCCTTTGAGTTGTTTTTACCCGCCCCCCCCCCCTTGGTGAAACTCCATTTTCCTGTCTACTTTGTTACCTACCTGTAAGCCGGGCTGGATCCTGCCAAGTACATATTCTGTCAATTTGTCTAGTTTCCTCTGAGATCTAACCACAACCCTCCAAACTGACATTTCTTGCTGACCTGGAGTCACTGAGAACTAAACCCCATGCCCAGATTGGGGTACTTATTGGGAGTAATCTAGAGAGGCCCTGTGAGCAGAGGCTGGACGCTTCCATGTTCTTCTGGAAGAAATAGGTGTGACCGGAACACTGATGAGCGCGCCATCACCAGTGACATTCCAGCCACAAACCAGGAAGTCCTTGGGATTGCCTCTGTTGTCCTCACTTCAACCATCTGAAGATGCTCCAGGTTCAGCATCTAGAAATCTTGACCAGCTGCCTTCTGGATGCAGAGATGGGGTTTCGTCTCCTCCGGCCATTTGGTTTTCTTTGATGTGCATAGAAATCTCCCTCATTTAAATGGCTGGTACTTTGCAGGGTCTAACAAACATCCACTAAGACCAAGTCTAACAGATGGTTCTGCTGGTCACTTCCGAACAAAGAGACTGATGAGAAACGGACTCATGCTGTTCAGAAAGGAGAATGTCTTTTCTTTCCTTGAACAAAATTGGGGACTGATCAAGACCCTCTCCTTGACCAGACCTTAGTCAGGGTCCTCTGAGACCTCTCCTCAACTTGACCTTTGGGCTTCTGAGTCCATCTCCTGCACTGCCACCATGTAGCAAGAACTCTGCTGTGTCGGGGCGCCTGGGTGGCTCAGTCGGTTAAGCGTCCGACTTCAGCTCAGGTCATGGTCTCTAAGTCCGTGGGTTCGAGCCCCATGTTGGGCTCTGTGCTGACAGCTCGGAGCCTGGAGCCTGCTTCGGATTCTGTGTCTCCCTCTCTCTCTGCCCCTACCCTGCTCATGGTCTGTCTCTCTCTGTCTCAAAAATTAAAAAAAAAAAAAACAACTCTGCTGTGTCACTTTCGCAAGAACCCCCACCCAACCCTCAATATCTGGTCAAATTCCTCACCCTCCCCGCAACCCCCCACCCCCCTGCCCAGGTGATGTCTGGTCACCAGGCCTGCCTTCAGCAAGAACCCGTTAGGTCACTTTAGCAAGAACCCCTCCACCATCTTAACGATTCTCCATCCACTGAACCCCCAACCCCCCGACCCTGTCCTTGGCTGTACATCCCGACTTTCCTTTGTTGGCTTCAGCGGAGCCCAGTTCTATACTGAGTTCTCTTTCCCCTTACTGCGATAGTTCTTGAAGGAAGTCTGTTTTCACTTGAACTTCTCTCCAGTTCTGATTTTCCACATCAGCATCTCTGCCCAGATCTAGGTCAGAATTCTGCATTTTCCGGAAGCACTGCTCCCCCTACCCTATTCTTCAGAGCCCTCCAGGGAGGGGCTGCTGACTCTTTTCTAGACTTCGAGTGACACCTAGTGGTCATTCTAGGTCACTGCCCATGCCGCACTCCACACCCCCTGCCCCTCTGCTGAGGGACCCAGACGAGGGATGCCCAGGAGGGCACAGGACATGCTCAGCATCACTCTGCCATCCTTTAGTGCCATCAATGCCATCTCCCACAAAGAGCAGACTGGGGGCATCCCTGGCTCTGCCACTCACAGGCCACATGGCCCTGAGCGCATCACCTCCTAACACACACAAACACACACACACACACACACACACACACAGCTTCCATTTCTCTTTCCTGTAAAATGCGGATCATAATGAAGAGCACATTGTAGGGTTTGAGGATGAAATGAGGCCACGGATGCACCAGCACAGGGCCTGGCGTGGGGAATGGAAACTGCCAGCACTGGTGACTGGTGCCCTTGGCTGGTGGGTGAGACCAAAAGTCCTTGGGGCCAGATGGGCAAAAAGCAGTAAGTAGAAGGAAGAAGGAGCTAGTGAACATTCATGGGGGACATCCTCCCCAAAATGGAAACCTGGCCAAAGTGAAGCGGTGGCTTAGCAAGAAAATCTGGCTCCCTGTTTATGGGTGTGAGGTGGGGAGGGAGAGAGGCAGAGAGGGAGGAGGGGACAGAGGCAGTAGGAAGGTTCTGGGTAGCACTTCTAACCCCAAACCCACATCCAGGCACCTGGCACCTGCCCAGCCTTGGTCTCAGCGGGGCTTGGGAGCCGCCACCCCTGCATGCCCAGGACCGGACTGTGCATGCAGACAGGCGGCCCTTTCCTCCCCAGGGGTTGGCACAGCAGCACTGGCTGTCAGTTACCCAGCTGTGGCTTTCTAACACGAAGCTGATGCCACCAACGGTGACAACAAGCCAAGTTCAGGACGTGGAGGCTCATAGGCGCCGGGCCCTGCCGACAGCCACACGGCTGGAACACCCACCTCTGCCTGGGCAGGCTGTCCAGGCTCTCAGGATGTCAGGGCCCAGTATGGAGAGCGGGGGTTTATTAAGCACTTACTGTATGCCAAGCACTGTGCTTAGAGCTTTGTGTGTGCTATCTCATTCAATCCTCTGAGCTACCCTGTGGGGTGGGGGCCGGTAATAGCTTTGCTTATAAAAGGAGAGGTTCAAGGTCATGCAGAGGAAGCAGGGTTTGAACCCTGACTTCGGAGCAGCATCCGGGCAGCCCCCTCCTCTTGAGAACTGGAATGGGAAATAAGAGATTTGAATCAGAAAACATGGGTTCGAGCTCCAGCCTACCTGCCCTCTTGGAAGTTCTGTTGTAGTCTGTGAAATGGGGATGAATAACTCCTGGGACCCCTCTGATGACCAGTAAGACAATGGACGAGAGGCAGGCACCTGTGACTTCGGCCCAGATCATGATCTCTCAGTTCGTGAGTTTGAGCCCTGAGTCAGGCTCTGTGCTGACAGCTCGGAGCCTGGAGCCTGCTTCGGATCCTGTGTCTCCCTCTCTCTCTGCCCCTCCCCCCGCTCACACTCTGTCTCTCTCTCTCAAAAATAAATAAACATTAAAAAAATTTTAAAATAAGACAGTGGATGAGAAAGAGCCTCTGGAAGGGGCAGATGTACCCTAATTTGGGTTTTCGATACCCTGAGGAAATCAGACCCAGAAAGAAGAGGGTCTTGTGTGAGGGTGAGGTCATCCTTCCTCCAGCTTCCTTCCAGTTCCCCAGACGGGAACTTTCTCTCCAGCCTCATGGTTCACTGTCCCCCTCGTCTCCCCCACCCCCGGCCCCCTCCAGCTTCATGCCTGCTCTGCACTCACCTCTGCTCCCGTCCTCCCAGCACCAGCCTCCCTCCTGGCCTCTGCTCAGACCGGTCCCTCTGCCTGGAGCCCCCTCCCCTCCTCCCTTCCTTGCCCAGCTAACTCCCACTTCTGGTAGGTCCAAAGGCTTCACTGACCAGCCGGTCTGGATGGGGTGCCCCCAGGTGTGCCTGAATCTGGGCTCCCCGCCCCTCACTGTCCTCTTATCACCCGTGTGACCCCATCTGGGCTGCGAGAGCTCATTGAGGGGAAACCCCCTCCTACTCCAACAGGATCCACAGTGCTCAGCCCAGTCTCCCACGCTGGATATCCGTGCAGGGGATGAAAGAATGAATGAAACTGCACGACGAACCAGAACCCAGGCCTCCCTCTAGGGCAAGTACTTAACCCCTTGCAGCAGCCTCCTTGGCTACTGCCCCTCCTCTAAGTTGCTCCAGTTCTGGATTCCTTCTGGGACAAGCCTGCTGAGGGGAACCTTCCGCTGGAGGGGAGGGGACGGAATCTGGCTGCACTGGGCTCAAGTCCCCTGCTCTGGACCTGTTAGCTGTGTGGTCTTGAGACAAATTGGAGTTTTGCACAGCAGCTGCCTGAAGTTGCGTCGGGTGTTGTGTGTTCGAGGGTAGCTACCCGGAGACTGCTTGGGTGGGCAGGGGGGCGCATTCTCCCCACTCAGGGTCCCGGGGCTTGGGCCATGCCCCTGCTTCGTTCTCCCAGCTAGATGTGACTCCACTTCCCAGGGAGCTCAGTAGTGCCTGCCCCATCCCAGCCGGGGCACTCGCTGACCCAGAAACCCAGTCACCTCGCTCGCCACACGGCCCGCTGTCCCCCTCTAAGACCTACAGCCACGCCCACGCGGCCATATGCCTCACTCTCCACATCTGCTCGTCCCTATGCCTTTCACAGTTTCACAGACACCCCAGGAGCGGGAATGGGGGACAGTGACTCCACAGACTCAGCCCACACGCGCACAGTGGGCCCAAAGCAGTGACAGCTTCTCCCCAGTAGGGCACGGAGCCCAACGCCTGCCCAAGGCGGAGGGTGTGTCCCCTACCCCACCTCCCTCACCGGCTGACAGCTTCACCAGACAAGAGACAGCCAGGGAAAAGCTATAGAGAGCTGTTGTAAAAATACAACTACATTCAGAGCCTGTCCCCTTCGAGGCGGGGCGCTCCCTCCAACAGGGCCAAGTGGCTAAGGGAAGGAATGTCACTGAACCCTTGCCAGCTCCACGTGTGCCCTCCCTGTTGCCACCTGCCACAGTCTCAGGCGTCTAGGTTGCCCATGAGGACTCTGGGGCTCAAGATGCTTGAGCTGCCGAGGTTCATGCAGGGGGGCGGAAGTGGTTTGGGTTGCAGAGAACGTGGGGACCCCCGTTACTCCCAGGGTTGGGCCCGGACTTCTCAGGGGGACCATAAGGCTCGCCTTAGCCCAGCGCTCCCACCTCCTCACTTTCGTTGGCTCTGGAAAACCACTCCCCACATTCCACGCTCCCCACTCTAAGAGACTTGTAATTCCTTTGCATTCCACATTCTTTCTTGACCACTTGTCCCTCTCAACATAGACATCAATGATTAAAAAAAAAAAAAAGGACAAAGATTCTTGCCCTCATGAGCTTCCATTCTAGCGGGGCGGACAAACAAGCATAGGAGACTGTGTGGTGCACTGAGTAACAGAGAAGAGGACTGAAAGGGCAGGGCAAGGGAGATGAGAAATGCCAATGGGGAGCGGGAGGTATTAGACTGGGTGGTTGGCATCAGCTTTATGAAGAAGGTAGGATTCCAGCAAAGTTGGGGGAGATAGGGAGGGAGCTGTATGGGAAGCAACTTCCAGGCAGAGGGCAGAGTCCTCAGGAGGGAGGGTGATGAGTGTGTTCAAGGAACAGCATGGAGGCCAGAGTAGTTCACGTGGTGTGGGGAGAGAGTATAGGTGGTGAGTCAAGAAGTAGGGGGCGTGGGGACCTCCTGAGCACCGGGAGAACGTTGGCTCTTGGAGGGAAATGAGAAGCCACTGGAGGACGTGAGTAGGGCAGGGACATGGCCAGAGGCCAGGCTCTGTGCAGACCAGCTGCTGTGTGGAGAAGAGATCCCAGAGGCCAAGGGTGGAGGCAGAGAGAATGAGGAAGAGCATTTGCCATGGCCCAGGTAATGTTCGCCCAGACCAACATGGCAGCCGTGAAGGTGGTGGGAAGTGGTCAGATGCTAGATGTTTCCTCTCTCGTTTTATGTTTTTTTTAATGTGTGCATTTTACTAAGTATTTTATAAATACATACAGAGTCTAGGTTTATTTTGAAAGGAGAGCCAACAGATTGGATGTGGGATGTGAGATATGAGAGAAAGAATTTGACATGCAGATTTTTGGCTGGTGCGGGGCGGGGGGTTGGGGGGGCCCGAGATGGAGGAGGGGCCCCTCCGCGGAGATGGGGAGAGGCAGGTAGCAGAGGCGCTCGCTTGCACGCATGTTGATTACCTGCCATCCATCTGCCCGGAGTTCCTCTTCATGTCTCGGCTTGCAGATGAGATGTCAGACCCCCAGCGTTCCCCTGGGAAGCCTGGCCTGGCCTCCCCAGATGGTGTCCTTGCACCCCGCGCTGACCCCGTTCCAACATTCCCTAGCCTGCTTTGTGATTGTCTGTTGACTTGTGTTCCCCTGATCTGAGAGCCACTTGGAGTCTGACGCATCTTTCTTTCTCTGCTCTTAGCACAGGGCCTGGCTTGGAGTAGGCCCTGAGAGTGTACTTGTTGATGGCTGAGTGATTGTCCTTCCAAGAGAGCAGGCTTTCCCGGTGAAAGTCAATGACATCCCTTTGCAGTCGCACCTTGCGCCTCTCAGAACTGAGTGGGGCTTGGATGCCAGCATGGGCCCATTCCCTCGATTTTAGACATTAGGAGTCAATGCCCAGGGAGAAGAAGGTAGCCTGGATCTCTCACTGGATCCCCCGTGCCCCATGCTGAAGGCAGCCTTGGCTCTCTTCCTCCTCCGTGGTACATGGCTAGATACATCTAGAGTCCTGAGCTGGCCTCTGCTGTGGCCAGAACCCCTCTAGGAGGGGAGGGGCCTGGCTTGGACCCGGCCCCACTAGTTGCACACCCGCCCTTCGGCAACCACCTCCCTTTAAGTTGACCAATGCCTGTCAATCTCAAGCTCCTCTTGTTGCAATCACTACAGCACGTGCAGGGAAGGAAGAAAGGAAGGAAGGAAGGAAGGAAGGAAGGAAGGAAAGAAGGAGGAGGGGGGGAGGGAGGGAGGGAGGAAGGAAGGGAGGGATGAAGGGAGAAAGGAAGGAAGGAAGGGAGGGAGGAAGGAAGGAAGGAAGGAAGGGAGGGAAGGAGGGAGGAAGGAAGGGAGGGATGAAGGGAGAAAGGAAGGCAGGAAAGGAGGGAGGAAGGAAGGAAGGGAGGAGGGAGAGAGGAAGGAAGGGAGGGAGGAAGGAAGGAAGGGAGGAGGGAGGGAGGAAGGGAAGAAGGAAGGAAGGAAGGAAGGGAGGAGGGAGGGAGGAAGGGAAGAAGGAAGGAAGGAAGGAAGGAAGGCAGGGATGAAGGGAGAAAGGAAGGAAGGGAGGGAAGAAGGAAGGGAGGAAGGGAGGAGGGAGGAGGGAGGGAGGAAGGAAGGAAGGGAAGAAGGAAGGAAGGAAGGAAGGAAGGGAGGAGGGAGGGAGGAAGGGAAGAAGGAAGGAAGGAAGGAAGGAAGGAAGGAAGGGAGGAGGGAGGGAGGAAGGGAAGAAGGAAGGAAGGAAGGAAGGAAGGAAGGAAGGAAGGAAGGAGGGAGGGAGGAAGGGAGGAAGGAAGGAAGGAAGGGAGGAAGGAAGGGAGGAGGGAGGGAGGAAGGGAAGAAGGAAGGAAGGAAGGGAGAGAGGAGGGAGGGAGGGAGGAAGGAAAGGCAGACGAATTTACCACTGGACTCTGCCAGCTGAGCAAAGCAGAGCCCAGGAGCCATGGCTCCCAGACCCTCTGCTGACCACCTGCCCGTGGCTTCCCTTTCTGTCCTCACATCAGTGACAGCATCACCCAATCCAGATTGTAAGTGTCTGAACTTGAACTTCTAAAAGCTGCTATGGCTCTCGAAGTTCTCCCCAGGATATTCAGACCTGATGTGGTTTGTTTTCTTTAAATCTCTGAATCGTTACTGCCCAGCACTGTGTCTGACACGTAGTGGGGGCTCAATAAACGTCTGTTGGATGACTGTGTGATTACAGCCCTTTGTGCGTTCGTCCTTATTATATTTGATCACAGCCTTTCTCCTCCCAGACCTACAAGGTGAGGGGCAGGGGCCACGTGCACAACGTTTTGTGGCCTCCCCGTGCAGCGCAGTGCGGAGAACTGGTCACAGTTCTCAGCGAGCCGTGAACGAAGACCGGCGAGTACTAACTGTATAACAGGCCACACCACAACTGAGTGACTTAAAACGGCAGCCTTTATGCAGCTCACAGTTCGGCAATCGGCCACTTAGCCTGGGGTCAGCTGGGCGGTTGCCTTGGTTCCAGCTAGCTTCTCTCGTGGGTCATGGTCGGCAATGAGTGGGCGTGCCTGACCTTGGCTGGGTGCTTTTACACGTCTGAGGTCTGAGCTGAGACAGCCGGACTGACACTCTCGCCCCCGTCTGCCAGCGGGCCAGCCCAGGCTTGTTCTCAGCAGCGCCAGATGTCCTGAGACCCGGGCTGAGGCCTGGGCTCGGGAACTGGCAGACCGACCATTCATACGTTCCACTACGTTCCGTCGACCAAAGTAATTCACGAGGTCAGCGCAGAGTTTAGATTCAACCACTGGGAGGAGCAGACTCTACTTCCTGATGGGAAACGCTGAGCGTTCCTTTCATGAGAGGCGAGGATACAGAGAGGCATAGCCTCCAGAGAGGACAACTGTGCGGCCGATTTTGCAACCTACCACGCCACGTGGGCGTGACAAAGAACAGAATCCGCCCACGTCAGGTGACTTTGGTGTTCGTTAGCATCGAAGTCTGATATCTCCAGGGCCTCCTGAACTCGGATGGAAATTTCGGGTCCCTCTGACGCACTCTTCCGAGGCCATCTTTCCCCAATTTTTCGACGTCTTCCTGGCCCCGACATCCACGTGGAGTGGATGTGGCTGTTCTCACGCTCTGTCTCTTGAGAGGTGAAAGTGGCCTTAATTTTTGCCACCGGAGGGATTTCAGAGAGCAGAACCCAAGCAAATGAGAAAAAAGTCCAAAGCATGCTTCTCGGATCCTTGGCTGGATCCCTGTTTTGCAGGGTCCCTGCTCTGTCCCCGGCTGGATCTGGGTCGTGTGCCCCATTCCCAAGTCCGCCCTGCATCCTGATTTTGGGGTGGGGGCGGAGGGGGAGTTTAGGGCAGATCCTGGGTCCTCTGCCCTCCTGGGAATTCCCAGATGGGGGTTGGGAACGTCTCTCTACCCTGTCACCTTGCTGTACTGCTTCTTAGCACTTACTACTATCAGAAAGCGTCATTTATTTGTGTACATGTGAACGGGCAGTCTCCCTCCCTCGCGTGCCAGGGTCTTATCTTTTCCATTGCTGGTCTGCAGCCCTCTGGTGTCGAGTGACGAAGGAGTACCCTAGGCCCTGTGCTGAATGGTGGCTGCAGCCACCATTGGAGCCTGTTGGGGACGGCATGAGAAGGCTTCCCGGGAGGGTGACTCCGGAACACATGCTGACCGGCCAGGGGCCTGTGGCTGCCTAGCACTGGAGTTTACGCCTCCCACAGTGGGGCCGGGTGGAGAACTGCTTGAAGGTTTTCTCGTAGGTGGGCAGGCTCTCTCTGAAGCAGTACGCAGACTCCTTGTCAGACTCGCATGCCCGCAGCCCACAGAGACAGCTGACGCCGGGACTGAGGGCACATGTACCTGCAGAGAGACAGAGAGCCACCGGGGGTGGGGGGGGTGGGGTTCCGTTTGGTCCTAAGGTTGGGGAGAACAGGGGGCTTGCTACAAGGGGTCGGGGGTTGAAAATAGGGAAGAAACGGGGAGTCCTTTTCTTTCGTCCTTTCCCTGTGTCCCCAGCCACACCTGGACATGCCACGAGGACGGGAGGGAAGAGAAGCCTGGAAGGAAATGAGGAGGGCAGGGGGAGGGGGCTGCACGGAGGGGCGCCCTGAGTTAGCGCGCAGGCCAAGGGCACGGGACCCCCTCTCTCAGGACTCACTATGTCCAGCTGCTTGCTGGCCATCTCGCTCGGACGCCTTAGGCATCTCCAACTTAAGACGTTCAAAAAGGAACACTTGAAGTAGCATTCCCCCCACCCACCAACCCGGCCTTCACCCACGCTCAAAGCTCGCAGACGGCACCACCTCCCACTCGAGCCAGAAAGCGAGCAGCAGCCTGGGCTCCCCCCACCCGCCTTCCAACTTTTCACATCCAGTCCACAGCCAGCGCCGCTGATTTCTCTGTTTAAAATACTTCGCTCTCCGCCCTCTTGTCTCCACCTTCTTGGCCGCTACCCCCCTCCCCCCGTCCCTATCACCACCTTCCTCCCTAATGGGAAGAAACAAACAGGGACTTTCTTAAACTGCAGCCTGGATCAGGGCCACTCTCCTGCTTCAAGCCCCTGGATTTCCTAGTATTTGGGGAAGGACGTCCAAATCCTCACCGGGGTCTCCAGGGCAGCCTTGCTATGATCCGGCCTCCCCAACTGGTCCGTCGCCATTGCCTTTTGCTCTGCTCCAGGCACACTGGCCACTTTGTCACAGGTCTGGCTCGGTCTTGTCCTGGGACTCTGCTCTCACCGTTCTCCTTGTCTAAAACACTTCTCACCAGGATCTCATCGTTTGGGATGAGATGTCCCCTCCTCAGACAGGCTCTCCCTGACCCCTGATCAGGAGCCCCCCTCCCGCGCATCCCCGTTTATTGCCTTCATCGTGCTTTGCACAACCCGCACATCTCTTGAGTATTCACTTGCTTCCGTCTATCCCTCCTCAACGGAGTGTGAGCTCTGTGAAGCTGGGGCTTTGCCCGTCTCGTCCGTCACAGTATGCCCAGCATGCGGAGCAAATGCTCCTTACGTCATAGGTGCTCAACCGACAGTCCCTGATAAGCGAATGAAGCCCCTCCGGGCCTTTGGGATTGAGTGTCTGCCCTTTGGCCGAGCTACCACTAGATGGGGATCTTTTATTTAGTTACTGGAGCTGAAGAGTGTGTGTGTGTGTGTGTGTGTGTGTGTGTGTGTGTGTGTGTGAGTGTGTGTGTGTGTGTGTGTGTGTGTGTGTGGTTGTGGCTTCCCCTTTCTAGAGAACTGCACCCCAGTTCCCTGTTTACAGGGAGAGTGGTTTGGCTGCAGCATGCACGGAGTGCTCCCTACGAGCTTCTGGTGATGGCAGTGGTGCATCCGGGAAGAAGAGCCCTTTGAAGTTGGATCCAGTGCTGACTGTCCTCTGTTTGTTTGCCTTTCTCCCTCCAAAGTCCAACTCCTGCAGCAAGCTGTCCTCCCACGTCTCCCTGGAGACTTGATTTCTCAAGGCACGTCGACACCCACCCCACGCTTCAGCTGCGCCCTCCACTCACCCACTGGAAATGGGCCAGGAATGCTCGCGCCCCTGGCTCTGGGCTCCCGCCGCTCCCATCCTCCCTGACACCTGGGTCACCTTTGCCCTTGTGTTCCCCCTTTCCATCTGTGAGCATCCTCCAGGATTCTCCAGGCCCTAGCTCCCCCGGGAGCCCCTCCCAAGCCACGCCCCATCCCCTCTGGGTCTCTCGCCTCTACTGCCTCGCGCATGCCCCTTGCTTCCCTCCCAGGTGGCCGCCACAGTCTGCAGGGGCCAAGGGTCCGCCACTTGGTCTCGTGGCTGGTGTTCTCAGGGTGCAGGGCCCTGCCCCCTTCAGCCTGGCTCTCCTCCGGAAAGGGCCTGGCACCCTGTGCTGTCACTCACCCCGGCGCTGTCTTTCTGGAAGCCTGAATTGAGACACCTTTCTCACTCTGCCTTGGCCTCCTGGTTATCTCTGTCTTCTGTTCCTCTCTTCTTCTTTACCGTCTCACTTCTCCACACCTCCTTTGTCTTTTCACTCACTTTCCCGTCCCTTTCTCACTTTGTCCTGTCCTTGCCGATGCACGGAGTAGGACCCTCTCCTGACGCACAATGTGACCTCTGATGCTCCCCCGGGCCCCAGGCCTGCTGGAACTGATCCCGAGCAGGGGTCGACGGCATGGACTCTCATTCCTGGGGCATCCCACAGCCGTGGCAGGACCAGGCCTGTTAAGACCCGGAAGGAGTGGCAGCCCCAAGGCGAGAAATGCCCTGTTTGCAAGCCATCTTTTCAAAAGACAAACCCGAATCTGTTCCTGCATCTCCTAGTTTGCTAGCAGGGAAACTGAGGCATGAGAGAGGAACATGGCTTCAGGGCATTCTTTCTCATTCCACAACAGACTCCCATAAATAGGATGAAGCAGGACGCTCCACATCGCTGCCCTCCGTGAACTCAGCCTCCTGCCGAGGCCGCCACCTGCCTGCGTCCCAGGCCTCCTCCCTGCTCTCCAAATTCTCTCCCTGAGTCTCTGGTTCGATCTCAGGGCCTTCAATACCGATCACAGTGCCGATGACTCTCGGGTTCTCTTCCCAGCCCAGTGTCCCCCCTGAGCTCAATACTCCAATGTGCTCGGGTCCACCCGACTTCCCTCGCTGGTGGGTGTCTGATTCGCATCTTGAACTCCTTGCTGTGTTCTCACAGCTGTTTCTTCCCCATTTGCAGAAGCTCAATAGACGACACTTTACGTGTGGCCGCCCCGGCCCAGAACCTTGGATTCAGTCTCTTTTTCCTTCCCACCCCACATCCAGCCCATCAGCAGGCCCTGACAATTTACCTCCGTGACGCACAGCATCTGACACTTCTCCCCTCCACTTTACTATCCGTGGTAGCTTCTCCCCGGTGCTCCTGAAGCAGCTCACTGACACCACCCCACCTTTCCTCCCTTGCTCCCCAACCACCCCGGACAGTGGTCAGAGTGATCTTTCTAGAGCAACATTAGAGCTATCATTTCCCGCTTCAAATGCTCTGGCAGCCTCCCCTGCCACTGGAGGAGGCGGTGAGCTCCTTCCCTGTCTGCCCCTCCCCCAAGCCCCACGAAGGAACCCGTTCCCCTGTGCGACACCAGCCCCGGCTGTCCGCTGCCTCTGCTCCTGCCACACTAGCCAAAGGCCACCTGGAGTAGCCAGCCTTCCCTCCTTCTGTTGTCATCATTCTGTAGCCTGTCACCTTGTCATAGCACTGGTCAACACCTGAGTGTACTTTGCTTCTGAATATTTTGTGAGCTGGACTCCTCCCAGAAGGCAGGCTCTTTCTGCCCAGGGAGTTTGTGTTTTCATCGTACGTCTTCAGCTCTGAACATGCAATGAACACTCCATCGCTATGTGCTACAGCTTGCCTGCCTGGACGCTCACGGTCTGTGGGTCAGGGAAAGGGTCCCTGTCCCAGGACCCGGGACGCCCGGTTCTCGGGCCAGACCCACCACCTGTGTGTGCTTTAGAACCTCAGGCAAGTTGCGTGTCCCCAAGCCTGTGTCCTCCGCTTTCAAATCAGGAAACAGATACTTATGTTAACTATCTCATGAGGTTTTCGTTCATTCACTCATCAAACCGACAGGTCCTGAGTTCTTAACATGTGCCTGGCTTTTGGCTAGGACCTGGGGGTACAGGTCTGAGCAAGCAGACCCCACATCACTTAGCTCCAAGGGCGTCCCTCTCTATGGGTTCCATTGAGGATGAGTGCCCCCACGCCCCCACAGGACAGGCTTGTTCCTTGCTCTCCGGAACTCACATTTGGGTTTGCGGGAGAGGGGAAGCCTAAGTAAACAAGGTAATTTCAGGTGGAGACCAATGCTAGGAGAGGAAAAGGGGTGATGTGTCAGGGATGGAAGTGTTGTGAGGGATCAATTCAGCAGTGATGGAGAAAGATCTTTGCAAACTGCAAATTCCAGTGGTTCTCATGTTCACCTTCCCTCTTTGGCAGAGGGAGAAGGGCGGAGGCTCCGACATGCCTCCGGCTGGAACCTGGCTGGCCTCCCACGGCCCCTGCACAAGCCACACAAGCATGTGTGGGTGGAGGAGGGGGCGCCTCCGCGGGCTAATCTTAAAGTCCCTTGCAAATTCCAAGTGCTTATGTAAGCCCTTTCAAAGGAGGGATAATGACCTCCCTGGTTGCCTGAGGGCAGCCTTCCCCACCTGGCAAATTGGCCCCAGGGCTTGGGTTCCAGGCCTTTCTCTGCACGGATCTTCCGGTGACATTTAAAGACACGGACAGGCCAAGTTGTTTTTCTCCTTTCCCCTTCCCTGCTCACCAACTACATCCCAGATCAGCCCTTGGTTGCTAGGCAACCCGGGACCAGGCTCCGGTACAGGATTTCAGAACTTGGAGGCTGGGGGGAGGGGAGGGGCATTAACCCTTGCAAGGCAGCTCTTTGAACTGCAGCGTAACCCGGAGTGGGGGGAGAGCTTTTCTTCTCTAGGGAGTTAATGACGTTAGCGCAAGGGGATGCAGGTGCAGAGGAAATGCTTCAGAGCAACCTCCTAACAGTGATGAAGAAAATCCCAGTGCTTTTCCACCAAAGCGAAGGGGAAAAGAAAACTTTGATGCAAAAAGAAGTCTCAGCTTCTAAAAGGAAAGGCACTACCTAAGCACCTGCTATGGGTCAGCCCCTTCAGCGGGGTTACTTTAGCAACCTTAGGAAGGGCAGGCTCTTATCCCCATTTTACAGACGAGGAGACTGAGGCCCAGGGTGGTTGTGTAATTACCCAGCTAGAAGGAGTGCAGCTGGGGTTCAGACCCAGCTCTGCCAGACCCCGAAGTATGTGCTCTCTCTGGGCCTCTTAGCAGGGTCCATAACGCTAGAACAGAAAGATCTGGGGCGTTATAGATGAGCCGAGACCATCTGCCTTTCTCTGCCCCCTCACGAGCATGCTGCCCACAGGACAACAAGACTTGCATCTGTGTGAGCCCTCCAACCAAGTGTGTCCCCGCCGCCACCCTCCTGGCAGCCCCATGCTGCTGGGGAGGGCAGTGTAAGGCAGGGACGCTGGTTCTGGGAGCAGACGGCCTAGGTCGGGATCGTGACTCTTCTTTTCCTGGCTGCGTGACCTCGGCCGTCTCCGCTAACCTCTCTGAGCCTCAGGGTCCTTCCTGATAATCATGCCCACCCCAGGGGTGTATCACAGGGGTCCAAGGTGCGGTATGTAATGCACATGTCACAGATGCTCAGAGACCGCAGCTGCTGCTATTATACCTATTTCATGGATAAAGAAACTGAGGCCCAGAAAACTCAGGCCAAGCAGTGTGTTCCAGAGCACTGGAAAGGCTCCAGACACATGCGTGTTAATGCTGCCTGTTACTTGGATCACACTCTTGCCCTCTCTGGGCCTTAGTCTCCCTGTCACTACCATAAGGTGTGGGTCTAGAGGGTCTCTAAGGGCGCTTTCAGCTCTGGAGCGTGCCAGGAGAGCAGGACCCAAGGCTGCCTTGCTCTGCGCCCGGCCCCCACACAGCGCTGGCCTTGGAGGGGCACCCAGCAGGCGCTCAAGCAATGCTGGGCAAGTAAGTGAATGTACCTGTGTCTGGTTTGTGGGCTCAGCACGTATCAGCAGCAGACCCGGGATCAGAACCCAGATCACTCAGCTCCCGGCCCCACTCTTGGGAGCAGGGGCTTGGCAAGGTGGGGTGGGGAGGACAGCGGGTCAACCTGGCACTCACCGGCTGGGTCAGCTGAGGCGGGGGATACTGATGTCCCCCCATCCCACCCCAGTGCTAACTCCCTAAGCGGGGCTCTGGACTGCGGGGGCCCTGCTCAAGCTTCAGGAGCCGCTAACTGCCTGGCGGCATCTCTGGAAAGCACAGCCCAGACCCTAAACTTCCCAGCCCAGTGCCCAGTCCCTGCCCACACCGCCTACCGCGGCCCAGCATGTGCCAAGCAGATGTTCCTGTGTGCCACCTCGGGGGAAGGGGCTCCGGGCTCTCCCCCCAGGTCACTCTTCTCCGTCTCCTGGGCTCCCAGGCTGCGGCTCTGGCCTCACGGGGGAGGGGGAAGAGAGGTGCTAAAGAAGATGCTAAAAAAAAAAAAAAAAAGAACGCAGCAGCAGCAGGTGCAAAGGGCTGAGGCTTCCTCCAGGGCTGCGACCACAGCGCGCACAGGCTGCACCTGCTGAAAATCCACTTCCCTCCTCAGGGCATCTTTTCCCTTCTTTCCTGGTATTTGCACTTTATGGGGGCATCAGAAGACAGAGCTCCTCAAATGTCTTTCCTCTAAAAGGGAGAACTTTTCAACCACTTTAAGATAACACTTGACATGACAGATATTATGATCAAGACGAAAAGAGATGAGAAGGAACCATATGAAAGCAGGACCATGTGCCAGGCTGAGAAGAGTCAGGGGCACCTTTTCTGTGTGTGCCCCCCTACAGCCAATGGCCAGGCTTGTCCCGCCCCCAATCCCACCAAGTGGGGCCCAGAGGGGTGGGGAGAGGTGGTCAGAAACTCTGTCCCTCCCTCCGAGGGCATCGTGAGCCAAAGCAAACAACACTTCCAGGGCAATCTCCTCCAGCCCCCTCTCCTTGCCCCTCCACTAGGTCCTGATCCTGTCCCATCTCCTGTACGTGGCCTTGGGGACCTCCCAGAAGAGACACTGCTTTAGGTGTGAGCACAGTCATGGCCAGAGAGCTCCAACACAGAAGTCTCCTTGAGCTCATGCTGGAAAGAGGGTTCTCCCCATCAACAGTGTGTCTGGGGCCAGAGGCTGTGAAGGCTGAGAAACAGACCAGGCTGTATCTGGCCTCAGATGGCAGGGATCTGAGCCACCAGCAGCCTCCCATGGCTCAGGTCTCACCACTGGACCAGGGAGACCGTGTAGCTGTATTGCTCGGTCAATCTGGGTGTGTCCTGAGCTGGGGCCCTGGGTTGGGGGGGGGGATGCTGGGGAGCCCTAGGGTCTAGGCGCTGAGCACCCTCTCTAAGGGGGAGATGAAGGGAAGGGAGGTGGTGGTTCCCCGACCTCGGGAGGAGACAGGTGGACTTCAACACACAGCTGAGCACGAATACACACGGGGAGGAAAGCAGTTCATGCAACTCCACAAGGCGGGGTAGGAGGCCAGTCGCCCTAAGGGGCACTCAAACCACTGGTTCCACCAGAATGAACGGCATTCGCGAGAAGGCTACAGCCCAGTGACTTCAAATGGGCTTGCTCTTCAAACTTGCCCTACACAAACCCCACACCCCGGTAGCCCCAGAACATGCCCCGGGATATTAGGGGCCACGCCCCACGTGCGGGACACTCGGTACTTGCCCACCCTTGTCCTTTGCTCTCCTCCCTGAATGGCCTCAACGACATGTGAGTTCTCTTCCCCGTCCCCCTCCTATTTACTTTTGTGTCCCCCGTGGCACCTACTAGTGCTTGGCGTGGAGTCGCCCTTAACAAATATTTGTTCAACTGAAAGACAGCCGAGCTGCTTTGTTAACACAAGACAGACATAAGAAGGAATGTTCTCAACAGCAACGGTTGCCAGGCGAAGCTGCAAGATTCCATGTCGTCTCAAGTCAGCCACTATTTATTGAGCAGGTACTATACCCCAGGCACCTGCTCCATGCTCCCAGAGGATGCTGGACGGGAGAGACCAGAGACCAAGCAAAGACTCCCGAGAAGCTTTGACTCCTAGAATGGTCACTTTCCGTCTCAAAGCACTCTTCTGCTGGGAGGCAGACATTAGGAAAGGCCCAGGTTCAAAGCCATTTCCCTACAGAGAAGGCTACTCACAGGCCACAGACCCATTGGCGATGTGGAACTGGTAGCTGTTCAGCACAGGCTGGCAGCCGAATCGCTTCAGCTTCTCATAGCAGCAGTCATGTGCCAGGCAGCATCTGGGGGCCAGAGCAGAGGAGAGGTGAGGGGCTTCCCTGGCGGGGGGGCCCTGGGGAATCAGCGGGAAGACCATAGGTGGAAACTGGAAAGTACTCCCCTGCCTCTTCCCCTGCGTGAGAAGGCGTTGAAGGGTAAGGAGGTAAGTTCCTGAAAATATTAAAACTACAAAAATAACTACTAACATCTATGAGCTCTTTCTGGCACCTTCTGCTATCCCATTAGCTCCTCAGCGTAACCCTGTGAAGGGTGATCATTGTCCCCATTTCATAGAGGAGGTGACAGAATTCCAAGAGGGGAATTTCCCAAAACTGTACAGCTGGCAAATGATAGACACGGGGCTCAAATCTAGGTCCGTGTGGCTCAGTCATTCATGTAATGACTTTTTCCTGAGCATCTACCATGTGCCAAGCTCTGTGACAGTCCCTGAGGAGACAGGTGTCAGCAAAAACACCCATAACTCTTTAGTCCTTGTTCTCACCGTGCTGAGAGCGGCCGGGGACAGGAAAGGAGAAGATCCACAAAGAGAAAACAGCTCGGCATGCCTCAACCAGAGCATGAGGGGCGGGAAAGCAGAGACCGGGGACTGGATTCTAAGACACAGAAAAGAAGATGCTCTGGGCCAGACGCTTCGGTCCTTCCTCTCGCCATCCCCACCTGCAAGTGGGCTCTCTGCTGTTTGTCGTCGTTGTCTAACGGTGGTAAAATTCTCGCCAGCCTTTGGTCTCGGAAGGGGAGGCACAGAGTGTCAAAGAGCCGGGACTTTGAACCAGGCAAGTTCTTGTTCAAATCCTGACCTAGCCACTCAGGGGCTGCTGTGTCTTCGGCTTTGCCACGTTGGTTTAGTGGGTGCTCACAGTCGCATCTGTAGGATGCAAACGTTCACACTGCCTTGGCCACTGAATGCAAGGCTTAAAGGTAGGCCCTGTGTGCGAATCACCAATCCCCGTGCTCGGCCCATGATGGGCACTTCATCGGTGTCAGTGCCCCCGCAGGGCTCTGGGGTCCCTCCAGCTGGACTATTCCATGCCCGGCCCGGAGGACTCAAGCTCCAGGAGCGACATTTGAGGCCCCGCTGCAGGGACGTATTTATCCACGTGGGGTTGAAAGCGGCAAGAAACACCTCGCTTCTTATTTCTTCAGACACACGACGTGCAAACTATCCTGGTTCCTGTCTCCCCGTACCCTCTCCAGGTCACCCCAACCTCCGCTTTTTCTTGGGGCTCGCACTCCCCACCCCCACGCCGAGGAGTAGGCCTGGCAGCCACGTTGGGCCATGTGGCCTTGCCCAGATGGACAACTTTTGCAAACTGGGCCACTGGGATTCTCTCTCCCCGAATGTGGAATTAGGCCCGGGAGACAGCAGGGCAGTCTTGCTGTGCTCTAAGCCTAAAAAACTGGGTTGCTGAGAGAAGACCATGTTTGCCGTGACGTCTGAGAACTGAAAACGTTTCTGGAGCTCTGGGCAGGACTGACTAGATAATTTTCGAGGTCTGGTGCAAAACGGGAATCCAGGGCACGTTGTTCAGACACGAGGATTTCAAGATGGTGGCTACAGGACAGCCAACCATCCATGGGCTTCTGTTACTTACAACACAAGCGTCCTAACCTCCTGCCTCCCTTCGGGCACCGGTTTCAGTGCAAATCCAATGAGCTCTTTGGACTCACCTGTCAGTGTCATCCACGGGGGTCCCTTTGCCCCCAAGGCCACAGTAGCAGCCATATCCGTAATATGAGAAGAAGGCGCTCCGCCCCGTGATGTACTTGACCATCCTCTGAAACTGCCAGAAGCTGCTGTGGGCAGGGGCCATCACTGGAGGGCAGGAAGTAAGAAAGAAGGCGGGGTGCAGTGAGAACAATACCAGTAACTAGAGGGCTTGCATCCGGGACCTCAGGAGACCCCCAAACATGCTGCCTGAGCATGGCTGGGATCACTAGCCCCTGTCGTGGGGAAGACAATCTGGCTGGAACACTGTGTCCCATGGCCAGTTTCTTGCTAGTCTGGGATGAGAACCCAGCTTCCACGATGTTCAGGACAATACCGTCAACTGGGTCTTCCCCCCACCCCCCACCCCCAGCGGAAAAAACCAAACAAACCCCAAATCCACCACCCTAGGCAGAAACACCCTTAGGTCTAATGCAACATTAACGGGAAAAGTTCAAAGCTAGAGACGCCAGTTTCTCCAAATATCATCAGGCATTTACAATCTCGCAGGAGAAACAAAATACTTGAGAGGCAGAAAAGATGCCCTCAGTCTATTTTTTTTTTAATGGCAAATACACATGGACCCAGCAATTTTTTGCTTCTACAGAATGTTTACAAAAGTGGGGAAAGAATATATATATTCTGGGGGATGTTTGCTGCAGCGCGTCCCCTGTGGTATGAAAAAAATTGAACACCACCTACATATCCACTGACGGGGGAGATGTCTTGAAAACATCTACTTTTAATAGCAGTATCTCCGGGCAGTGAGATTGAGGAAGTAGGCGGAGAAAAAGATAGGCACTGTTTATATACTTTTATGCTGTCTTTTTTTTTTTTATAATGAGCATGTATTACTTTTGTATTAAAATGTTCAAAATGCGTGTGTGGAAAAGCCTAGAAGGTTGTATATCAAACTCTTAAGAGTGGTTAGTTACATCTGGGTGTAGGAGAAGGACTGGAGTCTGGGAGGGATGCGATGTGGCTTCTTTTTAAATGTTTATTTACTTTTGAGAGGGAGGGAGGGGCGGGGTGGGGGACAGAGGATCCGAAGCGGGTTCTGAACTGACAGCAGTGAGCCGGATGCGGGGCTCGAACTTGAGAACCGTGAGATCATGACCTGAGCCAAAGCTGGACACTTAACTAACTGAGCCGCCTAGGCGCCCCAAGAAGTGGCTTCATCTTGGTATTCTACACTCACTCATTTTACTTCTTAATTACCTGCATATATTAATTTTGCCATACAATAACATAAAAACATGAACTTGAAGAAAACGGAGATGGAGACGCAGGGTTTTGGGAAGCGTTCACAGGAGACTTCCTGTGGTTTTGTTGTCCCAAAGCAGAAGCACTGCGGAGGGGGTAGGAAGCTCCTGTGGTCAGGGGTGCCTCAGGCGCTGATGGGGTGGGGGACACCAAGGAGGGAACTGGTTCTCCCTGCGTGGGCCCCCCCACCCCCACCATGGTCTTGAAAACAGCAAATTCCACCACTGACTGAGGGAAAATGGGAACTCCATTTTTGACATCTTTCGACTTAGGGACCCGAAAGCTACACTGTTGAAGCAGCAAAACGGATTTGGAGACATCTCTACTAATCAAACTAACCAGAGCAGAGTCAAAGAATTTTCCAACAACTGTTTCCAACACTGTCTCCTGTGAAGCTCTTTTTCACTTTGCGGAGTTGTGTTATCTGATCTCCTGGTAGCAATGACCTATAATCACCCATGATTCCATAAGTCACCACAAGAGAGCCTTTCTGATGAGAACTAATTGTCCCTAAACTAGCTAGATACAGGTCTGCGTTTTTGTTCTGGCATCTACAAGACTTTAAATAAAGGCAACTGGCATCCAAAGGAAAATAAAAAAGGGTCCCAGAGGGGGCGTGTGGTAAAACAGTAGTCAAAGGCCCTTTTTCTAGCAAATAGTTAGCAACCTTTGATTTTCTAGAAGTTTTGTGAGGTCCTAAGGCTGGGACCACCCCCTTTTGTAGAAGAAACAGAAGCAGAAGGAGTTTGGTGGGAACCTATCCCGCTCCTGAGTCTCTTCTGAATGACACCTGATTTCCCCTCACCCGATGCCACCTCAGGAGGGACCACCCCAAGACACAGACACCCAGACACGAGGACAGCACCCCGGAGCTCTCCCAGCTCCTTACTACTTACGGCAGGAGGCAAAGACCACGAGAACCCCAATGGCCTTCATTCCCGAGGACATCTGGGGGTCGGAGGCACCACAGTCACACCTTCCTCTGCTCACGAGGAGTTTGCCAGATGAACTCCTGAACGTGACCAAGAAGAGGGGAGGCCATGTGGGTGCGAAACCCCAATCACAGCGCAGGGCTCAGAGCAAAAGGATTTTTTTTTTTTGGCAACCTCATCCCCCCCCCACCCCCCCGCTTCTCTTTTTGATATTGAGAAGTCAGCATTTCCTCTGTTCCCAAGTTTAAAGTCATATTTAGGGTCCATGATGGAAATCCAGTGCCAGGAAGTCTAGCCGCATTTGCATGGTGCCCCCTTCCCCCCAGCCCGTGTCTGCCTTCCTTGAGACTCAGGGATCTTATTCGTGAACTTAGCCCCTCGGAACCTCGGCTGCCCCTCCTACAGAGTGAGTGTCAGGTACCTATCAGTAATTTGAAACGTTTATTAAGAAGTTACTAAATGCCAGCTGCTGTTTTCTATAAGGTCTTCATGGTGTTTCATTATTTGATCCCCACAACTTGAGAGTCTCTGTGATTGTTGCAGAGATGGAGAAACAGAGTCAGAACAGTTTCCTCGAGCCCAGACAGCCCCCAGTGTCACAGACTTGCGGGGCCCTACACACACAAAGCAAATAAACCCACTTAGTGCAGTCAAATGCCAGGATGGCGAAACACACCCCTCTTGTTACTATGAGCAACGGTGAGGGTGCCTATCTGTGGCCCGTTTCCCACAGGACAACAGAGGAGGACGTGGGCTCAGGGTCCCCCGTCATTCTGTGGAGCCCCCACTGCTCAGTCGACAGCTCTCTTTAAATACCCATGGTCTTGCTCATTAGAAATCAGGCTAAATCTGATACTTGGAGGATGAACAATAGCTCCGTTGAGCCCAGAGAATTTGGCAGGTACAGGGCTTTGGCTAGATTTACTCTTTGTGACCAAGTTTCCCAGGAAAACTTCAAAGTGAGCGTCCTCCTGCAGAGCCCTGGCGGGGGAGGGGTCATCAGGCGCCTTTGCTACTTTTGACCCTCTTTGGCAAGATTCTGGTGGATTCTGGAAGGCCTGGCCCTGACCAGCCCTGGTCCCAGCCGGCCTCTGTTTCAAGTGCTGCATGGATGTTTTTAAATTAGGTTCCATCTCTACAGTCTGGCTCCCTTTCCTCCTCTGAGTCTGCAAAAATAACCTTGCGAGGGTTTAGTCCATGAAGAAGGCACACACGTCTTTTACACGAGCAGGTGATGATGCTTTGGAGAGACAAAGAAAGAGACCTGGATGCATTACCGACAGTGAAATCAGTGTCTGTGTGTCAACTCCTCCTTCCCTCCAATCTTGCCCTGTTCACTTCCCGACACGTGTCTTTCTTGGGAGCCTCCTGGGAATGCACTTCTCTGTCGCAGAGTCTGTGTCCAGGGATGCCAGTCTAAGCCCATGGAGAGTGAGAAGCAGTGAGCCCACCTCCAAAAGGAGGTGTTTGAGGGGGCCTTGAACTTCCTTAAATTTGCATTCTGCTCCTATTTGCTCCTCATACAACCCTACCAGAAACAGCCTCTCGCTTTCTCACTTGGCAGCTGTGGAGAGCAAGCGCTCAGAGACAAGTGACACACAGCTGCCAAGTGGCAGGACCAGGACTTCACCTCTGGTCCCAACCTCCAAATCCAGTGCTCTTTCCACCTCACCAGGCTCGCGGCCTAGAGCTCTCGCCCGTGTGGCATTTTGAGGGTTACAGGGCATTTTCACAGACACCCGCCTTCACGGCCGTGACTTGGGCAAGATGGCCATGGTTCTCTCCTTTGGACTGATTATTTGCAGGTGCTTTGGATTGTGCCGAACTAAAACCAAGAGCACAGGGCCGGAGGCCCAGGGACTTGATGAAGGGTGAGAACACAGGAGGGGGCCCGTCAGGGACTCCAGTGCCAGCCTCTAGGACAGCAGCCGGCAAGCTGGTGGGTCTCTGTGAGCTATGCTCTCAGACCTGTCAACTCGTCTTGCGTAGACAGTGATGAAACATGGCTCGGCTTTTTTCCCCCATGGAGACAATAAGGAGGAAGGAACCTGCACATTGCATAAGTCAAAGATCATTCCATTTTGCTCCCCTCTTTGTCCCTGGTGCCTGACTGGCCCGCACAGGCCCCAGTGCACACTAGTACTGACGGTGAGGATGGTAACATTTGTGTCACACTTATTCTCCCCCCTGCGTGGCTTCTGAGCACTTCATGTCTATTTACCCATTAAGTCCTCATGTCCCCCGGCTGGAGAAGTGTTGCCATGACCCTCCTTGTGCGGATAAGGAGACCAGGCACAGAGAGATGGGAAGTAAACAAGCATTTAAGGAATGAATGAATGAATGAATGAATGATCAGAATCTGATCATGCTTCGAGTTACAGACACGGAAGCAAAACTACAACCTGCTGAGGGCCAGTGCAGGGCTAAAGCATGGGTTGTGGACTATCTCCTAAAATCCTCTTTCAGCACTCCCAATGAGGCTTAGAAGATCAACCCCAGTTTTTCCACCAGGGAATAGAGCCCGGCGGAGGTATCGGGCCCCGCAAATTGAGAGAGCCGGGACTCACCCCAGGTGTGTCCACTCCAAAGGCGGCGTCCCTAACACTTAGCTGTTCTCCTGTTTCCCTGTGGGTCCTCGAGCTAAGGGCTGTACGTACCCAAAACACAGAGGAGAAAACAAAACTAAAACGACCCGAGTGTCCAAGCAGCTGCCACAAACCATCTTATTTTAGACACCATTCCAGCAAAAGGTGTCAGCTTCTGTTTTCTCGGACCCGGCAGTTGAACGGGAAGGGAGTTACAGCGGTGGCCGTTACTGGCAAGGCAAGGGAGAGAGAGGAATGATCACAACGATAAATGACCAGGCCTACGAACCCAGGGCCATTGAGTGTAGGGACAGACGGCTCTAGCCGCATCAACACTAGTGCACCTGAAGTAGTTATTGGCTTCCGGTCGCCAAGAAAAGGCTGCATCGTGGAAGGGACCGTGAAGGTGCAGAGCAAAGAACTCGAGATTCTAGGTCAGAGAAGGGGGTCGGAGCAAGCCTCCACCACTCCCTAGCAGAGCCCTTTAAGCTCCTGGAACCTTGGCTTCATTATCTGTGAGGTGGAGACAATGACCTTGGCCTCCCGCGGACTGCCAGCAAGCTTCAACAAGCTCCTGAAGTTGAAAGCCCTTGGTCAACAGTAGCCAAGGTGAGTTACCGTGTTTGATATTTTCTGCTCAAGAAGACTGGGGAGTAGGCGCATTTATGGATGTTTTCCGATAATATGCAGCACTTCCAGAGGTAAATTTCATTACCTGGAAACTTCCCTCTTGCAGGTCCCCCTGGGAAGCTGGTGCATCAGGAGGCAAGCTCTCTCCACCAGAGCATGCACTCAGTCCTCCTTCTGCTTAAAGATTATCCACAGTCTCAATCAACACATCTGATGAGATTGAGGGCAGAATAGGACACTGGGTATAGACTCCAGAATCTAGAAGTTGCTAGTTCAAAAAGAGGCCAAGTGCTCTTTGGGGACAAGCTGCTGAGAAACTGAAGCTCCTGGCTTCAGCCCAGCCCCTGGGGCAGGTCATTTAGACTTCAAACCACATATCCCTGGGGAACACCAAATGGCAGCTAGCTGGGTCTCTCGGTGGAAAAGCCACTGTGGAATCAGCAGTGCCTCTTCATTAATTTTATTCTCATTTGCTGAGCACCTACCATGAAGCAGGCACTGTGTGGGCAAAGCAGGGGACTCAGACACAGGCAAGTTCCTGCCCTCAAGTAGCTCATAACCTACGGAAGGAGAGGCACCCTGTAGGATGAAACCAACATGATAATGAGCGTTAACGCTCACCAAGCACTCACAACGTGCCCAGCACTGTGCTAAGACTTTTACATGTATTATCTGATTTCACCCCCACCACAATCCCATTCTTATGCCCTACATTCTGTAGAGGTAGAAACTGAGGTCCAGAGCAGTGTAATCAGCTACCCAAGGGGTGGAGCAGGGATTCAAACTCAAGCCTTGACTCCGGGGGCCATGCCTGCAACCTCACGACCAGCACAATAGGTGGGTACAGGTAAAGGTGCCATGCGGGAATGCCAGGGTGGGGGTGGGGCACAGGGTGGGCTTTGGAATCAGCTGGTTTAGGGTTTGGAAAGTGCTCTGTCACTCATTAACTTGAAGGATCCTGAGGGTCAGTTTTCTATGGCACAGGAGGCCAATGATGCCTTTCTGGACGAGAGCACTGAAAGAGGAGCTTGCCTGGGGAGGGTGCATGGTGCCATCTTGGGCATGTTCCATTGGACCAGAAGGGATCAGCCAAAGCCCATGAGGTTTGGGGGTGGGAAGGAGGTGGTCACGAAAGGCCTTCATGGAAGAGGTGACTTAACATTGAAGGATGGATAAATTTGGATTAACTTCAAGGAAGGAAGCAGGATGGGGCAGGCATGACCCTGAGAGAAAAGGCTGAAGGTCCATTTGGGGAACAAGCTGGAGAGAAAGGAAACCGTGGCTGGGAAGGAGGATGAGTCCACATTTAATTTTTCAGGGCAGAGACCTCTGGCCACGTTTACTGAGAATCCATTTGTGTGCCAGAGACCAGACATTATAGGGTTTGTCCTTTGAAGACACGCTCTTTAAAGAAAGAGAAGACACAGAAGTAGCCAAGCCAGCAATCTCTTTAAAGAGCTGGAAGGCACAGCAATTGGCTGGTTGGTTTCCTTTCCTTCCCTCCAGCCTCCCCTGGCACCGTGCGTTACATGGCCCCAGGGAGCAAAGGGCACATACCACTAAATACTAAGCAGCCCCTGGGCATAGGCAACATTTTACTGGGTACTGGGACACACACACACACACACACACAAACACACATAGGGGGTGAGAAGCCAATCTGACTTTCCAAAAGATTGCATAATTCTTAGGTGATATTAAAATAGCTGATGAAGGATCTACTTTAATCTTTTTTGGGTGGGCGTTGAAGGCCTTAAGAGCATTGCTTAGATATTTCTGACAGAATCATTTACAAGAACTAAGCCACCAGCCGGAAGCTTCAAAGCCAACAGCTCGTAAAACCGCCACCTCCTGCACCTTCTTGGGGCCTCAGACGCCACCCTGGCTGTGGGGGGTAGGGGGAGGGGGTGACCCTAGCAGGAGGCCTGCCCACCAGCAGCTCCCACAGATCAGGTGCTGCTTTTCTGAGAAGGGAAGAGACATCACTGCTGAAATGATTCCCCCACCCCCACCCCCCACTTCCCAGATGATCCATCGCCCCCCCCCCCTTCCAGGCCCAAAGAACTTCCTGTCTGCGACAATCATTTGGCACATAATCATGTCCAGCCTGTACCCACTCTTCCATTCTTGGCTCAAATTGTATTGAAAATAATCTTATTTGTAACTTTGGGTGTGTGACATGCCCCCCCCGCCCCCCTCCACCACCACCAAATTGTGAATATCTTGCAGGAGGGCCAGAGTTGGACCCTATTGCAATCCTGTGTCCATGCGTCCAGGATGGACAAGATAGTACATATTTGGCCACAATGCCAGGTAATAAGTCCTAATTCTTTCCTCCGGTAATCTGGTTCTTAGATGTCGAGTAACATTATCTGCCAACAACAGAGTCACTAAGTTATTCATCTGTATGTTCCAAGAGTCTAGTGCTGTGCCTGGCAGGCAGGCAATAGACCAGTAAGAACCTTTTCTAAAGCTATCTTAAGTCCATTTTGGAAGCAAGTCTTCATCCGACAAGTTGGGGTCTGAAGGGTAAGTGGGCATTAGGGAAAAAGAGGGAGGAAGCGAAGTTCGGGGAGGGTGGGGAAGAATCTTCCAGACCTAGGGGACAGCGGGAGCAAAGGCCTGGAGTGAGGGGAGGATGTGTATGTGTGTGGCCCTGTGGCAGGGAATGGGCTTCAGGGCCGTCTGCAGGAGCTGGAGGTCTTGGACAGAGTCAGAGGACAGGTCTCCTCCCATTGGAGAAGGAGGGAGGAAGGAAAGCAGGCGAGTGTGTAATCTGATGTCAGAGCACCAAGAAGGCTTCCATAGGATGGCTTCTACTTTGTCTCTGAGGAGGGAAGGATTCTTCTGAGTGGGAGGAGGGCGGGGGAGAGGGGAGAGGTTTCAGGAGAGAGGACAAGGTTTGCAATAACCCGGGAGGAGAAAGGAGACACAACTGAACTGGGGGGAGTTGGAAGGATTTCTGAGTAGGGGTTGAGGGTCCGGTAGAGGTTGGAGACCACACGTTTCCATTAGGGCAACGTCTGTGATGGGTCAAGGATTCGTCAGCACCCTGGTAGAGGTGGACTGATGGAGTTTCAGCAGATGGGAGGGATGAAGAGACCAGTGGGACAAGGGCAGGGGCGATAATGGCCCAGGTAAAGGACCATGGATGGGCTGGACAGAGTAGGGCAGAAGCAGGTTGGTCTGCAGGGGGAAAGCCCAGAAGGCAATGGACTGGAGTTTCCAGACAAACGTGGTAGGCTAGCCTGGAGTTGCTGGAGGTATCGGGGTGGTGGTTGGGGTGGAGGTCATCATAGCAGGGGCAGATGTAGTTGATAACAAGGGTCCAGATGCCGCGGGGAATGGGGATGCTCATGTGGAAATGGGGGTCACGGAAGTGGTGCTGAAGGAATTGCACTGAGGACACACAAGGCAGACAAGTGGCCCAACTCAACAGGTGCCCTAAAAGCAGCCACGGAGGTTCTAGGGCTCCCAGGAATCAGTCCAGCAGCTTCTCCCCAACCGGGGTCACAGAGAGGGTGGGGGCCTGCCCCGAAGCCAGCAGGCAGAACGCTCTCCTGCCCGGCGCCCGCAGGCCAGGGGTCACCTCCCCCAGGAGAGGAGCCAGGAGGCCCCCCAACCGCGCGACCCGCCGCCCAACCGGAAGCACGTGGCCCCCTCCGGCGCGGTTGCCGGGGAGACACCGGCTGTTTACCAGCGGGACGCGGCCAGGCGACCGAGGTGGATGGACCAGCGGCGAGGTGAGCGTGCCCGCGCGGGCGACGAGGCGGGCCTCCCCGGCCCCGACCCTGCGGCGACCCGGCGGCGCCCTCGGGGGAACAAGACGGGCCCGGGGAGAAGCGGCCACCCCCCCGGGGGCCAAGCCAGCCCGGCCCAGCTCACCGTTGCTGGAATGGGACAACTCCCGGGAAAGCGCGGGCTGTGCCCTCCTGGCTGGGCAGTACGGACGGGGACGCAGACCCACAGGGACACACGGAGAGACCGGAACCAGATCAGAGCCTCCCCCAGACCCAAGGCACCTCTCACTTTCTAGACGGTCTTGCTTCCTTGCCCCTCCCCCAAATGCCTGCTTCTGCCGTTCCAGTTTGTTTTCTTCTAGAGCTGCCAGTACTTGGAAATAATTGAGCTCTCCTCCTCCACCTACCCCCTCCCCACACTGCTGTTGCAACCATCGGCACTGCCTTTTCCAAACCTTTGATCACTTGGTGGCTCGTGGTCCAGTTTCTCCACTCCCCCTTTTAAACAAGGCACTGTGCGTGGGACGGTCCATTCTGATCATTCTGTCGGGGGGTAGAAGTGGAAATAGTACCAGAGTTTTGTCCTGCTCAGGCCAACCCCTGTCTCCTGTTAGTTCTTCTGAGCACTTTTCATCCTGCAAGTCCCGCCAGGGAGGGCTGGGGGTTGGCAGGGGATACTATTAACTGATAAACATTTTTAAAAGACCAATTCAAATGTATGCATCCTTGATGGATATGAGCAGATGGTATGTGGGTGGTTATATTTTATTGCCTTTACTGTGGGTTTCGATTTGGGTATTGAGTGATAGGAGGTGGTCTGACCCTGTGATGCGAGGCGGGCTCCCTTGGAAAGCAGGAATATGGCCTCCGCCTTTCCCATCACACGTTCTTTGTTTCCCGTTGATTTGGCGATTAATCTCAAGGAATGGGCGCCTGCTCTTTGGCAATTCCCTGGAAACAGTTATCAGTGTTTGTTTTCCTGACTCCTCGCTGGCCTCTGGGGCGCAGCTATTCTGTTTAAGTAAACAGGCCACTTGCCTATTCAGCTGGCAGCTTGACGGATGCCTACGCCTAGATCTTGTCAAATCACTTTGTGGTTGAGAATCTGCCAGGACTAGAGGTGGGGAAAGGAGCTGAGCAGGCGTAATGACGGGGGCTGCACAAACCTTCCTGGACTGAGGGGGGTGGGCAGAGCCCCGGACTGTGGCACAAAGTGTGGGAACAAAGGCAAGGTTGGACCAGGTCCCCAAACACCTGTTTCCCCCACTTTCCTTCTCCATGGGGTAGATGCTGGGGAGAGTTGGTGTTCCCTCCATGTAACAGATGGTCCCTGCACTCAGGAGGAGGCAGTGGGTTATGAAAGCAGGTTCGATGGAACGGTTTTACCTGAAGGAGGTGTTAGTCTCTAAATAACCATGAGTGGGCTTATAGGAATTAGTCATAATTGAGGTTTTTCTCTGAGATAGCTCGCAGTCATGTTATCTTATGACCAGGGTGTCTTGAATATGACACCCCCCCCAAACATGGATAATTATATAGTACCAAAAGGTATAGAAAGTGCATGCACATACTTAAGTTTAACTGTTAAAAATAATCCAGCAAGGAGCCTGGGAGAACACATGACTTTTCCTCATCAAAGTTGTTAAGGAAGAGGTTTCTAAGTTACCAAACTTACTGACAGTTAAACCTTCCCGAGGCATGTGTGGGAGTGAGAAGCCAAGTCTGTGATAATTCTGTAGAAGCTGTGGCAAATTAATAGCCACTCCTCGAGGGGGGAGGGTGGGCCGAGAAGGGGAGTTGGTTCCTCGCTGGAGTTTATCTCAGGCAGAACAGTTGGACAGTTATGACCCCCTCTGTCATCCTGAGTTCAAGTGCAGAGCTGCTTAATTACAAGGGAAAGACTTCAGAACTAAGCGAATGGGTGGGGGGTGGGGGTGGTGGTGGAGGGAGGGACCACACACGCTTCACAGTTGATCAGAAAATAGATTAAATTAACAAGGAGATGGGCAGGCTTTTTTGGTGCCGGGGAGAAGGTTCCTGAACTCCCGGCAGCCAGATTGGGTGTGAAAACCTAGCTAGAAGTGTGGAGAGACCCAGTCTGTGGATAGACTAGAACAAACACAGAGGCCTTTACATTAAGAGAGAGAGGGCAGATTTTGAACTGAGTAGAGCTTCAGGAATATACAGGAAGACTGTGTTTTGTCTGGTTTTGGTTTTGCCGGAGAGGGAGAGGATTCTTTCTAAAATTTGGCAATATTGGTAACATGCACAGAACGGTAATGTTAGAATGGAAAACTGCGGGGTGGGCATTGCATCGTTCAGGATCGTGTGACAAAGGTAGCTCTGAGTGAGTTTGAGCTAAGGATGCAATTAGAGTGTGGAATCAGAAGGCATGTATTAGAAAGGCATTATTTTGCATTTTTGAGGCAAGTTCGTAGGCGGCAGCTCATTGAAATCAACCTTCCAGTATTTCTGGGCGGTGGGCAGGGCGGGTGTGGGTTCCATGATCTGCCCAGTGGGTTAGAGGTGACTAGGAGTAGAACCACCAAGGGCCCCCTGGGGGAAAAGCTCTGAAGCAACAGGTAAGGCATTTGGACCTAAAATAAGAGAAAGCATTGGACAGACAGAAAACCAAAAACACAAGCAAAAGAACCTTCCCACCTAGTAAGCCTTTACCGTGCATACGCCAAGCCTGGTGCCTACAGCCATGGTTACATTATCTCATATTACTGTCATCGTGTTGTAGATAAAGGGACTGATGTTAGAGGTATTTACACAATGTCTTCAAACTCAGATGGCGAATTCTGTAGATTAGGAAAGAGATGTATCGGAAAGGGAGAATGTCTGTCCCCTGGCTACACAGCTAACTCTGCAGAGCCTGAAATAGAACCCAGGTCTTACTGTACCAGGTCCTGTGTCCTTTGCATCCAAACACGTTGCTTCTTGGGGACCGTGAGGCCCTGGGAAGTTACCGGACGGTCTTTAGAGGGTGGAGAGAGACCTGGTCAGCCTGTGGGCACAGAACAGCAGTGTGGTTGGTGGTGGTCAGGATTCGGAGGGAGGAGGGGAGTCTGAGACATCCAAGTGTCCTGGGAAAGATGTAACCAGGTGGTGGTAACTGTGTTAATGAAGGGGCCGCCAAGATGGTGAGGAAGGACACCTGACCTGGCAATTCGGGCCCTCACACAGAAATGCCCGTGCCTCCGGGGAACCCGCCTTCTGTGTGGTTTCGCTAAGCACTCACGAGCACCCCTAGCGGGAGACCCAGACACTGAGGCCCTCAAAGCGTTACAAGGTAGCTGGGAAGACAGAAGGCGAAGCCTGGTCCTCCAGAACAGGACCAGGTGTCACAAGACCTGGGTTCTATTTCAGGCTCTGCTTTGTGACCCTAGGGCAATTGCTCTGCTTTTCTGGCTCATGCACCTGTAGAATTCGCAAGTGCCCAGAGTCCCCTGGGGAGTTGGTCTAGGACAGGGCTTGGTAAATGATGGCCCGCGAGCCAGATCTGGCCCGCCGTCTGTTTTTGTGTGGCTCACGAGCCGAGAATAGGTTTTATACTTTGAAGTGATTGAAAAAACTAAACCAAGAAGAATATCCTGTGCCCCATGAAAATTATATGAAATTCTAAGTTCAGCGTCCATAAATGAAGTTTTATGGGAACAGAGCCACGCCCATTCATTTACATCCTCTCTGTGGTGGCTGTCCCACTAAGAGGGCAGAGTTGCATAGTTGTGACAGACCCTATGGTGGGCAACACTGAAAATATTGGCTGTTTGGACATTTACAGAAAAGGTTTGCTGACCTCTGGTCTAGAACCCACGTACCTCCCTGTGAATTCTAGCCAATGGGTGGATCAGCAAGGCGGGGAGGTTCGGGGGCGGGGGGTGCCGGGTGGGGGGTGGGTGGGAGCACTGTTCTTCCTTTTCCCTCCCCTCTCCCTCCCCACCTGGTGACAAAGTGAGGGCAGTGGAGGGAGGATTTTTTTTTACATTGATTTGTGCACAGCCACCTGGCAAGGTTGAAAGAAAAGGCAAAAGGAAGGAAACTGAAGTAAGGTCAAGCTGTGGGTAGACAGGAAAAAAGTCAGGACTACGGGAGCAAGGGGAAACGGGTCAGTGGCTAAAATGGCAAGGTTGAGTCATTGGAACACAGATCACGTGGCCCCCAAAGCCGAAAACATTTCCCAAACAAGTTAGCCAGCCCTGCTGTAGATTGTGACATGACCTGTTGCTTCTCATCAGTCTGGTCTCTCAGCTTAAAGTCCACACACCCCCCCCGCCCCCAACCCCATAAGAATAAGAATTCGTCTCCCACCCTAGTCACCGGCTAGTGCACACTTGTTTATTTTCTTCACGGCAACTATTACTCATTGAAAATATCTATTTACTTGTGGGCTCAACACCTGTCTTCCGTCACTCTTGGTTCACTGATGTTTTTTTTTCCAAGTAATTGAAATGAATGAATGAATGAATGAATGAATTGCAGCCAGCGCCCCTCTTCCCATGCGAGAAATCCAGAGGGAAGCCGCTAACTCCCAGCCAGTTGGCACTAATTCTGGCACCCGGGGGAAGGGGGTGGTGGTGTGAATGGCTTGGATCGGGGAGCCCCAGGAAGTTTCATCCACGGCTTCCCTTTTCTTTTCTCCTGCTTCCTTAGGGGTCTTGAGAAGCAATGGCCACGGAAGCCCCGGTGAACATAACTCCCCCTGAACGCAACGCTGTTGGCCACACAGCAGCTGACAGCTTCATCTGGCAGCCAGACTCCATAAACATGCACCTCACCAGGCCCAAATCCGCCAAGGGACGGACGCGGCCGAGTCGGCACAGACCGCAGGACGCGGCGCTGTGCTCTCACCGCGCGCCGGCTTCTCTGCCTCCAGCCATTCGCTGTGAGTCGCCAAGCAGCCAGAAGCCAGGAGCCTGTGCACCCAAATCTCCAAACCCGGGAGCTCCCGATGAGATCCCTGAGCTGCTGCAACAGGTGCCCCTGGGGGCTTCCTCTTCCCTCAATAAATACCCAGTCCTTCCTTCCATCCACAGGAAGACGCTGGAGGAGGGGGCCGTGGAGACTGTCGCTCGAAAGGCCAGCTCCCTGCAGCTGAGCAACACCCAGGCTCTGTACCGAGAGGAGGAGACCGGCACTATGAAGACAAGTGAAGAAGGTCCCAGAGCTCCATCTTGTTCCCCAGAGAGGAAAGCCATTGGCCGAGCCAGGACACAGGCCTCCTCCAGGGCTGGAGACCTGAAGGAGCCATCAGAAGGGGAGCCACGGCTGCTGCTTGCGGTCAGGTCGCCGTCGGGCCGAAGGTTCGTTCGCTATTTCCGGCCAACTGATGACTTATCCAGCGTTGTGGCCGTGGCTGAACACGAGGACCAGGCTGCCTACCACCACTGCAGCATTGAAACGATGGAGGTGCCCCGGAGACGTTTCTCTGACCTCACCAAGTCTCTGCAGGAGTGCAGGATCCCCCACAAGTCGGTGCTGGGCATCTCACAGGAAGAAGGGGAGGAGTGGCCCTGAGCCCACAGCCACCCAGCTGGGGCCCTGGGGCTCTGAGTAACGGGCACGCTTGGGTGCTGTGACCTCCCAGGCAGCTCGGTTCCAAGTGCCACGTGAACCTGCTGCCGCTGTGATCGTTGGGGCTCCCTCTCCATGGCATCTCCTTTGGAAGCAGCGAAATTTGTACATGCACCCGGGGCACTGAGAAGGTTCTCCTCCAGTTCTTCCATCCTTCCCACCCCTGGAGTGAACTGGCAGGTTGCCAGGGACGTTCCTGAAACTGCTGTGACCAGGCCTCCTCCTCCCCAGAGTTCTGGGTCCTTTCAGGAGCACCTGCCTGCCTTCCCAACGAACCCTCCCTCTCTTGAAGCCAGTGGTTTGCCTTTCTGTATTTGATGCAGGATTAAACACTTCCCAGAGAGGCTTCTAGCCTGGTAAATAACCAGGGCTCAGGAAATGTCGAAGTGGCATTTGTATTTCTTGCAAGCATCTTTAAGAAACTGGCAGTTGACGCTATCTTAGAAGCAGCAACTGTGCTGGGATCGGGTGGCTAGAGTTTCTTGGGGATTACTGTTTGTGTGATGTGGCTTCAGAGGAAAGACTTGCTAATACAAATCCCTCAACACATCGGCATTTCTGAAATAGTCTTGGAGCTAGAAAGTAAATTGCGTCCACAACCATGGATTAGCTCAGTAGCTACTTTTAAATAGAGACTAAGTAGGTTTGCAAATATTGGTAACTACTCTATGTATGCAAAACTCTTCCCAAACAGAAAGGCCAGTGTAATCTGATTGCCCTTTCAGATTTCCCTTTCTGATTTCCCTTTTTGTCACTCGCGGTATCTTTTGTTTTTAAATCATATAAATCTACAAGTCTGTGCATGTTTGCGCTGAAGGCTCCCTTGGCTTATCTGGGTGGGGATACAGATTTTTATCTCCCGGGTGTCTCATCTACTTCAAACATGGAGACTCCCTAGAGCGAGGACAGCGGTGCCCCTGTTCTGTGATCTGGTAACCTCCAGGGGACAAGGGTGACTCAGGCGGGTGTCACTGTATTGCACCTGTTCCGAGAGACCACGTGCCTAAGGGTCTGTCTGATTGGCATGAAATGCATCTGAATGCCTCAGCCCGTAGCTGTGCTCTAGAGCATAGAGCGTTGGTTTTCCAACTCTCGAGTGGTAACGCGGACAATTTGCCAAAGTTCTCTTGTATTGGGAGCTTAGCGAGACTTCCACCTCTCATCTGGATCCTCTTTACGGCCAAATCACCCTTCAGAGCAGGGAAACATGTCCCTCAAGAGCTCAGCCATCATGAAGCCCCGAGTACCGATGTGCTCCCTCTGCTCCTGGGTCCACAGAGAAGGCAGGAGTTTTAGAAGCATATCAGTGTTTCGGCCTCAGCAACAAGTGCATCTTGTGCCTAGATAAGGAATGTGGCTGGATTCGTTACTTCCAGCAAATCGCTACTCAGCCACGGAGATTAGCACCAACGCCCTTTCCTCTCAAGAAGGCTCGCCTTGTCCTAACTGCATCCCACACCACCCAGATCACTGGAGAGTGGGTTATTTCTGAACACGGGGTAAAATTTCCCAATCCCGTCTCGGCTGCAAAGGTCAGCTGGGGCTTTCAGGGCCTTGGGCAGGCCCACGCAACTGGTCCCCTCTCCCAATCACCGACCATGGCAGAAGGGACTGGTGGCTCAAGCCTGGTACTCACAGTACAAGAAAGTATGGGACTTTCACCTCCCACCCAGGACTCAGGCACATATCTGCCTCTGATCTAGGAGGCTGGGAGAAGAGCCTCCCACAAAATCACACCTACTCTGTGTGTAAGAATAAAATCCCACCCACCTGGGACTCGGTAATTTCTCCAGGCAGGAAATCTTTGGAAAACTTCAGTGAAACGGAGCATGCTCGAGGGAGTTAGAATCTTCTGCACTTAGGGGTGTGCTGCTATTTAGCTAGAATTTGGGGGTGGCAAAAACAAAGTGGAAGGCATGAAACAGAAATATTTTAGGGTATTTTAGGACATGTGAATAAAGCTAGATCTGAGACACCTTAATCAACTTTTTTTTTTTTTTTTGGACGAAAGGCTACAATAAAAATCGATTTGTGTGAAACTGAGTCAGCAGAGAAGCGTATCTTGTTTTAGCACAGGACTTTGGCTACCACGCTGTAGCGGACAGAGGGGTTCGTTAACCTGAGCTTCTTGGGAAACCACTGGGTTCCGCTGTGAAATCCACGTCCTCGCCCCCAGGCACCCTGGGTGCCCGCCCTTCCTGTAGCCTTTCCTTTCCGTTTATATGATCTAGCACTAAGCTTCGTATGAGAAGTCTTCCTGAACTTCTCCTACAAATCATTCCAAGTACTCTCCTCTTGAGGCTGGCAAGAGCAGACCCTGTATCAGAATTTCAACGTGGTGGTTCTGCCGATGGCACTGCCACTTGGGCACCCTGGCCTAGTGGGCTAAACTGGGTCCAGCGCCCTACTCCTGGTGGCTTGGTGCTTTGGGTGACCACTTTGTGGTCACAGACCTCACTCATTGGTTTAACCAGTGGTCACTGAGGACCTACCTTGTGCCAACACTTGGGTGACAGGCATTAGGTGCCCTACCAAGAGAGCATTGGCAAGGAAATGTGGAACTGCCTCTGACTCTCAACTCCAGCCCAACCCGGCTGAAGTTGCTGGCTGTTAGCTTTCCCCGTGAAAGACCCTGGAGTGAGGACCAGACCAGTTGTTGCTATCTCCTCGCCACCTCGTGGAAGTGCAAAGGGAAGTCCTCCCCACCTTTCTCGTGATGGCACCAGCAAGTCTGGTCATCAGGGACATGAGCTTTGCATAGGACAAAGCTTCAGGGCCAGTTTTCCCAGCGTTTCTCCTGATGTAGTCCAAGAGGTAAATCAGTCCTGGCAGCAGAAGGAACAGCAGGAGAAATAAGTGACTCATCATTTAGAGTCCAAAAAATTTTCACCAACAGATGGCAGGTGGTTTTAACACAACAGTCCTCGCCCTGAAAGTACCTGGGGATCTGGCCAACAGCCGGCAAGCCAGGGCAGTCCTGATGAAGAGATATGTACATGAGCATGACTACGGGCCGGCAGTCACCCCAGAGATCCCACACAAAACACTCCACAAAAAGGTTGACACCAGCCTTGTGGTTTCCATTCCAATGAAAAACCGTGACGTCTAAGGATAGATCACTATCCCCGCCATGCGGTACAGAAGTGGGCATTCCAGGAACTAAGCTTTGCTTTCATCCGTGCTCTTGCCATGACCTCCAGTGGGTTTCTGGAGTCAAATGAAGCCATGCTGCCCCAAGAGGCAAAAAAGTTCCCGTTTCCAGTTTTTTTAAGGTCTTCACAAGAAGTTAAGATAAAAAGATGCACAGCTTCCCATAGTTTGAGGTGTGTTTTAGATGAGTGTTTTAGATGGCAAGGTGATCCACGTTCCTACCTTTTAAACAGAACTGCGAAGAAAACTAGATGATTCTACTTTAGCCTGAGTTTGGAGTCCGTCTGAGAAGCAGACAGGAACATCTGTTTCCGTAGTCCACTAAGCAGTACCCCGCCAGGAAGTGAAAAGTTTGGAGCCCGTTCACCCTCGCCCAGAGCCTGAACCAACCCAAACCCAGCGAAGGTCAGAGGCCACCGCGGAGGAGTTGGCAGAATCCAAGCGGAGCCGACTTCGGGTGACTCACTAACACACAAGACGGCAACTCACATTATAAAAATAAAATTGGGTGTTTTGTTTTGTGTCTACACTGGTGATGTGACATTTTCCTTTCCCGATTAGGGCAGTTTCTGGCAGCCCCTTCTGACGTCCGTCTGTGTTCCTCTACCTTCAAACCGTAGAGGAAGCAGCGGTGCTCCTGAACAATTTATGTGGAAGATCAAGTCTCTGGAGGTATTTTTGGATGCACTTGAATCCTATCCGAGGAGGCTGAACAACAGATGAGACATGCCGGTGGGTGCAGTCAAGCAAGCCTGGCTCCAAAGGTCTGCTGTGCTCTGGGGAGCACTGTGACTCTGTGTTAGGAGCAGACTGCAGGGGCTAGGGTGGAAGAGGGGACACCATCTATGGCCGTGGACAGGCACCAGGGGAGAGATGATATTGACTTGGGCCAGAACAGTAGCCACAGATGTCACCAGAGGTGTCAGATTCTGGACACATAGCAGTTAAGGGGGGGAGAAAAGGGCAAGATAGTTTGGCAGGTTGGGATTTACCCAAGTGGATGTCACTTGACCATGTCACCACTGTGGACTGTTCCTGCAAAAAAAAAAAAAAAACAAAAAAAATAAAAACAAGCAAACAAACATGTCAGCAACAAACACATGGCGGGCAGGGATAAACCCTGACCAGCGGCAATGTTCATAGGAAGGAAGTGCATGAACGCTTTGGGATAAAATGTACGGAGAATCCCAAAGCCATTAACTGCTTTAATTGAGACGGGAGGCAACGAAAAATGTCACTATTTCACTTAATGCGTAGGTTCAACAAAATCAGTTCATTACCATCTGACCCTCAGGACGTGATTACTGACCAAGGTTACTTAAGAAATCCTTGCGGGGCGCCTGGGTGGTTCAGTCGGTTAAGCATCCGACTTCAGCTCAGGTCATGATCTCACAGTCCGGGAGTTCGAGCCCCGCATCGGGCTCTGGGCTGATGGCTCAGAGCCTGGAGCCTGTTTCCGATTCTGTGTCTCCCTCTCTCTCTGCCCCTCCCCCGTTCATGCTCTGTCTCTCTCTGTCTCAAAAATAAATAAACGTTAAAAAAAAAAAAAAGAAAAAAAAAAAAAGAAAAGAAATCCTTGCTCCAGGGGCGCCTGGGTGGCTGTCGGTTGGGCGACCGACTTCGGCTCAGGTCATGATCTCACAGTCTGTGAGTTTGAGCCCCATGTCGGGCTCTGTGCCGACAGCTCGGAGCCTGTAGTCTGCTTCGGATTCGGTGTCTCTGCTCTCTCTCTACCCCTCCCCTGCTCATGCTCTGAGTCTCTCTGTCTCTCAATAATAAATAAACATTAAAAAAAAACTTTAAAAAAAAAGGAAAGAAATCCTTGCTCCAGTTAACAGATTGTTCACATGCCCCCTCTCCCTTTCTGCTGCCTCGATTCCGTTCATTCAAATCCAGCAGCTGATTGGGGATGCATCTTTTCTTAGGAGGGCAAATAAAACCACTGTCCTTTGACCTAATTAACAAAGCTTCCCAATTTCATGAGTTTCACGCCCCCCCTGTTCTTTACAACAAGAAGATCTGTGCGGCGGGGCCTTGGTCCTCTCTATGACCGGCTGAGAACTGCACCTTCTGACATCTGCCCCCTTAACAGAGAGGTAGGGGTCACGGCTCTGCTCTGATGGACACCCCGGGTCGGCTCGAGCCCCAGCCCCCTGTCGACCAGAGTGGCCGGCCACCTGCAGACAAACTGTGGGAGAGTGGTGGTAACTTTCGTTCTCCCAACTGGGAGGTTCAGCCTGGGAATCACCTGCCGCCCCCATTCCAGCCCTGTCCCCAGCCTTGGGGTGCTACAGGGTCAGCCTAGCCCAGACTTATGGGAACCCTGACTCAGAGCCTCTGGATCTAGACTCTACAGAACGTTTATTAGTTTCCCCAACCCGGCCTGGGCCTTGTTTCTTCTTCTTCTTCTTTTTTTTTAATGTGTGCTCTTTAAACTTATTTATTTATTTTGAGAGAGAGAGAGAATACAAGTGGGGGAGGGCCAGAGAGAGAGGGAAAGAGACAGAGAATCCCAAGCAGGCTCTGCACTGACAGCACAGAGCCC
The DNA here is from genome assembly GCF_018350215.1 of Panthera leo. Lineage (NCBI taxonomy): Eukaryota > Metazoa > Chordata > Mammalia > Carnivora > Felidae > Panthera > Panthera leo. The sequence goes on from NC_056686.1 coordinate 14,611,184, forward strand.
AATACGGGGCTCGAACTCATGAACCGTGAGATCATGACCTGTGCCAAAGTCCGACGCTTAACCCATTGAGCCACCCGGGGCCCAGCCTTGCTCTATGCCTTCTTAACAGAGTTCCCCTCAGGCCCTCATCTCATTCAAGTCATCTGTGACAGTTTCACTCAACAAATACATATTAAGAACCTCTATGCCAGGTACCTGTTAGGGCTATCAATGAACAGAGCAGACCAAAAATCCCTGCCCTTAGGGAGGTTACATTCTCACGTGGGGAGACAGAAAAAGAACAATAAGCATCACAAATAATACAGTGTGATAGAAAGGAATACATGTGATGGAAAATGGAAAAACAGCAGGCTAAGGGGGATCTGGAGGGCATGGGGTGTGTGTGTGGAGGATGAGACATCATATGGTGGTCAAGGCAGACGGAATTGACACGAGCATCTGGGCGGAGAGCTTGAAGGAGGTGAGGGGGTAGTGAGACCGGTGGGGGAAGCCTGTCCCTGGCAGAGGGGATGCAGAGGTCAGAAGGAGCGAGTACATCCAGCCTCTTAGTACCTTCCAGGCAGGACGGCTGGAGTGAGGGAGGGTAGAGCCATCAGACACCAGGGTGGGGAGACAGATCACACGGGACCTGCCGTCACTGGACATAAAGGGAAACCACTGCGGGGCGCTGAGCAGAGGAGTCGTACCTGACACGTGTGTTCCGATCAGAGATCTGGCTGCCGTGCTGAAAACAGGCAAAGTTACAAGATGGAAACCCAAGTAGAAGCTATGATATCCATAATCCAAGTAAGAGATGGAGACCAGAGTGGTGGCCACAGCTGTCATGAGAAGCGGTCAGCTTCTGGGGATATCCTCCATTTACTATTTTAAAAAGTAGTACTCACTTTCATTGTAAAAACAGTATTAAAGTAAATGTTAACCCATAACTTGCTTCACCATCATCGTTGATCAATTTTCCAGGCAGGAGAGGCTCACTCTTACGGAATCCATTGTGCTCTGTCCCCAAAACAAAACATGTGCCTTTTTAAAAAAATTTTTTAATGTTTATTTATTTTTGAGAGAGAGCGAGACAGAGTGTGAGCAGAGGAGGAACAGAGAGAGACAGAAGGAGACACAGAATCTGAAGCAGGCTCCAGGCTCTGAACTGTCAGCACAGAGCCGGATGCGGGGCTCAAACTCATGAACTGTGAGATCATGACCAGAACCAAAGGTGGACACTTAACCGACTGAGCCACCCACGTGCCCCTGCCTTTTTTTTTTTTTTAAGGAAAACTTAGGGGCGCCTGGTGGCTCAGTCAGTTGGGCAACTGACTTCAGATCTGTTCATGATCTCACAGTTCATGGGTTCGAGCCCCGCGCCGGGCTCTATGCTGACAGCTCAGAGCCTGGAGCCTGTTTCGGATTCTGTGTCTCCCTCTACATTCTGCCCCTCCCCCACTCACGCTCTGTCTCTCTCTCTCTCTCTCTCTCAAAAATAAACATTTTTTAAAAAAGGAAAACTTAGAAAATATAGAAAAGATTGAAGAGGAAAATAAAAATCATCCATAATCCTTTCAGTCAGACATAATTGTTATTAATATCTTGACATATGTTATTTCTTTCTTAAAGATTAAACCGTTTTGCACATTACTGTCTTGCCAGTAGGCACACACGTGCATTTAACATTTGCCATCCTAACAAACACAGTGGTTTAGATCTTTTCTTTCCAAATTTCTCCAGTCCTCGTGATTATTTTAAGGCTGAGTAATATTCCAATGTGTTGATGTACTGTAATTTCTTAAACTATTTCCCTTTTTCTGGAACATGTCTGTGTTTCTAGATTTTGCTATAGAAGTCAATGCTTGAATCTTCATTTATGCAGCTTTGTGCATCTTTGAATGATTTCTTTAGGACAATTTCCAGAAATAAGATTGGTAGGTCAAATTGTGTAAAAAAACAAACTAACTTGTGGATTTTGCTTTGCTTTTCAAAGAATTATATAGCAAGCATCTCATGTCCCAATGCAGCGTTGACAATTGCTAGGCTACTGCTTTTGATAGAATTTTCCTTACTTTTGTTGGTTGAGAATAAAAACGAAGTTTTTTTTCTAATTTTGCATGTCTTTTATTGCTATTAAATATTAAAATGTTTACATGTCTTTCAGCCTATTTTTAATGTTAAAGTAAAAAGCCTAAGGTACAGTTCATTTGCTGTCATAATCCGGGGCACTCCACGTCAATTAAAGCCAAAGCACGTGGAGATTGATGGAGGGTGGAGAGATAAATTTCTTCGTTCTTACTAGTGGGAAGAGTCATGTGAGTAATAATAATAAAAAAATACCATGTGTGGTAAGTATTACACCAGTCTTTTATCTCATTTGGCAATAGTCTGAAACCAACTGGCGGAAAAGAGTCGTAATGATTTACAACAAGTAGTCTGGGAAGAATATTAGAATGCTTAGCCTCACAGGAGCCTGGTCAAAGCCATGAGCATTCAGTCTGAGGACCCGGGCTACCAAGCCACTGTCTCCTAATGCCTTTTCATTTGGGTTTTAGAAGAAGGCAGGAGAGATGTAAGAGGCAGACTGAGGCAAAGGCCAGTCTGTGAGTGCAGGGAATCTGTCCACTCTACTGAGAGCGTTTGCCTCCACTGCCATTTATACTGGAAAGGGGACCACTGAGGAGACACCCCTGGGAATTTCTGAAATGCTCTTGAACTGCGTCCTCGCTGTCCAGGCTGTGCTATGCTGTTCAGATCATTCCCCACCGGGCCGGGCCAGCCAAGGCGTCTGGTATCAACCAGTCTGGATTCCTCAGTCCCATCCTCTAGAAAGTCAAGGTATGAGCCACAGACGCCTGTTCATGAGAGAAGAAATGAACACACGCATTCACAGTCAAACCTGGAGGCCATCCCTTCATTTTCAGGCAGAGGAGGGTGTCAGATAGGACAGGACAGGTGCAGATGGCAGAAAAGCATCGGGCAAAGGCAGACCATCACCAACAGACCTGTGACTCCGCGTGGCCGGAAATGCCTCTCAAACTGCCTTTGAACACTAAGACGGTGTCTAATAGGCAAACACTGAATAATAGATTTAAATTCTTTTTTAAATAGGCTCCACACCCAACGCAGAGCCCAGCATGGGAGTTGAACTCATCACCTTGAGATCAAGACCTGAGCTGAGATCAAGAGTTGGACGCTTAACTGATAGAGCCACCCAGGTGCCCCTGAGTAACAGATTTTTAAAAGGGGTGCCTCAGCATTCAAAAGCCTCTGAAGCTTTTTAAAAAGATCTACTTTAGATCTTCGGAATTAAAGTCTCTGGGGTTGGAGCCTGGGAACCACGGGTTTAGAACGCCCCCACTTCCTCGCCTCCCCCAGGGGATGTTAAGGGTCAGCCGGGCTGAGAACTGCTGGGCTGGGCTAGGTCAGTTCAAGGTCCCTTCCAACACCTGTGGTCTATGAGTCTCTTCCCCTGTCTCACTGGGCCAGACCAGTGACTGGCCTCTGAACCTGAGACCCGCTCTCAAATCTCTGCTGGGGCTTCCTCCTCACGGGCCCCGCTTGTCAGGACCCACCTGGTTCCAGGGTGAGCCCCAGCTTCTGAAGAAGTCCTCTCTCTCTGCTCTGAGCTTCCCCAGCTCATTATCCCCCTCCAGTTCTCACAGAAGAAACAGTCCTACGTGGAGGACAAAGAGCACAGGACCTGGTACCCAAAGTCCCGTGTTCTACTGAGTGGGCCGTACTTTGCCTCAGCCTTCCCACCCACAAATGGAAACACTTGCTTCCCGAGGGGCTGTTGCCAAGAATCAGCTGAAGTCATGTTTACTGAGCATGTCTGGCATCTGCAAAAATATGTATAAATATAACTACCCATCTTCTATTGCTATTCTTTCTCTCTTCATTTGTTCCCCCATTTACTGAGCAGCTGCTTTGGGCCAGGGCCTGGGGGACCAAGAATGAGCATGTGCTCACTGGGCCCCAGGAGCCCCTGTCCAGCGGGGAGAGGCAGATCGTACCCAGAGAACTATAATATGGCGGGATTAGTGCTACTGTCTAAACAGTGCCTGGCACACGGTAGGTGCTCAGTGAGTGTTTGTGGAGCTAACGGATGCACTAGATGTTAAGGGATCGCACACTGAGGATGGGGTAAGGTTCTGGAAAGGGACGTGGGAGCCAAGGCTCAGAGGGCCGAGGAGGAGAGAGGCAGCCAAGGAAGGAGCAGTATCCTAGAAGCAGCGCACAGCTGGCCTTTTTCCAAGCCACAAGGCCTTTGGACATCGGCGTGACTCCTTCATCCTCTGGCCGCTCTGGGCGCCGAGCAATGGGCCCCCCACACGTGGCAGGTGCCGACCTCCCCCAAATGAAAAATATCCCGCTTTCAAAACAAAACCACTAATTAGCATCAAAGGCATAAAACTAACTCGAGTCATTTGGGTCACCCAAGCCCCTCGGCCAGCTCACAGCGACGGGTCCCACAACGAGGCCGTCCCCGGTGAACTTGGCTCAGTGTCACAAGTGCTCCATGTGGCGCTGGCAGACAGAGATTGGTTCAGTCGGTCGACTTGGTCCTCGTATTGCAGAACACATGTCTCCTTGCCTTCATTAAGATAATATTCTCTTAGCAGGGAGGGCTGTGGAGGCAGGTAAGCTCCTGTTCTCGAAATATTTTACATTCTCACGAAAATAGAGGCCTGGTCTGTGGCTGAGACGGCCACCATTTACGTAATCAGATTCTCTACTGGCCCTTGCTCAGGCCTCTTTTGGGGCCTCTTTCTGAATGAAAATACCGTGACCTGGGCTCAGAGAGTCGACCCGAGACAGAGCTGTAACCCTGATGACTTTGGGGTTTCCCCCCCCACCCCGATCCCTGTCCTTGAATATATCCAAGAAGAGAAATGGGGCCTTGGGCCCCGGGTGGTTTACACATTCCCTGTTTGAAGACAGAGGCCAGGCAATCTCTCAGCACCCTTTCAATTCTCTGACTCCACTGCGCACCAGGGGTTGGGTCTTTATTTCTTGTAACTGGAGATTTTGCTAAAAGCAAGTGCGGCTGCCAAGCTGTAGGCATGAACAAGGGTCCTTTCTGCAAGAATCTCAGATCTGATGTTTAAGTCCGATCATTGCCGTCGAGCCCTCTGACGTGGCCAGCTACCCAGCCTGAGTGGGACTGCGTTTCTGTGCCATTTGCACCTGGGGCCAGGGGAGCAAGCCAGGCACACAGATGGCCTGACCAAGCCCCAGAATCTTTGCGGTACGAGTCTTCTCTCTTTCTCTCTCTTATTTTTTTAATGTTTATTTATTTATTTTTGAGAGAGAGAGAGAGAGAGTGGGGGAGGGGCAGAGAGAGAGGGAGACACAGAATCCGAAGCAGGCTCCAGGCTCCAGGCTCCAGGCAGCACAGAGCCTGACGCGGGGCTCGAACGCAAGAGCCGTGAGATCATGACCTGAGCCGAAGTCAGCCGCTCAACCGACTGAGCCACCCAGGCGCCCCCGGGTACGAGTCTTCTCTTATTTAATGCATAGCCTGTGGCCAAACTGATGTTACAACAGGAGAGGTGGCTGTATGGGCGGGCGGGCGGGCGGGTGTGCGTAGGATACTTTCTCAGCCTGAAGGAGATCACAGAATTAGGAAGTATTTAGCTCAAAATTCATAGAGAACGATCCGCCTCTATACAAGCTTATTCATCTCTCTCTCCTCTCCTTCCCTCCCCACCCAATGCTGTTCAATCTCTACCCTATTAATCTGACTTTACTCTTTATTTTTTATGATTACCTGAATTTGTCTTATTTATGGATTTGTTTGTTAGCTGTTTTCCCAACCCCGGTACGAGGTCTGGGACCTTGCCTGTCTGTGCCTCTGGTCCCCACTGTCTGGCTGCTAAACACATATTAAATACGTGAATGGATGTTCCATGCCCAGAGCACACCCTTGGCCCTTTGGGGTTTGGCCTCCTGAAAATGGCGACCAGAAGGTGCATTGTCTAAGAGGAAGTGGAGTCCCCAGCTTCCTGGGAATATCTTCTATGCGCCAGTTCTGCTGACTTAACCTCAAACAAGCAGGGATAATCTGAGCCATGTACAGTTAGTTAAGCTGCTGGGGCAAAATGAGCTGTGTTGAAGCATATGTCCCCTGGGGCCAGATCACCTGGGCTCAATCTGAAGCCTCCCATCTGCCAGCCAGGTCGCCCTCTGTGCCTCAGTTTCCCAGAGTTTTTAGTTAGGGTAGTTAGTGTCCTAAGCTCCCAGGGTGGTGAGAATGAAGCGCCTAGAATTGAATGTGGCACCCGGTGACCCTTGTCAACAGCAAGAAACACGGGTGGAGAGTCTCTGGCCTGAGCTGAAATGCCATCTTGGAGCCAGAGGGTACACTCCCGAGCAGGGCTCTCAGTCCATCCCCAGGGGTCTGCTTGTCCCCCTCCCGTGGTGCCCCCTCTCAGTCCCACCCTGCAGACCCTTCTGTCACTCCATGGGCACCACCTAGTGGGGCCAGTCCCGGGCCAGGCCACACCCAGTGACTAAATCAAGCAGACACTTGGGCATTGACCAGAAATGTATAGCAAAGGCCCCACCTCTGCAAATCCTACTGGAACACCGTGGGAGTTGACATCCATGGATCCCCTTGCTACGAAGTGTCTGTGGGCAGATGCTTTCCCTGGGCAGCAAAATTAAGAGGAGAAGGAGAGCATTTTGCTCCTGCCCTCCCCCCATGGCCTGACCCCTCTCTGTGCCACGGCTGAGAATTTATCTTCTGTGGCTGCTGCCCAGCCCGGGGCGAGCTGCCAGCTGAAGGGGGGCGTGGACGGAGGATGGAACTGACTTGTGTTTCGTGTCTACTAAGAAGTTCACAGGCAGACCACCCCTCCCCCCGGTCTTCAAGATGTTCCTCCACACCAGGCATGTGACGACCAGGCAAGTGGAGGTTCAGAAAGGAAGAGTGACCTTCCAGCACGCGGGTGTCTGATGCTCAGTGACGACCAGCACGGGGGTGGCAGACGTGTGGGTGGGCTCTGGGGAGAGGGGACCCTGGTCTCTAATCTGTGTAGGAAGAAACACCTTCTGCGGTCTTACTGCCAGCTGGGAACCCCTTGCTGGAGTTCAGAGACCATTTCCATTTCCGGGTATTTCTCCATTTTGTGATTGCAGCAATGATGAATGGCATTTAAGATCTCCTCATCAATTCCCCAATTTCCATGGCTAGGATGATTTCTGGTGCCAAGGTTCACGATGTCTCCCAAAGAGGCTGAAACAGAGAGCACGTGCCAGATCTGGAAGAAGGTTCTCCACGGCCAGCCTCCACCGTTCGGCAGCACCCCAGTCCTGTGCAGAAATGCTGGTCGTGCGGAGCGGGAGGGGCAGCTCCTGAGTGAATAACCGAAAACATATGTGCCTTCACCAGGCAGGAGGTTCCTGCTCCCCAAGGAGTGTGGACCTCTGCTTGAAAAAGTCAGGGAGGGCCACACAGAGGCGCGCCCCCTGCAGCTGAGTCTTGAATGATTCGGGCAGAGAAGCAGGTAGGGAACAGCCTCAGGCAGTGGGAAGGGCCTGTGCTGAAGTTTGGAGTCGGGGAAAGGGCCTGCCCTGCTGTGAAGGAATTGCACAGTGACTGGAGTGTCCTTCTGGGACAGTGTCTGATGAGGTCATTGTAAAGGACCCTGCAGGTCACGCTAAGGAGTGTGGACTGGACCACACTCCGGGCAAAGGAGAGCCTGTCCTTTAAAACAGGGGTGTATCGTGTCCCAGACCAGAAGCCAGTTCTGGAAAGGCCTCTTGGTGGTTGTATGGAGGGTGGCGAGGAGAAGACAGACCGGAAGCAGGAACATCGGCTTGGGAGGCCTGAGCTAAGGCTGTGGCAGCATAAAGCATGGCCTCACTCCAAGCCACGAGGCAGCTCCTAAGTTTCTTTATAAAGGGCAGTGTGGGGCTTTTTGCATTTACAATCATGCTGGTGGGTCAGCATCGCTGTCTTAGCACAGCCCAGATTGTCAGCTTGCACGGAGAAGAGGTGGGGGCCTCAGTGGAACTAACAAGAACTTGGACCTTGGCCAGCGGCAACCTCTCCACCCCACCCCCCCACCCCTGCAGCCCGGATTTCTCTACCATTGTCCCTTATGATGAGCCTGAGTGCAGGGAGGCCTTCTTCCATTGCCATGGGGGCAGCCATCCCCCCAGACCTCTGCCTCTGTTCCACCGTTCACAGAAAGAGACACATCCCCTCTACTGCTGATATTGCAAATAACACAGGCAACGGATACCCTCAACAGGCGCCGTGTGCCAGGCGTGCTGAAGCACAAGCTTTCTTTATTTTTTTAATGTTTATTTATTTTTGAGAGGGGGGAAGGGCAGAGAGAGAAGGAGACACAGACTCGGAAGCAGGCTCCAGGCTCTGAGCTGTCAGCACAGAGCCCGATGTGAGGCTTGAACCCATGAACCGTGAGATCATGAGCTGAGCCAAAGTCGGTTGGTTAACTGACTGAGCCACCCAGGCACCCCGCTGAATCACAAGCTTTCTGTGAAGTCCCTCTTTCAACCTCATGACCATCCTAGCGGGGTGGCGGTGGGTGGGGGGAGCTCTGGAAGGGTAAGCAAATGCCAGAATGACAGAAGGGTCCTTGCAGAGAAGGGATGAACGGTGCAGAATCATCTGAACCCTGAAATCCCAAACCAGCTGCTCTATTTTGATAACGGAGAACATCATGTAGAGAAATCTCTTCTTCCTCCCCACCTCTCTCACCCCTCCACGTTCCACCAGAAATCAGGGTGGTTTTTCTTTTTGGAAGGCTGCTGATAAATGCTCCTTATTTATCAAAATGTCTGCTGAGTATTTATCACACTGAAAAATAAAAGTGGTCTTTCTTTGGGGATTCTCATTTCTACTCAACCTGAGAAATGACTCTAACGTTGAATGAGGTGGTCTGTGGCTTTTACAATGTGCTTATCAGTTACACTCCTCATCCATAGTTTTAAAAAGACATTAAACTCGGGGCGTCTGGGCAGCTCCGTGGGTTAAGCGTCAGACTTCAGCTCAGGTCATGATCTCGCGGTCTGTGAGTTCGAGCCCCGCGTCGGGCTCTGTGCTGACAGCTCAGAGCCTGGAGCCTGCTTCGGATTCTGTGTCTCCCTCTCTCGCTGCCCCTCCCCCACTCATGCTCTGTCTCTCTCTGTCTCAAAAATAAATAAACATTAGAATAAATAAATAGACATCGGTGAATTCCTTGCCCCCTAACATCTACCCCCCTCTCTAAGGAGGCCCTGGAGAGTGCCTTGGAAGTGAACTGGCTCATGCCAAGCATTTACTGTACGAGACAATATTTGGGTGGGGGGGGGCAGGTGTGAGCTACAGGTAGTCCAACCAGTTGGAGATGAGTCCATGTAGGATTCTACTGTTATTAACTTAGGAAGACCACTCCGCTGGCAAAGTTAACTAGGAGCAGAAGGATTCTGAACAACTGCTTTTGCGAACTTTCTTGTGTACCATTTTAAGAAATGCTGCAGTGGTTCACTGTGAGCAGGTGTCTCCACGAGCAGATTTGTGTTGCTAAGTTGGGGAAGGAGAACAGTTCTTTGTTCTTCTACGAGAAGGCCAACAGAAAGTCCAGCCGTCGCTAGGGTCGTAAGCCAGAGAGCTGCCCCGTGCAGTGCCTGAGAAAGAGAGGATCTTGAGGGTTGGTAATAGCTGCACGTGATCTAGAGGCCAAGGGTGTCAGTGAGGAGAACAGCCTCAGTGCAAAGCTGCACGAGAGTGGGGACCAGAGAGGACAGCCTCTGAAGCCGTTGACATATGGCAGCTGTGGCTTCCCCGAGAAGCCATGTATATTTCAGAGATGCAGTTTCCCTTCTGGCCTTGAAGCAGAGTCAGGAACTGCCGAGAAAAATGCCCATCAGAGTTCGGTGGCTCTGGCCTCTGAAGGAAAGCGGTTATCCGTGGGCCACAGACCTCTCCCAGTGTATCAAGATCAGCCTCCACGAGTTACTGGTAAACCTGAAGAATTGCCTAGAATGAGGTTAACGAGAGATAGGAGAAACGTGCTGTCATAAGTACTACCGCCTTGCCTGACCCAGGGCTCTCAGAAGACACCCCAACTCGCTACGGTGTGGCAGAAGGACCCTTGGCCTCAGCACTGGGAGACTCCCCCACACCCCAGGTCTGACTCACATACCAGCTCAGCAAAAGCATGCCCGGAGCCTTTGTGAACCTCCATCTCCTCTACCCAGTAGAGATGATGTGAACACTTACCCTGCCCACTTTCCAGAATGGGTCTGAGGAATCAAAGAGCTAGTAAACGCAGAAGCACTTTGTACACGGAAAAAGCCTATGCCCACGCAGGGTTAGGAGGTTAAATGTCTCAGTGACCCTACCCACCTAAGCCTCTGCATATGGACACCGAAGGGCTTATGGAACTGGATTTTACACCCAACTGGATCTGAACCCCAGAGTCTCCTGTTTCTGCTTCACCAAATCCCTGCCAGAATAATCCTCAAACCTTGGGTGTTGGTGTTAATTTTAGGATTCTCCAACTGGTAAACCTTTACAGCACCATAGATGTTAAAAGATATGCTCTCCAAAACAAACACAAAAGGATCCACCACAATTGTGCCAGAAAACATCCAGTGTTGGTAGAATATGGGAGTACAATATGGGCACCCTGTCCAGACCTAGTTTATAAAGCAAAACCTAGCCCTCTCTCATGATCATCAACTAGAAGGTCAAGGTTTAGAAGGCCCCTGAGCCATTTTCTTTTGGAGAGGAAGTAGAAGGCAAGACCAGCTGTCTCAGAGACCAAGGGGGAATTTCAAGGCAACCAGGTGGTCATCAGCCCAAATATAGAAAGAAAACCTTTACCTAGATTCTGCTTCCAGAAGGGATTCACATTTTGCACTTGTAAAACTATTTCCTGGCTGAGAGCTGACCTACATGGCCGTCCCTTCTCACATTGGTAATTGTTAACCACGGGGCGCCTGTTCTTTGGCCCCCATCCTTTCTCTGGCTTTCAGCCTGTTAATTGGTTTCCAGTGGTTCTGTTGCACCAACTGTACTGAATCCCTCCCTGTGATCTGTTCACTGGCTTCCTTGAGCATGCTTAGGGGTGTAACAGATGCCCCCAAAGGCATCACAGTGACCCCAAAGAGGCATCCCACCCACAAAAACCATCTTTGAAGAGGGGCTCATGCGACCGTTCTTGAAAGACGTTTGGGACCACATGGCAATGGGGGCAGAGAGAGTGCAGGGGGCGATAAGAGGGGAAGGCAGGCGGGTTAACTTGATGGAGAGGCTCTCTGCTTTCTTAAGACCAATCAAAGCAGACAAGACCTGTGAGGGCAGAGAGGGAAGTTGGTGTGAATGCCTCACTCATGGAGAGGCAGGGGAGCTCTCTATGCTCTTGACTGGGAAGCCAAAAGTTGTATAGTATAAGGAGGGTCGCAAAGCAAACTGCCTTCAGATGGTCTCAGGTACGTGTCCTTACCTGGGACCAAGCCCAGTGTCGCCATTCTCCAGATGAGGAGACTAGATCAGAGAGGGAGGAGAGGCCTGGCTGGTAAGTGGATGCACGTGGACTGGCTCAGACTCCCGGACTCCCCAGCCAACGGTCTTTCTACTCCTTAGACAGATACCACTTCTCCCTCTAGGGCTCCATGTGGGTTTTTATCTGTTGTATTCACAGTTATAGCCCGAGTGCCTTTGGAAAAATGCTTGGCATCTAGAAAGAAACCCATCATATCTTTGGAATAAATGAATGCCCTATTTACCTTAAGGCTAAGGTATGCCTTGGGGCATCGTGGACTTGGGATGTATCAGGCCGTTTTAGGGCTCTGACCTACAAGTGCATTAAATGGGAACTTTCTTTACATGCTAATTACAGTCCGGATTCAACAACCGGAGGAGGGACACTGTTATGACCGTCTGGAGCACTGCCTGTCACAGCCCTGTCACAGCGCGCACTATTGTCGATGTGGGGCCTGGAGGGAAAGGAGGGCATAGGAAATTGTGAATTGTTCAAAGGCCTTTCAGTTAAAGGGATTCAGTGAAGAAAGAGGAGCTGGCCCGTGCGGAACAACTAGCGGGCTCACAGCCTCAAGATCAAGGCCAGGAGAGGAAAGAAAGGGGCTCCGGCATGTGCAGCTGGGGAGGGGCAGTTCAGTTCGGGAACACTGAGTAATGAGCCGAGGCCCTGCCAGAATCAAGAGACAAGGGCCCAAGCCTTTCTTCTGACAGATGATTACAGTGGTTTGCCTTTTACGACATGCCACTGGGTGTCACTGGGATTCATTCGGTGCCCGGTCTCCGGCGCACAGCGCACCCCAATTATAACGCTTCCTGTGGGAAAATACAACCTGCGTCGTGAGAGTCCTCTTTCCAGCCTCTTTTCCAGGGACGTGTTGGGCTGAAAAGCAAGGCCATCTATGCTTCTACAGTCTCCTGGGCACTGCAGCAAAGGCCGGTTTTAGCCAAGTGCCTTGGAGGAGAATTAACTTTAGGGGGCAGGACAGTGATGGCGGAGAGGTTCTAGAAGCAGGTGGAAGCAGGACCTCACTGTGGGGAGGGCTTTCTGGGGAGCAGGGGGCTTCCAGACAGCAGGCCTTCAGCGCTCGGCATCCGTAGGTGTTCCGTCACCCAGAGACCTCTGAATGTTTGGCCTGGGGATAAATCAGGCTCTGGGCACTGAAGGTTTTGTCAGATCCTGACCAGTTCAGGACATTCCAATCCACGAAAGTCCCCCATCCAGATTCCCTGGGTTAGAAAAGCAAGTGGCATTAAAAGTTCCCCTGCTCTAATCAGCTTTGAAAATATTAAATGAAAGGAGTATGTGTCAAGGTTAACAGCACACAACTTCGTACTCATGCTCACAGCTTAGGACTCCGCCAGCAAGCTTTGCTCTGAGGCACGGTGGGCTCGACCTTCTGGCCAGAGTGCCGGTCCCGGAGTCAAGGGAAGGCCCGGACTCAGAAGGAAGAGAGTGCACTCAAGAAATCCTTTTGCTGTTTTAGGAAACCCATGAGAAACTAATCTGAGAATTATCCCAAAGCATAGCCATATGTTTCGAGTCAACATTTAGGATTTTATTTTGAGGGAATGAAGTTAGGCATTGGCATTCACCTTTCCCTCCATCCCTCAAACTGACACTGAATAATGCAGCGTGCCTTTTCCACAATCGCGGGTAACAGTCTACACGGTGTATATGCCTTTTAGCTGTAGATGGGCTGAGAAACCCACATGGTGCTTGGTTCCTCCCGGCAATCTGCTCTCATCAAGGTCAGGCGGTCCCCAGAACGCACGAAAGGAGGGTGCCGAGCGCCTCCCCCACCCCACCCCTCTTGCTGGGATCCGGGTAGCCTGTGCCCCTGGGGACCGGGAACTTAGACTCGCGGGGAATTTCCAAAAGGTGGGAGAAGGAAGTAGGCTTGAGATCAGAGGCACAACCTTTACCTTGGCTCTCCAAAGAGGAGACAGGGAAAGAGCACGGGAGCGGCTGGGGCCGGCAGCCCACACCTCTTTCTCTTCTCCTCAGGGTGCAGGTAGCCAGTGGCGTCTCCTGCTCCCTGACACAGTGTCGTGAACGTGGCCTTATCCCGTGCAGAGCTTCAGGGCGGATTTGGGGAGGGGGGCGGCAAGACGGACAGCCGAATTTGCTCTCGCCTTGCACTCGTCGCTGAGAGAGTCTGGCCAAGGCATTCAACAGAAGCTGGAAGCTCTATCACCTTCTGGTTTCTTTATTGTGGGATATATTGCGCCAACAGTGCTGAACCAAGGCTCAACTGATGGGGTTCTGTAATGTCAAAGCTGCCTCTAGCTGGCTGTGTGACATTTGGGAAATCTATTTCCTTCTCTGGTTCTCCAGCTTCTTTGGTATCAAATGAGGACAGCTGATTCTTTGGTCTATTTCAACGATGCTCCACTAATTAAAAAAGAAAGAAAGAAAGAAAGAAAGAAAGAAAGAAAGAAAGAAAGAAAGAAAGAAAGAAAGAGAAAGAAAGAAAGGCAACAGAGGGGGCTTTTTCCTTTTTGCCACTAGATGGCACTGTGCCTTCGACTGCGGCTGGCAGGACCTGGAGGAGTCCCGCGGGTATTAGTATTATTGGCTCAGCAGGTGCCCCGCCCCCCCCCCCCCCCCCCCCCCCCGCCCCAACTTGGCCAGCCCAGCAAAGGCAAGCGTGGTAGCAGCTCTTCCGGGACCAGGCAGAGACGGTGCAATTGGACTTTGCAGGTTGAATCAGGGCAGAGTGGGAACTGGACTGGAGTTTATATTCCAAAAAGCCGTTTGGTTTTAAAGGCATAGAGCTCTGGTGAAGGTTGGGCAGGCAAGGCAGGTCCTGGACTCTGAACTCCACAGCATCGCCTGGGGTTGCCGCGTGTGTACCCTGTTTTTGCCAGGACAAGGTCCCAGAGGATTCTGGTGCAGGCTCTGCGCTGGAGCTCCATTTGAGGCTCAGCTTTCTAGAAGGTCAGCCTCGCAGCCCAAAGGCTCTGAAGATGCCTGCGTGGCTCAGTTGGTTAGGCGTCTGACTTTGGCTCAGGTCACGGTCTCACAGCTCATGAGTTTGAGCCCCACGTTGGGCTCTGTGCTGGCAGCTCAGAGCCTGGAATCTGCTTTGGATTCTGTGTCTCCCTCTCTGTCTCTGCCCCTCCCCTGCATGCTCTCTCTCTCTCTCTCTCCCCCTCCCCTACATGCATGCACACACTCTCTCTCTCTCTCTGCCCCTCCCCTACATGCACTCTCTCTCTCTCTCTCAAAAATAAATAAACATTTTTTTAAAAGGCTCTGGAGCATTTAAAAAAACCCTAGGGCAAATACCCTCTGCTGCATGGTCCCTGCCCTAGGGTCCGCGAGCTGTAGGAGCCCAGGTCACCTGTGACCAGCACCTTCCCTCACATCTGTTCAAATCAAAGATAAGACTGACATTCTTTCCTTTCAACTATAATTTGATTTTTTTTTTTAAAGAGAAGGTCAATAGCTTAATTCAACAAATGTTCCAGGATAACCATGTTTTAAAACGTAGCCAGTAAATCCTTTTTGGAAAATCTGAAACCATAGAGTGTTGGATAAAAATACTTTTATCCTTTTGTAGGGGGAGAAAAAAAACTTGTGTAAAGTGTATCTAAAAACTGTGTCAAATTTTGTGTGTGTATGTGAACAAATATTATAAGGAACAAATAGAGAGACAGTTTCGTTTATGGCATTTGTGTAATTACGGGCGAAATTTTCTTTCTTGAACTTAAGAGTGCTCTTAGTTTTGTTCTGATGTTTAAAAAATATCAGTGACAAATCCCTGATGACCAGGACCTACTGATTTCTTTTATTTTTTAATTTTTTTTAATGTTTATTTATTTTTGAGAGAGACAGAGACAGAATGCGAGTGGGTTAAGGGCAGAGAGAGAGAGCGAGACACAGAATCCAAAGCAGGCTCCAGGCTCTGAGCTGTCAGCGCAGAGCCCGACACGGGGCTTGAACTCATGAGCTGTGAGATCATGACCTGAGCCAAAGTCGGATGCCCAACCGACTGAGCCACCGAGGCGCCCCAGGACCTACTGATTTCTAAAACGCTTCCCGGATTTCCCTAAGAGTATGTTTCTGTTTCACAAAACCCCTTTCCAAGTTCTCTGCCCAAAGGTCAGAATTTCCATCAAGTGTGAGTATTCTTGAGTTATTTTTAAAGATTCTCTTTCTGAGCCTCACCATTAATGCTTTTCCCGTTGATTTTTAAAAATGTAATATGTGAGATATAACAGAATAATTGTTTGTTCCTCTCAAAGTTGAAGGCAATATTATATCGGAAAGATATTTCATAAAAAAAAATTAAGTCATAATCTTACCACTATAAAATAGTGCATATTCCCGTCTGGATGCTGGCCACATACATAGCTATTTTTGTATGGTTGTAATCATAGAATACATGCTATTTTGCAGAATGCTTCTTTCTAGAGACCTGCCAATATTTACCCAATATCTGGCTCACATGGTTTCCAATGCCAAAATTGTCAATACCTGATCCAAAGATCCTTCAGAATGAAGCATCAGTTGAAGCTCAAATGATACTGGTGATGATTACATTACCTAACACGACCTATTTAGTTCTTAGAAATGGTAATATCTATGGGTTCTGATTAGTCTAAGAGGACAATGAGGCCCCCACAGACATGATTCAGCGATCCTTAGCCTAATTTTTAGTTCATTGTGCCCTCCCCTGCACTCCACCCCCCTCCCCGCCCCGTGTCTCTGTTGAGCACTTTTGAAGTTCTGTCTCACGTAGTTTATTGTCTACCTGTCTGTGTGTGGCCTGCGCTGGGGCAATGTCTCCTTACCTTTCCCCCCTGGCCCATTGCTGTGCATAGGGTTTAAACTCCAGGGTGAGTGATTCCTAGGAGGGCACCTTCCTCTGTCAGAGATGGTGGGCTGCAATCTATGGCAGAAACCGGCCAGAAGAAAGAAGGCAGGAAATAAAAAGGAGCCATCTCCCAATGCCCAGAAGTAGAGAATTAGAAATATTTCTCAAGTGTCCAGAGTCTGCCTTCCGCCTCCCACCTGGCAGGGAGGAATGCCACCAACCACTGTAGCCACGCGGGCTTATGCACACCATTCATTGCCCCAGCACTTCTGCAATCTCAATGATACCCTTTACTGGTCTACGCAAATCTAGAGAATTCCAAACAGTCCCTATTCTCAGGGTATTGCTGCCTGTTCACCCACACGCCGGGCTGTCTCCGGCTGCTGGGGCTCCCCAATAAAGGGCAGGAGTGCTATCAGTGAACCCATGGCAGGAATGAGGCAGGGAGTCACTTCAACACCAAATATGTTTCTGGCTACCCAAAGGGACTCAGCAATCACTTTACCACACAGCATTTTTGCTGTAACTACCCACAGAACCAGTCGAGACCAGCACTGATGCTTAATTAAAACAAATCCAAAAGGAACTACTGTTGTGTCCTTAAATTTTGTTCCGAGCAGCCTTGCAGATACCAGTGATGAGACATGGCAGGCCAGGAATTAAAATGGAAACTTTGCTTTCATGCCCTTGCGGGGTAAGAATGGGCACGGCTTGCCAAAATACATCCATACAATGGCAATTACTTGATACTTCTCTGCAAGGTTATATTAAAGCATTCCTGTGCAACCCCAGATGCCAGAAAGAAAGAGATACCTTTTAATAAAGTTCTATCCACAGCCATCTATTTATACCCTGCCTTGACTCAGAAATGATTGGAGGTAGCCAACAACAATGACAGACGTAGCTGCCATCTGTGATTAACTATTACATGTCAGATACAGCATGCCAGGTGTTTTATTGACATTCCCTATAATTTTACAGAAATCCCTTGAGGAGAGAGGTATTATTACGGAGATGATCAGTGCCAAAGTTCAGAACTCAGGCCCTGGAGTCAGACTATCTGGCTTTAAATCCTGGTTCCATCACTTACCAGCTGGGACACTTTGGCAACCTGCCTAACCTCTCCGTAGCTCATCTTTTCATCTGTATAATGGAGATATTAGCACTTACTTCATAAGATCGAGGACCGAATGGGATGCACACGTAAGCATTTGTTTCCAACAGGGCCTGGTCCACTGGAGAGGCTCCGGTGAAGTCAGTCAGGCAGTGGAGACATTCAGCCCTCGCTCGGTTGCCCGTGTGTCCTAAACACCCAATCCCCTGGTGGTTGAGCAAAGCCACGTGGCTAGGTTGAGTTGGAAGTGACGTGTGTCATTTCTGGACACAACATTTAAGAGCCAGTCCATGACCTTTAGCTCTCTCTTCTCCGACACAGTGACCCTGGAGGCCACTTGCTGAGATGGCGGTAACACTAGATGGAAGGAGGCCCAGAAGATACACATCAGATTTTTGCTCGAGCACAAAAAAATCAATGTCTGCTGGTTCAAGCCACTTATAGCTCCGGGTTTACTTGTTACTGAAGCATGGTGTACCCTATCCTGACTAAAACAGCTACTGTTACAACCTTTTTGTGCGCTGGAGACACTGAGGGTCAACTAGCCACAAGGGGAACCTCCTTTCAAAACTAGGTATCCACGGAACTCAGAAAGTAGCATTATCACACTAACATTGGCCTTTTCTGAAAGCCCTGCAAACTCTTTTGGGGGCCATGGGAAAAAAAGCCCATCTTCGGTCGAGCCCTGATTAAAACATCAGAGATGGTAGCTGTTGGGGAATGCTTTATTTGCCCCTCCGAGTTTGAACCATATTACCTTTAAAAACTATATCAGAGAACTGGGAGGGGGAGAAGCTTCAAACTCTTTTATACCCTGACTCCTAAAGTTGAAGGTTATCATAGAAGGGCCAGTGTGCTAGAGACACATGGAAATCCGGCCTGGAAAGCCGGGATGGAAAGCTGGGAGACTGAGGGGCTGCAGAAGAGGAGTTCGGGTCGCCTGGCTGCCTCAGGAAGGACCCGGCAGGAATTCAGCAAGCAGGAGTTGGGGCCACTTTCTCTGGAAGAGCCTTCCTTCTATATCCAACCCAATCCAATCCATAATAATTCAGCATCACTCCCTTCTCTTTTAAAGGGCTTCAGCAGGAATAACATTATATGTGAAAGCATTCTCCATGCTGACTGAGCAAGAGGGCATGGGAATTAGCTTTTCAAACACTAGGCAAGCTCATTGTTACATCTCTGTCTCCTCTTTTCAAGGTAGTGGACGACACACTGTTTCCGGGGTTCCTGCCCATCCTGACCATCTATGCACCTATGAGCGAGAAGCAGGGGCAATGTGTCCTCATGCAGAGTCAGATTCCACAGCGTAGAAACATCTGTATCCTTCTTTTTTTCTTTCTTTTTTTTTTTCAGTCCACAAAATCATTACAACCCCCGCTACCCTGCCACACAGGGATGGTATGAAAATGAGCTCAGGTGCTATGAAGCATTCTCAAAGCCTCCCACGAAATGTTATCTAAGTGCTAAACATTAATATCCAATGGCTGTCCCTCGCTACCAGTTTCTAATTTAAGAATTCTACCGCTAGCACCTCCAGGACCCGAGGAGATTTTGTCCTTCCTTTTGGTACACAGCACTCTTACTTCAATTGATGTTGTTCATGTGCACTGTGAAAAGTTAGAAAATATGGGAAGCTATAAAGAATAAAATAAAAACCACAGTCCCACTCACAAGTACAACCTGGGGGCAATTATCAGCTTGGCCCACATCTTTCGATCTTTATCTTTATATCTTTCCTAGTTAAGATCAGAGCCAACACAGGATTTTATGTCCTTCCTTAACACCGTAAGTATTTCCCCCGTGTCTTCCATTAAAAACTTTTCACGAGTACAACTTATTGGCTACGTAGAAGTCTATCTTCCGGTGTATTCTGAACCCCCCTAGCCAGGAGTTCGTTGCTGGACATTTCTGGTGGCTGAGACGAATCTCTTAGGCTTCTTTGGTATTCCTGATTATTTTCTTTGGGTGTACTCTCCTGCGCAACTGGATTGTACTCGCACGTTTTCCAGCAAACACTCAAGCAAAAGAAACGAGTAAAGAGAGTCCCGTCATTGTATTTGATGTCACAAATGGCCCACTCAAGTAGCAGAGCTCCAGGCCCCACGAATAGAAAAGTAATGGCTTCCGGCATAAAGATGCGAAGAAAGAGTAACCCTGCAGATTGCTCTTACCCCAGGGTTAAGATACTGTTATATGGCACCTCTTAACTAGAGAGCTATTAAATCAAAATCAGACATTAGTTCAAAAAGTGTAGTATTTCTAGGCAAGGGAAAGATTCCGGCCACCCACATTTTCCTTGTAATCCATCAGGCTCTCTAAAAAGCACACGTTGCCTACAGACACTGGCTGACAGACACAGAGCGCGCTGAGAGTACAACCTTTGTGTGTCCTCCCTCTGAAAGCAGAGCTCTCGCCTAAACAGTTGCCAAGGATACCCCCTGAGTAGCTACAGAATCCACACTCAATTAGTCCAAGTGTCCCCATTGGTTAAACACTTTTTCTTTTTCTTCTGACACATTAATTCACATTTTTCAAACTCAAAACAGGCAAAATACATAAAGCGATCTGGGTTTCCTTCTCTGTATGCGCTTGGTTACAAGTCATACTTATCATGCAACAACCTATCTTTAAAAGAGCCCGTCCCATCAATAAGCATCACAAGAGTGGCAGTAACAACAATAATTCAGAGCAGCAGAATGCTTATCGCACCGGGCACGCACTTCCACGAACACAGTGGGTAGTTGGATTGATCATAACCATTTTGGATGCACAGCCGGCATGAAGCAAGTGACACTAATGATTTCTCCCTGAAAAAAAAATATCTGGCTGATTAACAGATATTCTTAGGCAACTGCATGGACGAAAACACACTGCCGGGGCTTTATGTACATTTTTGCTAACATTCCCCCCACCCCCCAACTGGCCTGCCAAGACTTAGTCCCATTCTGCGGAGGAGGAAAATGAGGCTCAGAGGTTAAGGGACAGATCCCACAGGCAGGTGGTAGAGCTGGGGCTTGAATGTGGGATGGAGTGCCCTGCCCTTGCTCTGCCTTCCCTCTGCCTCCTCCGCTTTTTCTCAGCAGAATTGGTAGGCGAACAATAATTCTTGGCTGATTGCTGCCGGGGAGGCAGAAGGGTGGAAGGGGGGCAGATCCAAAGGGGAGAAGTGACTGACCCAGGTCCATGGTAAGTGGGAGAGGGAAGTGAGCAGCTGGCTTCTCCATGCAGAGTCAGCCCGTCCCTTCTAAATCGAGGCTCAGAGCGCCGCTGTCATGGATGGTGAACAAGAAATGTTTACAGGTTCTCTCCTCAAGGATGGCTCTTGAGAACCCTTCTTCAACGAGTCTTTAAAAAAAAAAAAGGGAGAGAGAGAAAGAAAAAGAAAAAAAGAACCGTTATGCAGTCTCCAGGGCAGGGAGGCCAATTTTGCTTCTCTCCTAAGGAATTTCCTAGCCCCGCCCACACAGAGAAAGCTCCAGAGCCTTTACATTGCAACGAGTCTTGGGCCAAATCCTGTAAAAGGAGCTTAAAAGAAAACAAATAGAGCATTTCCACTAGAAAATGTGAGCGGTGGCACTTTCTCGAAGGTAAGAATTAAACGTGATGGGGAAACCTGTGAAAGAGCCAGAGGCATGACAGGTGGTGAGGACAAGTAGGAGAGACAGTCACACTTCTACTTATGAAAAATGACTCCAAGGAAAGTCACTTCACGCCGTGGGCCTGGTGGGTGAGACCCAGATAATGCCATTTAAATGAGCGAGAGCCACCTACAGCCTACAGACCAGGGGGTTCTTTTTCCAACATTTACACATTTATTCAGTGCTGTTAACTCTTAAGCACCGAAGAAAAGATCCTAAGAAAACTGGACTGGAAATCGGGACTTGGGGATTCCAGAATCACTTCTGCCAGCAAAGAACTGGAGGTTATTCTCACCTTTGCATGAAAAGGAAGGACCGTGGCCGATCTGAGAGCCCTTCCAAATTTAATTCAATGTAATTTAATCTAATTGGGCAAACATTTACCCAACACCCACACTGTGTCAGGCACAGTCTTTGAGATATAAAGACTCGGTCCCTGCCCTAGAGAAACTCCAAGTCCGGTAGAGGAGAAGGGCATGTAAATAAATAGCCAAGTAGTCCACGTGACAAGTCCAGGAAGAAGCTGAACTGGGGAAGACATGACCAATTCTGAATTGGGGGGCTCAGGAAGGTTCACAAAGCCAATGATGTCTACGCTGGGTTTCTAAGGATTATGAGGCATTTATTGATGGGCGGAGAAGGCATGGTGTCTAGTAAGGGGCTCCCTGATACTTTCAATCTGGAGTAATGCAGGGGTCAGACTCTGTAAGCCCCCTTGGTGCAGAGGAGTCAGGCCTTGGGTTGGTTCATGGGGCGGTGTACCAAGTGGGTATCTTCTAGGGTGGGGCTATTCCAATGCCCTTCCTCAGAGCCTGGGGTTCAGAGGTGGGAGGTGGGGTGACGGGAGGAAGGCAGAGTCCATTCTCTACCTTTCCAGGTGACATCCACAGAAGGCTTTGCTCTCAGGGGACTTCTGTTGGCTTAAATGTTTTTGGAAACCACCACTCTCAGCCCTGGAGTGGTTATCTGTTCACAGTGATCTCCTCGCAGAAAGCCTCGAATACAAAAGCCATTCCCCCAAAAAAGGTCCTCCCCGGCTCCTCCTCTTGTCTCTGGCAGCTCCCCCTTAGTTACCTTGGCTGATTCCATATTCCTCCTCTGCTAAGAGACCATTTAACTTTGGAATCCCTCACAGCTCTGCTCTGGATTTGAGCTTCCTCCCCAAGGAGGGCATTGCCTCCCACTGCAAGGGAATTTTGTGGAGCTCCGTAGATCACAGCCCACTGTTGGCGGAGGATTCACACGTCTGCAGCTCAACCAGGCTCCAGACCCTCCAATCCCGCTGCCCTCCTTGACGTGGCCATTTGATGCTCAGACCAAACATGGCCAGGACTGGAATTATGACTGTCCCACCCCCACCCCCTCTCCCTGCCACTGCTAATCTCAGTAAATGGACGCACCGTAAAGCCACTGTTTTAGGAACATACTTTTTGGAACCATTCTTGGCTACTTCCTCTTCCTCAGCCCCAACATGCAATTAACCAGCAACTCTTGCCCCTTCCTTCTTCCAAAGACCTCTCGAGCCTACCCACCTCTTCCCATCCCCACTGCCGGCATCCCAGCTCAGGCCACCATCAATACCCACTTAGGCCACTGATCCCCCCCTCCCCAAACTTCGCATCTGAACCCCTGCAGACAACAGTCTCCAATACAGCTGCTGGGATATTTCAAGCATGCAGTCTGATCCGAAGAATCCCCTGCTTAAAATCTGTTAATGCCTTCCTCACAGCTCTTACCGTCCCAAATCCGTGTGGCTTAAAAGGGCATGAAAGACTGGACAAAGCCCCAGCCTCAACTCCCGAAACCCTTCCCTTCTCGCTGCTCTAGCACTGGCTGACTTTTCATGGCTCCTGGAACAAAGGCTGCCCCTCCCCCTCCCCCCCTTCCCAGGTGTTATTCCCGCCAGGGCGACTGTTTTGGCCCCGCCCTGCTGCCCGGGCATCTCAGACTTCTCAGACCTTCACCTTGGCTGCAGCTTCGTTCCTCAGGGAAGTCTGCGGCATCTCAGGATTGGTCTTTGGCAACACCGTGCACACTTAATTGATCTACAATCATTTGTTTATTGTCTGTCTTCTTTGGCTCCCTGCTCCATCACCTGAGCTCAGCATAGCGCCTGGCACACAAGAGACGCTCCATATGTATTTTTAAAAAGTATGTAGCTAAACCGCTGTATAGCCCTTCTCTTCTTCAGGTCCAGCACGCCCACTCTCTCGTGCCTGCCTCCCTGGCCTCCAGTCTGCTTCCGGCCACCAGGACCTCTTTTTGGTTTGCAGGCCTGGCTTCGCTGAAGCCCTCACGCGTTCTTGACATGACGGCAGTCTTGAAAGCAATTTTATTTTCTACTGAGTAATGCCTGCTGACGTCAGAATTCACCTGCCATTGTTATTCCTAGTCCTATGAAAATCATCACTGAAATGCTGTGTGGACTCCAGTGTCCTGGTTAGCAGGAGGAAGGAGAAGAAGAAGAAGAAGAAGAAGAAGAAGAAGAAGAAGAAGAAGAAAGAAGAGGAGGGGGAAGGGTTGGGGAGGAGGGGAAGGAAGGAGAGGAGGAGAAGGAGGAGGACGAGGGGAAGGAGGAGGAGGAAGAAGAAGAGGAAGAGGAAGAAGGAGAAGTAGGAGGAGGAGGAGAAAGAAGAGGAGGGGGAAGGGTTGGGGAGGAGGGGGAGGAAGGAGAGGAGGAGAAGGAGGAGGACGAGCGGAAGAGGAGGAGGAAGAAGAAGAGGAAGAGGAAGAAGGAGAAGAAGGAGGAGGAGGAAGGGAAGGAGGAGGAAGAAGAGGAGGAGGAGGAAGGAGAGGAGGAGGAGGAGGAAGAAATCTTATTTAAAACATTTATTTGGTTTCAATTCTCACTGCTACTTTTTCAGGCAGCTACATATGTATAGACTCTGGGGAGATGCGCCCGTTCAGTGATAATTCGATTCCATCAGGCTTTAGAGCTACTATCTCAGTGTCGGTGGTCAGGAGCGGGGACAGATAGGCAGAGCAATCCTTTTAGAGGTGTGGGATTTATAGAGCTTCAGGCACACAGAAAGGAGAAAGCTTGCTTTCCAAAGTCCGACTGCGTGCCTCCCGCAGCCGAGCCTCTTCAGGCACAGGCAACGTGACCAGGAGACAAGCATGACCAGGAGACAAGCGTCAACCACAGGCGCTGATTGGTTCAGCTCAGCCTGCTTGGAAGCAATTAAAAAGAGAATGTCATCTCCTGTAGAGGCTGCAAACAAAAGGCCAGGGATGCTTTTTTCCCTTTTTTAATTGATCTGGGCTGTCAACTACTTCATTAGCAACCTGATTAGGTTCTAATTAGCATCCTAATTAAGTGCTTTTAAATCAGAACCTGGGAGGAGTGTGAACCCAAGAGCGAAAGGTGGGGGCAGGTAGGACTGGAGGCTTGCAAGAGATGCAAATGACTCTCTTAACCTGAGGCGGTGGCACCAACCTCATTCCTGCCTGTGGATTTCCAGATAGAGGGCGTCTTGTGAACATTTTGTTTCTGGAGTGAATGGTTCAACCCCGTCCTTAGAAAGTCTAGGCAATAAAGCACAAGGAACTGCCTGCTTAAGAACAGCACGGAAACATAATTGGAAAATAATTCACAGGCAGGAAGAAAGGCAGAATGCAAGGTGGATGCCTGTGGCTCAGTCTGTCCGCCCCAGTTCTCTTGGATGACTTTCTCTGGCCTTACGCACGAAACCCTTGGACTTCAGGCAACCACGGGGGACCTTGGAAAAAACCCTCTCACACCTAAGATTCATGGAGACCCAGCGCCATGCCTCGCAAGGCGCCACAGTGAGGCAAGCAGAGACCTTGGCACACGCTCCCCTTTAAAAGTACCTCACTTCGAGCTCTTTGCCGGGAGCCCGTGACAGGTGTTCACCCGCTTATATGTTACTTTCGGCCACCACTACGAAGTGCTCCATTCATGCTCAGCTGAACGCACTGTGGGAAGGCAGCCAGCTCAGCGCCCCACAGAAGTCCAACATAAAGGCTTGGGAATTGTAGCCTTCAAAACCACAAGTCTTCAACACTAAGATTAAAAAAAAAAATCTTGGGGCTCCTGGGTGGCTCAGTCAGTTGAGCATCCGACTTCGACTCAGGTCATGATCTTACGGTTCGTGGGTTGGAGCCCTGCATCAGGCTCTGTGCTGACAGCTCGGAGCCTGGAGCAAGCCTCCTTCATATTCTGTCTCTCTCTCTCTCTCTCTCTCTGTCTCTGCCCTTCCCCCACTCACACTCTGTCTCTCTCTCTCTCAAAAATAAATAAACATTTAAAATAAATAAATAAATTTTTAAAAATCAAGCACAGAGGAAAGAAAGCATCTTCATGTATTTCCTAAACTCTCCTTCCAAATAATTTCTCCTTCTTTTCCTATGTTCGCAGCAGTCATAAAAGGGCATCAAATAAATTATTGGGTAAGGCTCCTCAAATAAGCAAGAATTTTCCACACACATGTTGACTGGGAGAAAAAAAAGCCATTCTGAAACTAGGAGAGTAAATCCTTTATTTGTTGTCTTACTGGGGACTATACCCCGGGAGACAGTATTTCAGGTTGCTCCAAAACTTGTCAGTTTGCAGGGGATTCGATGTAAAAAGGGGAAGAGGCTTGCAAGAAGGCGTCTAGCTGTGCATTGTTTGGTTTTAAAAATTAAGGCTTACTGATGTCCACATAGACAGGTAAAAGACCCTTAGTGATGTCAACACATCATGTTTCGATCGTTTTGGATCCTTCAAAAACAATGCCGGCCTGCCCCCACTTAACTGATTTGCCAGTTCTTGTTTTGGGTTTCTCCTTGAGGTCACTTGAGATGGTCACAGGAGGCCGACATGGGTCGCCTGCTACAGTTTTAGTGCGTACATGTGACGGAAGGATGGCCATCATCACTGACTGGCCACCACAGGGCCTTGTCTCTGCACCCAGATAGTATAACACCACCCTGCATCCGGAATTTTCTAAGCTTAGAAAGCAAATTGAAAGCAGGTTCGATCCATCTGGCTACAACGGATTGAGCCATGGGTAGCATGAGAATGTAGAGAACCGAAGCCCTCCGAAAGCCTCGTGTGAATTCAGGGGAGTGTTGGGGGGGCGGTGGGGGGTAGGTATGCATTCGTCACAAAACTTTCTTGGTTTGTGTTGTTAACAAACCAAGGTCACTACGTAGGAATATCTTGTTTGGTCATGCCTTTGCAGCACTGTCCCCACATATCACAAGGGTGATGACACAAGTTGACTAAAGAGCATCTTGAACTTAACGACGTCACACTGGTACCCTGCTCCTGCCTCGATCATCCCGTCCAGACCACCCTGAGGGTGGCCCTAGGAGGGTTTTTCTCTGTTCTGAGCCCCTGTTTCCTCACCTGGAAAATGGGAGTAACGGGCTCTCTCCTTACAGAGGTTTCATGGCTACTATCTGAGAGGACATTTGTCACATGCTGAGCATGGCAGCCTTGACCCACAAGGGTTAGTTCCTGTCCCCTCCATGCCTCACCTTGTTCTGCTGTATCCTTCCCTCTCTCAGTCCCTCGCTTCCTCTTCTCCTCCTAGAAACACGTTCTTTAACCTCTGGAGTCAGAAAATATTTTTTTCATTGATTTAACTGAGAGCAATTGAACCCAAAACGCAGGCCTTTGGTAGAACTTTTTGCATCTATCGCTTTAATGGGCTTTATGCTTTCCTGGAATTTCCCCGATTGTATGTAAACCATTGAGATTCAAGGTACTTATCACAACAGTCTAACAATGAAGGCCTGGGAACAATGGTTCATTGTCCTCATTATTCCAGGACCTTTGCAGAACCTCTTCACCCTCTCTTGTCACAGAACCTCAAATGGAAGTTACCCTTCTCTCCGCCCCCTCTTGCCTTCCACGCATTATCAGCCTTGACAATGGCACCTATTACAAGACAGGCGGGTGCCCTTCCTCAAGGGCATTCGTTGAAAACCAAATCACTAACAGGATTCACAAGCTTTGACAGACTGACTTTTGGAGCCAAAATGGGAGATGCTCTGGTTATTCGTGCACATGACAGGTCTGTCCCTCCTCTCTAAAAGCTGCAGCATTTAAAAACTACATGCGGCCCACTTGGAGGGCAATTCACAGCACTCGAGGGCTTGCGGGCCACTTTCCAGCACAGTGGGAGAGACTGGAGAGAGAAAATACCACACGGGAGAGAATAGTCCTCCCTGATGCTCAGTCTGACCTGAGCAGATATCAGATGCCATGATGTTTCCTCTTGTTGGAACAGCAACAGGCGGAAAGCCCAAAGGTTTTCTTTTCTTCCTTTTTTTTTTTTTTAATATTATTGAAAGCTGCTTAGCATCTTCCTTTTATTATTTTTTTTTAGTGTTTATTAATCCTTGAGAGAGAGAGACAGAGCATGAGTAGGGGAGGGGTAGAGAGAGAGGAGGAGACACAGAATCTGAAGCAGGCTCCAGGCTTGAGCTGTCAGCACAGAGCCCGATGCGGGGCTCGAACTCACGAAGTGTGAGATCAGGACCTGAGCCAAAGTCGGACGCTTAACCGACTGAGCCACCCAGGCTCCCCAAAGGTTTCTTAATGAAGAAAAAAAAACCTTCACAGGCTATGATCCACAATTTGTTGGAGAATATGAACAGCTACAAATGGTAAAGACACTCCTAATATGGGAGAGATATTATACCCCCCCCCTAGATATTATATTCCCAAAGATGCCCCGGCCTCAGCCTATGTCCTCACAATTATAGGCATTTATTATATTCATTTTCTGGAGGATGGCGCTGGGAGGGGAAGGAGGATTTAAGGAAGTATATATGGCCAATTGGAGGAGGAGGAGGGACAAAAGAAAAACATTACCTAATAAGCAGTCAGGTGGCATCTGGGTGGCTCAGTCATTAAGCATCCAACTCTTGATTTCAGCTCAAGTCATGATCTCACAGTTCATGGGATCAAGCCTCAAGGCGGGATCTGTGCTGACAGCATGGAACCTGCTTGGGATTCTCTTTCTCTCTGCTCCCCTCTCTCAAAATAAATGAATTAATTAAAAAAACATAAGCAGTCAGTACGTTGCTGGATATTCAGGCTTTAGCTCATTTCATCTTCAAGAGAACCCTATGAGGGGGGATTGGCATCATCCTTATTTCTCAGATTAGGAAACTGAGGGGCAAAATGGCAAGCATTTTCCCGCATTTACCCTGGTAAGTAATTTAATGGAATCACTGGGATTTGAACTCGGGCTTCTCCTCTTTCCACCACTCCAGTGCGTCCAGTCAATGACCTTGGCATGCCAAGGACAGCCTCGGGTCCTGACACCTTCTTACCTCCCCCACAGCCCGCCACAGACCCAGCCAGTCTCCCCTCTAGCGGGGAGGGGCTGCAGCTCAAGTGTCAAGCAAGGGAAGCATCATCGGGCGTTTGCCTGCCACCTGCAAGGACCCCCTTCCCGCCCGATTCCAGGCCCCTGGACCACCCGCCTCCCCAAGGGTGTCAGGGTTTCTCAAGCTGCTACAGACCTCAGCAGCTCAATGAGCTCGAGGACCATGAACCTGTAAAGGAAAATTCAAGCAAGCTCTCTGAAGCCCCTGGGCAGACCCCATCATTCAAGCTTGTTGACGTCTGACACATTTCCCTCACGTTTTGAGAAAGACCTTGGTCCTAACTCTGTCTTTCATCGCATATGAGATGTGTGATCTTGGGTAAATGATGAGAGCGCCATCTGTAACTTGCGGCAATGATAGCTCCCCCCACACCTCTCATGTGGCAGTGTCTCCCTCATCGGGAAATGGAGCCCTGGAGCCACGGAGCCACGGAGCCACTGAGCCATGGAGCCACGGAGCCACGTGATGGCAGGTGGCATACTGACACGGCATTGAAGAATACGGCACCTCACGTGAGAATGTTGTTCGCTTCCCAGCTCTCTTTCTGTCACTCTGCTTAAGGCCAGAAGAACTACCAGAAGGCTCTGGGTGTCTTTACTGCTCCTCTGACACCTGCTAATCTCCCTTTTTAACCTCAGGCCCAGAGAATTATCTGACTGGACCTTGACAATACAGCTTTGTCTTTATTGTACTTATGTTCCAGGTCACTTTCTATTTATGCTAAATGATTCCGGCTTTCTTACTCAGTAGATATTAGCTATCGTATTGTAATTTTTTTATTATTAGCCTTGGAGTTTAATCACCCAGCTCACCTGCCAAAGTATCCAGGAACTCTGGCAGCTTTTATGCAGCACTCTGGCACTGACACAGCAGCCTTTTTTTTTTAAGTTTATTTATTTATTTTGAGAGAGGAGAGAGCGCGAGTTGGGGAGGGGAAGAGAGAGAGGGAGAGAGAGAGAATCCCAAGCAGCTTCCACGTGGTCAGCGCAGAGCCTGATGCAGGGCTCGAACCCAAGAACCGTGAGATCATGACCTGAGCCGAAACCAAGAATTGTGGACGCTTAACCGACTGAGCCCCCCAGGCGCCCCACAGCAGCCTTTTTTAATAAAGGAGGAGGAGAAGAAGAGGAAACAGATCACAAAGATTTGAATTCATAGCTCAGTTCTATCACTTGCTAGGTGTGTAGCCTCGGATAAGTCAACTAACCTGACCAAGTTCAAAGTCTCCATAATAATAGCTACCCTTTCTCAAGCACTTCTATGCCAAGGTGCTGTGTTAAGGGCTTTACATCAACCATCCTGCCTCAATCTCACAGTAATCCTGTAGAGGGGGGAATATTATTTTCATCTTACAGACAGGGAAATAAAGCTCAGAGAGGTCACTTAAGGTACCTGAGGTCACACAGCTTGTGAACGGCAGTGCCACCCTTCAAACCCAGGTCTTTCAGACTCCATGCCTACCTCCAGAGTTAGTATGGGGATTAAAGGATGTAGTAGAGAGGATGTGCCTTCTGCCTAACAGACATTTGATAAGTGATCGTATGCCAACACATTTAGAACATTCCTGGCCTGGGCACCAAAGGAATGTTATTTTCTCAGCTGGGTTCAAGGGATGTACAGGGGGGAAGCAGGACCTGCTTAGGAGAGAAGTCTGCTGAAACTTGCACTTCTCTGGTGCTCTGCCTTGAAGAAAGACAGCTAATGAGGACGTGCAAGGTTGGGTGTGCAGCACACATCTCCTCCTGCCAACCACGTTTTCACTCGAAGTGCTCAGGGCTGACGAAGAGAGCTGGGGCGGGAGTGCAGGGGGCAGAATTACCCACATCCAATGCAGAGCAAGGACCGACTCAGACTGCACAGTGCTGGGGGCTGGTGGGGGGCAGTCAGAGCCCTGCCCTCCAGAGCACAAGGACAGGTATAAACACAGTGTGATTGACAGAGAGGTGAGGGGGTGCGATTCACCGTTGTCTGCACCCAACAAAGCACCTGCAGAAGCAGAGCATGGCTCTGCTTCAAATGCAAAGCCTAGTTCAGACTGCTGGTCCTACATGTCAGGTACTTGGCAGTGTATAATCGATACCATTACTATGAGGGGAAATGGCTTACATTTAAAAAAATCATCGTAAAAAAAAGAGTCTCTTAAAACTTCGACACACTGATGATTTTTCAGTTTTCACAAAAACTAAGCTCTGAAAGGAAGAAAGAACATAATTCTTTGAAAGGAGCTCCCAACACAAGTGGGTGGGTGTGGGGAGGCCAGGAAGATAGGGCAGCAAGCTAGCGTTTCTCTATGCTTAGCCAGGGACGGAAGACAGGGGCATCTTCGCAGGAACAGGAAAGGAGGGAGAATTGGCTAACTGCAGGCTGAATGTCGGAGACGCAGGGAAGACTCCTCCACGAAGGATTCAGGAAATGGCTCCATTAATTTTGAAGGGCATGAGCTGATAAATGTTGATTGTACTGGCTTGTGTGTGTATTATGCAAATGAGCCCAGAGGGGACAGATAATGCTTCAGGGTCACCGCCTGTCATATCCTGGTACCTCACATTTCGAAAAGGGTTAAGAATGGCTGGCTTAGTCCTTAAAATACCGGAGGGGGAGTCAACGGTTTTAAACACCGCCATTTCAGATCGGATTCATTATGGGCAACATTAATTTCCTATTTACAGAAACCACCTTCCAGCACATGATAGATTTTATTCATTCAATTTACCACCTACACACCTGTCAGATATGCCTGAAGTCCAGAGGCTTTGCAAATATTAGTCTTCCCCGCACATGTGGAAAAGCTGTGCTCTTTCAATTACAGTCTTAAAATGCTTGTCTCAATCACATTAAATTAATAGGTGGGCCATGAATTGTTTAAAAAAAGACTTAAAAGTGTCAGAGGCGGGGAGTGGGGAAAACTGTATCAAAGTAGGTCAATCCATCAGATGGCAATCTTTCCATTAGAGAGTCCCAACAGCAACCCATCCCCCTCACAGCCAAGGTCACAACGAAACAATTCATCACTCTGCTTCACAAAAACGTATTTAATGCTCTCTTGGTTCTATGGAGTTTTCAGAAAGTCGAGAGCTCAGTGACCTAGCCAGCTCTCAAGAGATCGTATCAGAAGATGGAAAATGGTTTAGAAAGAAGCTGCATTGCCTTCACATAGGAGACTTTGCAGAAGGGATGCCTACAGGCCAAAAGGAAAAACACATAATACAGATTCCTTTCCACTTTCCTCAAGCTCTTTCATCTGAAATTGGACAAGTGCGGATGATAGCTTTTCTTGTCTAGCCAATACTTATAAAAAAAACTTCACCAGAGCCACGTTGTACTTTGTACTAATGTGCCTTTTGGTGCTATTACAAAATGAAGTTGTTTTTTTTTTTTTTTTTGACAAGTGCTCATTTAGAGCATATGAGATAAATTGAAGACATTTACACATCTGCCAAGGGCCGTGTGTCTTTTTAAGAAGACATTTACAGTATCCCCCCCCCCCCCCCGTCTTTTAGTCTTCCTTTATTGTTGTGATATTATTTGTGCAATAAATAAAAATGACAAGGAAACTAAAAAAAAAAAAATCTGATCTTTTTTTAACCCATTTTTTATAACAACAAATCCAGAAGGAATGAAATCACCATAAGCCTAGACAGATTAACAGTCCTGCCAAATTCACAGCCTTTCCCTCCAAACATACTGCTGCACCAGCTTCTAAAAGGAAACAACAAGTCTTCTTAAACTGCAGAATGTGACCGATTTATGGGCCGGGAGACAGGTGTGGCCCCCTAGGTGCCTTGTATCCATCCCAACTCCTTCCTCCCCTTCTGATTGATCTCCGTGGAGACAACCCAGCAGATCTATGGGGGTCTTTGGCAAGCAGAGGACTGTAAGAGGTGCTCTGATGGCTGCAGAGAGCTGGGTGGCTGAGCTGCGTGGTCATGCTCCCAGCAGTCTGCTGTGGTCTATTCCATGCATGGACAGGCCGACCCTCCTTCCATTCTGGGTGTTCACTGGATATTGGGGCCCAGCCTCCAAATACCCTGCTTCTGGCCACAATTCTCTTTTTATTTGGAAATTCACTCCTCCCTGGTCTCCTTCACTCTGGTTCGGTCAGGGAGGGCTCCACCCTGAACCGGGGAAGCTGGGCTGTGAATTGGAACTACGTAGCCCCAAGCCACCTGGCACACTGCATTCCTCTGGTAACAAATACTGGCCCCGGAAGGGGTACCTGAACCAAATCAGGCTGTCCCAGCCATCGAGGCTCTATTCCAGGATCAGTATTGGAGCCACCAGCAAAGCTGATGATCTCTTTTTCCTGGACATCAATCTGGAAAGAGGTGATCCTGGCTGGAGCTGCTGCAACCATCCTATCACCACGAGGGGAAGCCTACTGGAGAAAGGAGCCTACTCAAAGGATGCTGAGCACAGAGACTCAGGAAGCAAGCAGTTACATCATTTGAGCTTTGGGATCAGGCTATGCTTAAAGTAAGGTCTATCCCTGGACTTTCCAGTTGTGTAAGCCAAAAAAATTCCCTTTTGGTTAAGCCTATTTGGAATGGGTTTCTCTCACTGGCAACTTTAAGCCCCACTGATTTGCCACTGATTTGCAAATGTTACCACTCATGCTCAGAAAATATCAATGGTTTCCTACTGTCCATAGACCAGAGTTTACATTCCTTAGCCTAGCACCCAAGGCCATCCACAAGATGGCCTCAACTTACTTCCCAACCTGTATTTCGAATTCTTTCCTTATATGAAACTCTCCTTCTGTCAAACTGGCACACTCTTTGACTCCTGTTTATTCAGAGCCCACAGTCACCTTTGAAGAGTCTTCTGTTTTTCCTCTAAGAAATAACTCAAGTCTTACCCACCCTAGGCCCCAGTGATCTCTTCTGTCTCTGAATTCTCATACATTCATTGTTTTGAGCTTTTCTTTGACACTTGATACGAGCCATCTTACTGCTGTCATTCTTTCTACCATTATCTAATGGGCACCCATGTATGCTGGGCACAGTTCTGGGTGCTCAGAAGACGTGATGTCTGTTCTCAAGGAGCTTGCAGACTAATGAGCAAATCGATGACCAAATATTTATGCAAAGAGTACTATATAATTATAATTAAGATAAATAGTATGCCCCCAAAAGGTCAGGGTCCCAGAAGAAGGTATAACAAGGGAACCTGTCTAAATAGTGGGGGGCAGGGAAGGTTTCCCTGAAAAGGTGATCATTGATGCACAAAGAGAAGCACTCTGTGGCCAGAAGGCAGCTGGGTGGGGGGTGGTAGGAGATGAGTCAGAGAAATCACCAGGAGCAACTTATATGGACCGTGAGAGGGCTGGGAATGACTCAGAACCTTAACTTACTGGCAAAGGCATTGGAGAATTGTCAGCGGGGAAGGCGCCAGACCAGCTCTGTACTGTCAAAGATCATTCTTGTTGGCACATGGAAAACGGATTAGAGGGGACCGTTAGATTAGAGGCAGCCATTATGGTAGTAGAGGGGACGGATGACGGTGGCTTCAATTTTGGTGGTATCAATGGAGCTGGAGAGAAAAAGGTGGATCCAGTTACATTTTGAAGACAGCCATTGCATGACTCCATGATTTGTTGAATGCGGGCAGAGGGATGGGGACTGGAAGGAAGATGGGGAACACTGGAGGCAGAACAGGTTTGGAGGAAAAGGAGGCTTGTTCCAGATAACTTTAACTTGCAGTAGATGTGGAATGAGCGCATTTGTTAAGTAGTTATGTGTTTGAAGTTTAAAAGAACAGTCTAAACTTTGGATACACGTTTAGGAGTCTCTTGCATGTCCCAGGTATGCAAAGCCATGGAGGTGGATGAGCTCAGCCCAGGAGATGATAAAGCTCAACAGTGACCCAGCCTATATTGCAGAACACTTCAAATTTTAGGGATTTAGTTGTTGGGATAGAGGCAACACAGATGGGAGATGGGGATCTCTTGCTACCCAGACAGACTGAAACCTCTTGGGGACAGGAACCCAGCCTCATCTGTTTCTTTGATGAGACAGTGCTCTGAACTTAGTATGCAGAGAAACAGTCAGTGTAGATTACACCAAACAGTGGCATTGGGCTGAGAATCAGAAGGTGTGTATTCTAAAATGTAATGATTTGGGGTGAAAACTTGTAATCCACACTCACAACTTAACTGTAAGTGACAGGCTTTCATTCATTCCACTGGTATTAAATAGAACCTATAAACACACATACTGTATAGGGCCGGAAGCAGAAAAGGGGAGGAGGGAAGGAGAGAAAGGGGCTTCTCCTTTTATTTTCACTAGACGCCTATGAATAACACTCCTGTAAAAGACAGTCTTACATGTGGCGGCTGAGCAAACTGAGGTCCACAAAGTTTTAGAAACATAGTCACTAAGCAGGGATACTGAAATTCAAACTCAAACCTGCTGATCTCCCAAACCTGTGCTTTTTCATCTACTATACAGTGTTCCTGAATCCCCGCTCAACAACACACAATTTATAAGGAAGTTAGCCAACAATGCAAAGTGGTCCATGATTAAATGTCAAGGTAGTTGGGGCACCGGAGTGGCTCAGTCGCTTAAGCATCCAACTCTGGATTTAGGCTGAGGTCACGATCTCATGGTTCATGGAATCAAGCCCCATTTCAGAATCTGTGCTGACAGCATGGAGCCTTCTTGGGGTTCTCTCTCTCTCTCAAAATAAACAAACATTTTCTTTAAAAAAAATAAATGTTAGGTAAGAGTGGTAGACTCTGAATGCTATTGTTTAAAGAAAAAGAATCTCAGTATGATACAGTGAGAAAAGTATGGTAAATTAGTTGTGCCTTGAAATGAAGATAAGAGAGTTTGAGGGTCAAGAATGTGTGTTCACAGGACAGGTCAGCAAACCCCAAAGCCACACCACTTGAAAAGCATTTTCTTGT
Source organism: Panthera leo (assembly GCF_018350215.1). Lineage (NCBI taxonomy): Eukaryota > Metazoa > Chordata > Mammalia > Carnivora > Felidae > Panthera > Panthera leo. Next base: position 14,646,489 of record NC_056686.1, read on the forward strand.
TAAGACTCAGAAATTCTCCTCTTATGCGCCTCATACAGCTCATTTGAGAATATGTTCTTAGAGGCAGGAGCATGTCTGTGATGGTGGATGGTGGACCTGGGAGCCGGTAAAGTACTTAAATTATTTTTCATGATAGCTAAGGGGTTTGTAAAGCATGTACCTTCGGCTCTAAATAGGATTCACTGAAAGATACAATGCCAATCATGAGTAAAATAAAACAACCAACGGCTTTAATAAAATAATGCTGGTTGTCTGTGAAATCCCCATTTAGTCTGGATTTAACTTGACTCGTATGAGATTCCCCACCACATTCTTCCCCTCTCAATACTGCAAACTCTTTGAGAGTAGGGACCACATCATAATCATTTTCTCGGGTCTTGATGGCTTGCCCCAAGGTCTTATCCAACTTAGTTGTTGTACAAACATGTTTTAAACTACTGGAGAATAAATGTTGCATTCCACAAATGGAGCATCGAGGCTTATGAATGCACCAGGAAGCAGTGAGAATGGCAAGGGTGTTTTTCCTATCACTGGGTTTTTATCAACCAAAGGGGAAGGGAGGAGAGCAGCAGCCAAGAGTTCCATTTCAACATAGACAATTTTCAACCTCCTGAACTAACTAGGAGATTGAAATCTATTCCGAACCTGCCAGAGAACTACACTCAGAGCAGTTACAAATTACCAACTCACCTCAATCCCTTCGAAGGAGGAGTCAAGATACACTGCAGAGCAAGGGCAATATCAGAGCCATCTATCTGCACTGAGTAGATCCAATTCTCAACTCTTCTAGGGACTAAAAGTGGAGCCAATTGCAAAGAATCTGGCCAGAGAGACTGGGGTGACCTGAGGCCAGGAAACAGCAAAGCTTGAACTCTTTCTTAAAAAATTTTTAAGTATTTATTTTTGAGGGGGGGGGCAGTCAAAGAAAGAGGGAGACAACAGAAGCCGAAGCAGACTCCAGCCTCTGAGCTGTCAGCACAGAGCCCCACGCGGGACTTGAACCCACGAACCCGTGGGATCATGACCTCAGCCGAGGTCAGACGCTTAACCCACCGAGCCACTCAAGGGCCCCTTTAACTCTTCCTTAATAAAAACCACTACAAATAACAAATGCGAGTTCCTATGAGCTCACATGTGTGACGTACTTAAAAGCATGGCAGGTGCTTTCGCTCTCGCGATCTCATTTGATCTCCCCTCGACAATCTCGTGAATAAACAGCACTTAGCGCAGTGACCGGTAAGCGCTTAATCAGTAGTCTCTGAACGCACTGGGCCACACAGGAGCCGAGCGTCCCAGTACCCAGATGAGGGACCCAGGCTCAGAGAAAAGAAAAGGAAGCGAAGTTCTCTCCAGGGCTCCCGGGAGGACAGGACTCAGTCTGCGCATCTGCAGAATGGGCGCGGGCGCCCAGCCGATTCTGAGGTCGGGCCCACGACGTCTGAGAAGTTCTACATCCCACGTGCGACACAGGGGGCCCTTTCGGGTTCCACATTTTCCAGAGCTTCCCGGGGTCCCCCCCGCCCGCTCCCGCTCTGCTCCCCACCCCGACCCGTAGACCCTTGCGCGCCGGGTCCGCGGGTGGGGGAAGGGCGGCCTAACCCTCGGACCCCGGAGCTCTCCAGCGGCTGCAGGCTGGTGCAGGACTGCGCCTGCGCAGGACGCGCCTCCGTTCTCGCCCGGGTGGGAACCCGAGGCTTGAACTTCTGTTCCGGGGCCAAACTCCCGGGCCGCCCTCTCTCTAACCCTGATGAGCAAAAGCAATCGCCCTAACAGACGGTTAGAGTACTACTCCCAACTGCTAGTTAGAAAAAGGAAGTCAAAGTCTTGGGAAAATAGTAGCTCCTGGAGAGGCAGATTAAGAGTCAGACTGCCTGAGTTCAATCCTGACTTCACCACTTACTACCTAGGTGATCTTGGGCCTCGGTTTCCTCGTGTGTAGATGTACGTTTTAAATGTTAATCGATTGGGGCGCTTTGGTGACTTAGTCGGTTAAGTGTCCGACTTCAGCTCAGGAAATGATCTCACGGTTCGTGAGTTGGAGCCCCGCGTCGGGTTCTGTGCTGATAGTTCGGAGCCTGGAGCCTGCTTTGGATTCTCTCTCTCTCTCTCTCTCTCTCTCTCTGCCCCTCCCCCGTTCATGCTCTGTCTCTCGCGCGTGCTCTCAAAAATAAATAAACATTAAAAAAATCAAATGCGTTAATCGATGTAAATCGCCTACACTGGAGCGGCGTCTGGCACACAGTAAGCATTATATAAATGTGATATTGTATTATCCCAAATAGTTCACTGGACAAACAGGTTATCGATACTACCCTTGAAATAGCGTTTTTGATATTAACATGTGATGATGAGATTTGCTCTCCTCTCTCATAACTGCCAGGAAGCCTTCTCTCCTTCACCTGAATATTTCACCATCCCTCCTAATCTGCTGACCGCAGGCATTGTTCCAAAGGAAAGGGTCTTAGGTTGTGCTTACACATACAAGAAAGCCTATAATTCTGATGTATTGGGACACCGAAGTCGGTTGTCACTCGACATTTGGCTAGTGATTGCTCTTGTAATATTTCCTTCCTTTGTACAGTTTTTTTTTTTCTTCAATAAATACAAAAGCCTTACTTTGACTTCAGAGTCTGTGGTCTTACTTTCCACAATATATGTAGTAAATTGCAAAAATCCCCCCAACCCTACATGCATTCATCTTTGCAATATGTGTTTGCTGCATTTCCCACTGAAAGATGGAGTCTATTTCTCTACCCCTTGAATCAGGGCTGGCCTTGTGACATGTTTAACAGAATGAAACAGAAGTCTCACTGTGGAAGTTCTGAGCCTAGACCTCAGAAACCTTGTTAGCTCCCACCCTCTTTCTTCCTCACTGGTAGGATGACCAACCATCCTGATTCTCCAGAAGTTTCCCATGCCATGGGACTTTCATTGCTAAAACCAAGATAGTTCCAGGCAAAGCAGTATGGCTGGTCACCCTACTTGCTGCCTTGAAGCTGCCATCATCCTTGAGGATGAGATGCCTTGAGGAGAGAATGGCCCGGTCAACATCCAGCACCACAAGCATTTGGTTTTTCCAGCCCTAGTCTAGTTGCCAGATGATAGCAGCCATGTGAGTTAATTCAGATGAGACCAGCAAAACCATCCAGCTGAACTTATCTCACATTTCTGTCCTACAGAATTGTGAGCAAATGCAATGGTGGTTGTTTTAAGCCACATAGTTTTGGTTTGTTAAGCAGCAACAAATAACTGATATGATATTGTAAACCCTTAACTAAAGGGCCTTATACTAAAAGCCTAAGGCCCCGCCTACCCCAGTAAGAATCACAGGTGACTTAACCACTCCTTTTGCTGTGTCCGTGGATGCTCCCCATTCCATATAAGAAAGCTTTGTCCAACTTTCTTACTGAACAAACAGATAATTAGTACACTAACTCCTGAATCGTACTTTTTGGAAGGTTCTTCAGCATTAAATATTTCAGCATCTGAGCATGCATTCTTTTGATAAATATTTTTTGTGCATCTATATCTGTGTCAGGCATGTCCTTGGCATTGAGGATACAGTCATGAGCAAGTCATGTCCCTGCCCTCTAGTGGAAGAGACAGATGCCAAAACAATAATTCTGTAAATATAACATCAGGTAATAATAAATGCCACAAGAAAACAAAAAGCTCAGTGTGAAAACAGACAGGTAAAGGAGAAGAGCCTTGCATTTCAAACAACAGTGATAAAAATGAACAAGGAAGAATTTACCAAGGAAGAAAATCTGTAGCTGTTGTCCCAAGTTTAGGAGATGCCAGGGAGCTGTTCTTTCAGCACCTCTCCCCTTGGCTAACACCTTTCTTCATTGGGCATTTACTCTCCCCTTGGCTAACACCTTTCTTCATTGGGCATTGGGTGTGGGATATTCCTCTGGCAGAGTAAGAGGGAAACAAAGATAAATAAACCATGGGTCCTTCCCCCAAGGGAATTATACCTGGAAGCATCACAAAAATGCACAGTACCACAGCACATTAATTTTGCTTGTGCCACCCCAGAGCAGGGAATCATAAAGGTTATCTGTTTCCTCACCAGTGCTTGCCCACCTCACCTGGTCACCTTGGCACTCTCCAGGAAATCCTGATTTCTTTTAGTTTCTTAAATGTTTGTGTCCTTCCTTCCTGAGGACCTTTGCTCATCCCTCAGCCTAGAATGCTCCTCTCCTCCTCCTTCATCTATTTCCTTTAGGTTTTACTAAGATGCCATTATCGTAGGGAATCTTGCCACTGCCTGCTCAGACTGTCAGTGTACCAGTTAACTATAAACAACAATGCTGCAAAATAAAGGACCACAGCTATCTTAGCAGCTTGCATCAATGAGCATTTATTGAACTCACAATGGTGCGGGTTAGCTAGAGGTTAGCTGACCTGAGTTGGGATTGGCTGGGCAGCTCTACTGGTCTCAGCTGGGCTTTCTCATTCATTGCTTTAGAGTACATTCATCTCTTTGTTGACCAACACATGTACATTTCTCTAACAGGGAGTGACCTGCCCATGTCATGTCACGTCTCTCCCCTCCTTTGCCCAATTACAGATTTCTTGAAAGTCCCCCAGCATAAGGATCATGATCATCATACCTCCCATATCACTCAAAGCATATGGTGTGGTTCCTTGAATGGTGTTTAAATTATCATGTGCTAGAAAAATGAATGGTTTGATGCTATGTACTTAGTATTCAGGAGATCTCGTTCATGAGATTTTTTTTTTTGAAAACTCAGTGCTTGAGCATGGTTGATGATTTTCCTCATATTCCTCACAGATGCATGGAAGAAAACTGAGCCTTCCAAAGATGAGTTTACTTAGCCTGTAATAGGGCTGCCCCAAAAGCTGTCCGTGCACACGAGCATTGGAGTTTGAGAAGTGGCAGCAGTGATCCCCCCATGGTTTGGTGGGATTTCAAGGCACCATTCACAGGAAGATTAGTGGACTCTGTTTCAGTTCCTACAGGTTCGTGGGTAGACCTAAAGTATTGTGAGTGTCTCTCACCAATCTTCAAGGCTCATGGGTCAGCTAATCGAGACTCTGTTTAGCTAGAGTGGCTCCCCTGGGGTGACTCTGCTCCACCTGCCTCTCAGCCTCCTCGTGGGAGGTGTATTTTCAGAATGATGGAGAGGCACAAGAAGGCAAATGGGAACACACCAAGACCTGTCAATACCTACACTTGCAATTGGCTCACTGTCATCCCCATTTCATCTCACTAGCCGAAGCAAGTCACATGGCCAAGCCAAAAGTCAACGGGATGTGGAAACACACCCTGTGGTTATGGGAGAAACTTCCAAAGTCATGTAATAAGGTTGAAACTACAAGGAGAAGCAAAGAATTGGAACCAGGGGTGCAATTTGCCATAATCAGTTTCCCTCTCACATCCTTTCCAGGCACCCTCAACTTCTCCACAGGGCTCACCACACTTAAAATGATGTATGCATTTATTTGTTTGATGTTTTACTCTCCCACTACAATAAATCCCACAAGGGCAAAGAACACATCAGGATTGTTCATTTCTGAATCTGCCACCGTGCCTAATGCAGTGCTTGGCACATGACAGGTGCTCAGTAAGTATTTGTCGATTTAATGAATGTAAGTGGCAGAAACAATAGTGGGAAGTGTTCACAGGAGGGAGAAATAATTTCTGAACGAATTAAGCAAGGCAAGCTTCTTGAAGGAAGGGGCTGTGAGTTAAGAAATGCATTTCTCTCTGGCTCAATTCCACTCCCTCTGACTGGTCCTCAAACAGTGATTGGACTTCAAGTGTATTCATTCCAAACAGCAGAGTGTTGGCTATCACCCCCCTCCTTTGTGCATGGTGATGAGGCCTTTGGGAAGGTCCAGAGGCATGGCTGAGAATGTCCTGGACTGGAGCCACAAAACTCTGGGTTCAAGCACTAAGCTTCCCATTCACACCCTCTCTGTTTGCCCCTTTGTCTTTAGCATCCTGCAATCCTTCCTCCTCGTGGTGAGGAAACTAATTTTGTTAAAACCTCTGTATCAAAGGCTTCTAATGGCCCATAGCATCCTCAGAAGGGCACTTCTGCCTCCTGAGTCAGCCCCATTTCTTTTTTTTTTTAACGTTTTTATTTTTGAGAGAAAGAGACAGAATGCAAGCAGGGAAGGGTCAGAGAGAGGGAGACAGAATCTGAAGCAAGTTCCAGGCTCTGAGCTGTTAGCACAGAGCCCGGTGTGGGGCTCGAACTCATGAGCCGTGAGATCATGACCTGAGCCAAAGTCAGATGCTCAGCCAATTGAGCCACCCAGCACTCCAAGTCAACCCCATTTCTTGACTTGTGCCCTGTCACCACCTAAGCTCTAGCAGTACTGTATTACCTTCGATTTCTAGAAAACACCAAGTCCATTTCCTGCCTGGAACTTGAATCACACAGTCTCCTCCACCTGGAACATCCTATCCCACTCTCCTCCCCAATTCTCCTGCCCCCTTCTACACATCCCCAACCTGGCACACCCTTCTCTGCCTTCCATTTATTATGACCTCTGGAAAGTTTTGCCTGACAGGTCTATAAAACTTATCTCTTCCTCCTTCATTTCTGCCTCTCAGACTTCTCTTATAGCACATGAACTACTATTTGAGGGTGCTCGTATGACATAGTGGTTAAGAGTGTGGATTTCAAATCCCTACTATGTCACTTGCTTGTAGTAGATGATAGACCTTCTTTTACAAAATGTGAATTGAATAGGTTAAAAGCACTTAGAATATTGCTGGCATAGAGGTGATGGTCCTTCAATGTTAGCCATTGTTTTCTCTTCATTTTCTCTTCTCACCATGCTTCCTCTCTTGCCTGGGCTGCTAGGAAGCTCTGAGAAAGTGATTGTAGTAGTCAAAACATCTCTGATGACCTCCTTTGGAGAGCTTTTTGTCCAGTTATGGGAGACAGACATTAAACTGATAATTGCATAACTAAACAGTGAGCCCCAGCATTGCTGGACACTGTGAATAAGGTATGAAGCGTGTCACTTGGAGAAACTGAACTGCTTGAGGGGTAGTGTCATAGGCAGAATAATGACCTCCCAAAGATGTCTACCACCTAATCCCCAGAACCTGTGAATATGTCACCTTACATGACAAAAGAGGCTATGTAGATGTGATTAAATTAAAGATTTTGAGACAGGAGATTATTCTAGATTAGCCAAGTGGGCCCAATGGAATCACAAGAGTCCCGACAAGTGAGGGAGGGAGGCAGGAGAGTCAGAGTGAGGCAGCATAAGAAAGACCTGACGGTACATTCCTGGCTTTGAGGATGGAGGAAGCGGCCATGGCGTAAGGAGTGTGGGTGGCCTCTAGAAGCTGGGGAAGGCAAAGAAGTGGGTTTTCCCCCTGAGCTTCCAGAAGGAACAGCACCACCCTGATTTTAGCCTCTTAAGGTCTGTTTTGGACTTCTGACCTCCAGAACTGTCAGCTAATAAATTCATGTTGTTTTAAGCCACCGAGTTTGTGGTCGTTTGTTATAGCAGTCATAAGAAACTGACATAAGTGGTCAGCTGAACCATTTTTGGAAGAAGGGGAAGAAGGGAGGGAGGAAGGGAGGAGTTTAAAACCAAGGGAGGTGGAAATAGTTAAAGGAGATGGTCTCTAGGGTGTTTTGCAGCCTAGCAGCCTCTGATGCTATCACTTGCACTGCTTTATTGCAAAAGTCACCTTTAGCCTTCATTTTAAAACACTCAAAATCAAACACCCTGGTGGCCCCAGGGCTCTCACAAACATATGGAATGGAGATCCACATGGACATATTGGCAACACTTTAAATGTAAATTAATATTTTAATATGAGCCTGGCTCTGGTACAGTAATCCTCTGTGCCGCCTAGCAGACCATGGGGGAAGCTGTGATTGGTTTGGTGGGGATGCCCAGTCATCTCTGTACATAGAGGCAGCACATCTGGGTCCTGCACTGCCTGGCAGCGGTTAAGACAGGACGGAGCCGGGCTGAACTTTGCTGCCGGGCAGGCCAGTGAAGGAGGAGGTAAAGCCCAAGTACAGAGACGGCTGCTGTGTGAACAGAATGTCCTGGAAAACGGCCCACCCTCAGGAGGCCTGTTTAATCTCGTTTGAAAATTTTCTTTCCAAATTCTCCTGCTCTCTACATCAGCAAAGTCTGCTCTCTGGATGAAAACCGCTCCCTACTTGTTGTTTGCTGCATTTCCTCTGCCAGGAAGGCGCTGCCCCAAACGGGGAAGTCGAGTGGTGATTCCTCTGTCTCCTTCCCGTATCTGCTTTCAAATGGCCTCCTCAGAGAGGCTGTCCCCGACCTGTCTGAGCTGGGCCAGTCCTTCTGTCATATACCAAATTTGTCACTGTTGGAAGAGTCCTGTTTATTGATCTGTATGTGATCTATCTCTTTCTTGCTTCTTCTCCCCATCCAACTAGAATGTTGGCCCTTGAAAGCAGTGATCTCATCGCTCTGGAGTGCTGCTGAGTCCCGCTGCCTTCCCCCAGTCTTACTCCTACCCAGTGATCACATCCCCATTTCTCAACCACCAAGTAACGGACTGAACTATAGCCCCACAAAAACTCATATGTTGAAGTCCTAACCCCCAGGGCTTTAGAATGAAACTATGTTGGGGGAGAGGGTCTTAAAGAGGTAATTAAAGTAAAGTAATGTCATTTGGGTGGGCACTAATCCAGTATGACTGATGTCCTCATGAGAAGAGGAAATTTGGACCCCTTCACAGGCAGGGAAGACCATGGGGGGGGACACAGAGAGAAGAAGGCCAGCTACCAGCTAAGGAGAAAGGCTGGGAACAGATCCCTCCCCAACAGGTCCCTGGTGACCTCAGAAGGGCTCTACTGACACCCTGATCTCAAAGTGCCAGCCTTCAGAACTGTGAGGAAACAGACTGCTATTGTCTAAGCCGCCCAGTCTGTGGTGCTTTGTTACAGGAGCCAGAGTAAACTCATACACACCACCACGAGGAAAACCAGGAGCTTGCAAGAAAACCCTGGATGGAGTGTCTGTGATGGGTTCTTCTTTATCATTTAAGGTACTAGCAGCAAGTGCACCACACACTCAAATTGGATAATTTTGGGTGAGTTTAATAAAAGGACCATTTGTGGAGTTGCAGGCAGAGTGTGGGACAGCATGAGGGAGAGTGAAGGATGCTGAGGCTGGCAACCATGGGGAGCCATTACTATCTCTGGGCTGCTGGGGAAGGGGCAGGGAGAACATTCTGTGGAAGCAGAGTTGCCTGAATAAAAGCTGTGGCCTTTGGGGACTAGCCAGCTGGCTGGGGAGCTACAGGGAGGGGGGCAGGGAAATGAATACCCCTATATTACTCTCTTCCCTTCCTTGCCAGTCAAGGCTCAAAAATGGCAGAAGTCACGGATGCGGTCCTTGTGGTCCAAACTTCTGGGGGTACAGAGCAGTGGAGAGTAGATCTGGAGGGCCAAATGGAAGTTTCCAGCACAGCACCCTCTTTCCTCCTTGCTGTCTAAACATTTATCTTCTGCTTGCTAACTCTGCAGAGAAATGGAGCAAACCCACATTCACCTTCAGCTCCTGCAGTCTGGGAATGCCATTTCTAAACAACGCTGTCAATACTGAATTTCATCAGAGACCTCCAAATGAGTCCGTGCATTGAGTTTTATCTCTGCTTTATTGGCACTGTGTTCTGAGGAGGGTTGCATGGTTTGCTGAACACCTATTAAGTGTCAGACAGTTAATCACCTTAGTCCTTACAAGAATTATAAGGTCGGAGTATTATCTCAGCTTTCAGATGAGGAAATGAGGCTCAGAGAAGGAAGCTGATCAAGGTCCCTGGCCATCAAGTTAGCAGAACTAACTGACCGGAACCCTGAGATGCCTCACTTCAGTGTCTGTGTCCTTCTCACCCTACCAGATGCTTTCCAAAGAGACAAAAAGGCTCAAAGAAGAGCTAACAGGTGAAAAAAAACACTCAGAGTAACAACAATTCCAGACACATATTGAGTATTTACCATCTGCCTGGGCACCCCAATTCATGGGAATCATCACATTAAATCCTCAAAACTATTTTAACAAGCTCTGTGCTCTTGTTATCTCCATTTTGAAGATGGACCTTGAGTTTTCCAGGAGTTAAATGACTTGTTCCAGGTAAGTTATGTGCTCATAACCTGAACCCCAGATGGACTGACTCTGGAGGCCAAGCTCTTCAAGAGAATTACAGTTTCAAAGAATCAATTAAGATGAGCAAGAATTTAGGAGATGGGTGCAGAAGGGAGACCTCCCACCCCTGCGCCCCGTGCATGGGAACCACAATCAGCACAGATTACCCGCCACCATACGGTAATGTCATTGTTTTGCACCAAGTTAAGAGTGGGAGAAGCAAGCACAGCAGGAACTAATCAGGGAATCTTTCAGAAAGAACCTGCTTCCTCAATGTGCACAGACTATAACTCTAACTCGGGTTTCTCATCCTCCACACTACTGACATTTTGGGTGGGATCATTTTTTGTTGTGGGAGGATGTCCCGCGCACCGCAGGATGTTGAACAGCATCCCTGGTCTCTCCCCTCTAGATGCCTGCGGTTGCCCACTTGCCCAGTGTGACAACCAAAAACGTCTCCAGCCCTTTCAGATGCCACCTGGGGGAGAAAAATCACCCCTTCCTCCATTGGAGAACCACTGCTCTGGCTTGGAATGAAGGTCAAGAGCAGGAGAGAGACTTAAGCAGAAACTCTTCATCTGGAACCCCCAGAAGTAAAACCTCTAAACAGAATGGCTGACCTCCAAGAATAAGGCAGAACCCAGGACAAGGAAGGGCACCAAGAAGGCCTCGTGGTTTGATGGAAGGAGTGAAGCGCAGGCTTTGGCATTGGACAGGCAGGTGCGTCACTTATTACTATGCAATAGTGGACAAACTGCTTCGCCTTGCAGAGTTCTGGTCTCCCAAGGAAGGCACATAAAAATACCCACCACACAGGGTTGTTTCAGGGATCAGATGATGCATCTAGTGGTCCTCACATGATTGGAGTTCATAAAGTTAGTATCCCTTCTCTCGTTTCCTCAACCAGCAAAGCCAAGTTCTGCATCTGGGTCATGTGACTGCTATCCAACTTCCTGCATACATCTCACTCTGATGAAGTCCTTTCTCGCCCTCCAAACAGCTGGCCAAGGATGAGTCACCACCACAGGAGAGCCATATCCCAGAGAATGAAGGGGGAGGGGCATTCCAGGCAGAAAAAAAAAAAAACCAGCTTGTGCACAGAGGGGAGGGCATGGAGAAATTACTAACTATGGAATATGCAGGAATGGTGAGTGGTCTGGGGGGCTCTAAAGCCTGCAGCATGCAATATCCCAACAGCTGAGGCTGAAAGAGATTGGAACCAGATTTTGAATGGCCAGGCTCTTACGGTTGGTCTGCCAAATTCCTACTCATCCTTCAAGACCTGTCCCAAAGAAGGACAAATAGAGCTAGTTATATGTGGGTCTGAAGCATTCAGAATGGAATAATCCCAAGAGCTGGGGCTAACAGGGAGTTTGAGACCAAATTTTGAAAGGTTGGGGCCTTGTTCTATTTACATGGCAAACTATTGCCCCATTGTCTTCAATCTCAAATGTTGAAATGTTATCTTCTTTGTCATACTGACCCAGCTCCCCCAGGTAATCCACATACTCTCTCCTTACTTTTCTGGGCTCCCACCATGTTTCTAACACTATATATGTTGTACTATAAAAGACTGTTTTTGTGTCTGACTCTGGACATCTTCATGTTCCACACGCCTAAAACAGAGCCTACATGACAGATATTGTCAGTGGCCTACTGACATCCATCCTTCCCGTCTTCCTTAACAGAATCCCAACCAAACAACATGTTTAATTAAAAATATTCACCTCCCCAGGCTCCCCTGAAGTTCAGGTGCCATGTGACCCAGCTTGGACCAATGAGAGGCAACTTGAGTTCTATACTGTGGGCTTCTAGAAAAGACATTGCTTTCCTGATAAAGGGCCAGACCCATCTGGCTCTTTGCCTTTGGTCCCTTATACCCACGCACTCTCATCTCATTTTCTTGCCTATAACCTTGGACCCCACACCTCAAGGTAGGGCAGCCATCTTGTGACCATGAGGATGAAAAATCACACTGGGGATAGCTGAGCAGGCATCTGGAAGAATCCTAAATCCTTAAGGACTTCTTCCTTGAGTAGCTGTGAGCTCCTAGGATTTTCCTCTTCTGAACTGGTTGTAAGATATAAAAATCAAACCCCAGTTTGATAACTCTACTGGACGGGCTTCTGCTACATTCTACACGCAATCCTAAATGCTATAACTGGGCGCATAAGCAATGCTTAGTGAACTTTGATGATCCAATTGAATGGCTAGATAGCTACCCGCTCAGCTCAGGCCATTTAGCCTCCACTAGGCCAATAAACATGCATAATGAATACACAACTGTGATGGAATCCTTAGGATTGTTCTTATTGGGTTAAAAATTCTCAGGGGTTCCCAGTATCCCTAATATGGCAAGGACCCCAGGGATTTCACCTTCTGGGGCACCATCTTTCTTTTAAATGTTTGTTTGTTTGTTTGTTTGTTTGTTTGTTTGTTTAGAGACCATGAGCAGGGGAGAGGAAGAGGGAGAGAGAGAGAATCTCAAGCAGGCTCCATGCTCAGCCTGGAGCCTGATGCAGGGCTCGATCTCATGACCACGAGACCATGACCTGAGCCAAAATCAAGGGTCAGAAGCTTAACTGACTGAGCCACCCAGGCACCCCAGAGCACCACATTTCTTCAAAGAGGCTAATTTTGGGGGGCCTTGGGTGGCTCAGTCAATTAAGCAGCTGATCTTGGCTCAGGTCATGATCTCACAGTTCGTGAGTTCAGCCCCATGTTGGGCTCTGTGCTGACAGCTCAGAGCCTAGAACCTGCTTCAGATTTTGTGTCTCTCTCTGCCCCTCTCCAGCTTATGTTCTGTCTCTTTCTCTCTCAAAAATAAAAAAAAAAAAAAGAGGCTAATTTTGGAGACCATTCCCAACTAGTCGATGTAAATGTAAGACTGTGGCATGAGTATAAATATTGACTTTGGGATCATTTAGACTATTCATCTTTTCTTTCTTTCAACACTTATTAGGTGGCTGGTCTGCCAGGTGGTAGGCACTATTCTGAAAACTGGGGATATGGGGGTGTGAGCAAAACAGCCCCCCTCAAGGAACTTACAGTCTAGTGGGAGAGACAAAGCCTCCTTGAACAACAGCACCGATGAATACTCAATTATAAAAGGATAGAAGTAACACACAGAGAAGCATACTAAAAGGATCTGTTCTGACCTGTCTTGATTTCCAGGGAAGGCTTCCAGGAGGAGGTAGAATTTAGGCTAACATCAGCAGGTGACCTGGGTTCAAATCTCCATCTGTCCCTTACTAGCTAATGTACCTAGTTAACTAATGTTAGCTAAGGTAGCTAGCTAACTCTTCTAGGCCTCCATTCCTACAATTGAAACATAGAATTCATAATATTTTCCACTTATATTTGCAAAGCTTAAATGAAATAACGTCCGTGATGTCTGGCTCCCAGGAAGCCCTTCTTAGGTAGTTACTCTTAGGATTTTGTTTTGGTCCGAGCCCCAGTATGCTTGGCACCCATGCTCTGGATGGGCCAGACACTGGCAATCCCCACCAGTTCAAACTTGCAAGCCCTCTGCTCAGGAAATCACGTGTTGGGAGAGGATAAGAAAAAAGGCTCAGGCCAAGGTGAAGGATAATTAAGTCCCCAGGGCTGAGTCCAGCAAGGTCTTCATCTCTGATCTCCTCTGACTCTGCTCCCCCTCTGGATTTTCTAGTTACCTCAAGGCTTGGCTGGCTGATGCCAGCCTGATGGGTGGGGGGAAGTAGCAGAAACCACCCCCGTCATACCCTCGGGAGATTCAGAGATACTGGCTGGGAGGGGCCTCATAGAGCAGGATCAGCCCCTCCATCCGGCATCACTTCCTCTGAACTCCCACCTGGAGAGCTGTGGGGCAGGGCCACCCATGGTAGGGAAACTCAGATAAGTCTGCTTCCCTCCTTTGAGCCTCAACTCCCTCATCTGCAAATAGGTAATTAGATGAAATTGTGCTTCTCACACTATGCTGCATGTTAGGATCATCTGGGGGAGATTAAAAAAAAAAACCCAGAACCCAGCTGTGCCCCCAACCAACTCAGAGTCTCTGGGTGGGACCGAGACATCAGCCTTTATCAGACTGTCCAGGTGATTCCAATGTGCAGGCAGGTTGAGACCTGGGCTAGACAGGCCCTAAGGGTCCTTCCAACTCCAAGGTCAGATCCTATTTCCAGCTGGGTGGCCTCAAAGATGGGACTGAAAGCCCCATGCCCCCATTTCATCATGTGTAAAGAAAGGGCAGTAGCAGCTTACCCCTCATGAAGGTGTCATGAGGATTAAAAAGATTCATTTCTATAAGGTGCTGATAATGGTGATGGGCACCACAGAAAGCCTCCAACAGTGGGAGCTGGGGGTGTTTTTATTGTGACCATGAAGAGAGAAGAGAAAGAAGAAGAGGCAGGGACTCTGTGTCAGACCCCTACTCCCTACCGTGTCCATGACTCCCACAGCCATGAAAGGAGGGCACATTCAACTCTCACGTCCTGAGGAGCCCAGGAGGTGGGGGCATGGCTTTCGAGAATGCCCCTTGGAAGAAGAAAGGATGGCTGAGCACAGCCCATCGATGAGGGCCTGGTGTTGCACTGCCCAGCATCTCTGGAGAACTGCTAGAAGGAATCTTAGACATTACCTAGTCTAGTCCTAACTTAATCAATAAAGACTCTGAGGCACAGAGAGGTTAAGTAATTCATCCAAGGTCACGCAGCCTTGGGCCTAGCCAGGCCTCAAATCCAGGTTTTGTTTTGTGTTTTATTAACTTCGGTCTAGAAGTCATTCAAAAGAAAATAATAGCTCTCCGCAGCCTTCTCTCAGAGGACAAAATCCATCAGCATTAATCAGTCTTTTTGCTTTGGCAGGGAAGCCTTATCTCTTCCTTCTAAGCAGACACTGTGCCTACAGCTGAAAGAGCAATCGTGATAATTAATAATAATATTTTGCACTTGGAATTTTCCCCTGGCAGCAGCTGCTCAGAGAGCATCCACTCATTCAGCCACACGGTATCAGCCAATCAATCAGTCCACAGGAGCCTGTGGCATATCTGCTGCCAGCCTCTTGGCCTGTGCTGGGTGCTTGGAGGGGCCCAGCAGCATAAAAAACAGTTCCAGCACTCAAAGAGCAGGGTGGGGGGAAGGGGAGGAAAAATAAACCCCAACAAGAGGCTGTCACTGTAGAGGCATCAGGCCTTTGCAACATCAGCTTTCGCGGCATGGTAATAAAAGTCAGATACCATTACAGGAGCTTCTGTTTGATTTACCACCCTGTTTCCTTCACCTGGAACCCTGCCTGAAGTTCATTGGCCAAAGGTAACTAGCATTCATTCGAGAATAATGCCAGAGAGCACCTACTACACAGAGAAGTTTAAATGAGTTAAAGCATGGAAAAGCTCTTAGAACAAGGCCACACGTATGAAATCACCCCATAAACGCTAGCCATGAATGGTGCTGCTGTCTGTATCAGTGAGGGTCCCACTCAGGAAGCAGATGGAATGCTCAAAAGGTTTGCCAGGAAGAGAATGTAATAAAGAGACTGTTTAGGAGGTGTGGGCAGGGTTAAGGGAAGCTATGAAGGATGGCGAAGCACCCAAGGGGCCAGCAATAGCAGAATGTTGTTACTATTCCAGATCTTGAGGGACAAGAGAAGGGGCCACGGAAGAGAGAGCTCCACAGGGGCTGTGACACAGAGAAAAGCAGCCACAGCTGGTGTGGGTGAGACCCACCACAGCCAGGCAGAAGGGAGTAGAGAGAATAGAGGCCCCATTTCTCTTTCTTCTTGCCTTCCAATCCCCTCTTGGTACTTCCAACTGGAAGCTAGAAGCTACGGGCAGCTGACTGATGGGTGTGAAGTGGTCAGCCTCTGGGGACACAGAGCAGGTCAGAGAACAGCAGATAAGAACCCAGCAAGAGGCAGTAGAAGTGGAGGGGCAGGGAGCAAACAGAGATTGACCAAAGGGAAACACAACCAATAATTCAATATGGCGGTGATGTTTTGACATGACAATACTTTCAGACCATTAGCCCTAAATCTTTGTTCTAGAATTCTGGCAATGACCTTGAGGCAAAAGCTTTAAATTTTCGAAAATGTAGATTCTTTGAAATGGAAAGTAGTGCGAAACTCTGGGAAAATTTATCCCCCAGACTTGGGTTTTGGAGTAGCCATAGGAAGGGTCCTGATAAAGGTCTCCTCATATCTATGTGAGCCTCTCTTGCAGTCATGGTCCCTCTTCTGTGGGAAATGGGGCCTTCAGGCTGGGCTTCCTTCCCCTTGCTCAAAACCATGGAGTTTCCTCTGTCTGGGGCTTTGGAGTCAAACAACCTGTCTTTGGCTCTCAGCTGTCCATGGTCAGTGGCCATGTGTCACTCAGCCCCATCTGAACATGGGGATAATAATTGTTCCTTCCTTATAGGGGTGTTCTGAGAAATAAATGACATACTACACATAAATCAGTCAGCATAATATCTGGCACATCACAGGTGCTCAATAAATATTGGCTCTTGTTACAGCCTGTCGACTGCCAGTTCTTTGAGGTCAGAGGTCAGTTTGTTCAACTCTGACCTCAGTATTGAGAATGGTGCCTCACATGTACCTAGTAATAATCAAGGCATAAAATACAACAATATTCCTATTTTCCCCAGTGAGAAACTTGAGCCTCACAGAAGTTACTTGAGTTGCTAAAGGCCACAGAGTTATTAAGAACCAGAGCCAAGATTAAACCCAGGTGATCTGACTCTAAAGCTGTACCTTCTACAACAGTGGTGTAGCAAACATCAAGGTCACCTCAGGCTAGCGAAGACTTGCCCCAAGTGTCTGGCTCAGCAGATCTGGGATGGGGCCCAAGAATTTGTATTTGTAACAAGTTTCCAGATGATGTGGGTGCTGGACCACTCTTTGAGAACCACTGGTCTACACTCTCGGCCTCCCAGTCAGTGTCCGTCTCCTCTGTGAACACTCCTCTGATTTCCTCACACTCCTGTGAACAGTCTGCACAATCCAGTTCCAACCTGAATGCATGACCCTATCTCACTTTCCAGATGGGATCCTAGAATGTCATCTGAATGTGCCCAAAAGATGGCCACTGCCAGTGGGTGAGAACCTTGTACCTTCTTGTCCCCACTCCCACTTATCATCTTTCCCTCCCTCTCCACCCTCCCCCCTTGGGGGTAGTCTTGGTGTCTACCACACCTGTCTGTGCTCACCCAAGCATGTACATGTGTAGGTTTTTCCCATTTTTTTTTAACAAAAATAAGTTTATATTATATAATCACTCCGTGTGCACGTGCTCTCTCTCTTTTCTTTCAATTTTGCCCTCCTGGAAGAAAATTTCTTCCCCCCTCCCGGAGAATCCTCCAGAAGCAATGCTTTCTGGATGCCACTCACCGCTCTCCATCCCTCACAGCTCTGGCCCACTGAGTGATCTTGCTCATTGGTGAGTGACCTGGGATAAGGAACTTGGCAACGGTAGCCCAGCTGTCTCCATGGGGACCAAGGTTCTGCATGGTTCTTGCAGTCCCTTCCACGGCCCAAACCTGCCTACACCCTAGGAGGGGGGCAAGCCTTCCTATTCCGGGTGTAACATAAGGCAGCCCACTCTCCTGCACGTAAAGCCATGTTCTCCAATAGCAGCTTTATCTTTAGTAAAGGCAATGTTTGGGGGCTCCATCTGCCTTTCCCTCATTCTTACTTCTGGTTGGTTCAGAACGTGGGTGCAGAAACAAGGGTAGTGTTTATTAGCTCCTCTGGACGGGCAGCACTTGCAATCTATCTTGGACCTGAAGACCTGGCTCATTTTAACAGCTGATTCTGTTAGGAAGCTTCTGGTTGTAAACAACAGACGGTGCAACTCAAAGTAGCTTGAACATTAAGGGGGCTGTTGTCTCATATGGTGAGAATTCTGTAGACAGATCTCTTCGCCAACCTCTTGATATTGGGCTCATTCCCTTCCTCAAATTGCAGCCCAGCTCTGGGTCACTTTTCCTGTCGTTACACCTCATGTAATGGCAGGAGGCATGGGAGAAGGTAAACCATTGGGTCCCCATGTCCACTGTGCCATCTGCTGCCTATGCATCCTGGGGCAAGTGACCTAAACTCTTTGACCCTCAGTCTCATTCTCGGTGAAATGAGGGTAACAAGATCTTCCTTCCAAGAGTGCAGTAGAGACGGAACTAAAGCATGGAGCATGCCTAGCACAGCAAGACTCAATGCCTAGTCATTCCTGTCCCCATTTTCTCACTTACAACCTTCTCGGAGGGGAAGAGATTGAGATCAGTACTTAGAAATGCTTCAAGTTATGCCTTAACTTAGCTTTGAGTGTACACATTTACATGTGCTTTCAACCAGGTCCCAGGAACAGGCCCGTCTGGAACAAGTTAGCCATTGTCCGATCTGTTTCCCCTTGGGCCAAGGGATCTTCTTGGATCTAAAAGTGAAGTGCTTAGGTACAAAAAGCCTTTTTCTTCCTCAAGGCCATCTGCCAGCACACACACATAGCAGTTACCCTGTATCCCTTCCCTAGGGATGCCGGAACAAAGTTCCACATACTGAGTAGGTTAAACAACAGAAATATATTGTCCCACAGCTCTGGGGAAAGGAGTCCAAGATCAAGGTGTCTTCGGAGCCATGCTCCCTTGAAGGCATTAGGGAAGGATCTGGGCCAGGACCCCCTCCCAATCTGGTGGCTCCTCGGCTGGTGGAGGTATGACTCCCGTCTTTATATGGTGTTCTCTCTGTGCATAGCTTTGTATTTAAATTTCCCTTTTTTCTAAGGACACCATATCATATGGGATTAAAGGCCCACTCTACTCCAGCATGACTTCACCTTGACCAATTATATCAGAAATGACCCTACTTCCAACTAAAATCCCATTCTGAGGGGTGCTGCGGGCTCAGTCGGTTAAGCTTCCGACTTCAGCTAAGGTCATGATCTTGTGGTCCATGGGTTTGAGCCCCCCATCGGGTTCTGTGCTGCCAGCTCAGAGCCTGGAGCCTGCTTCGGATTCTGTGTCTTCCTCTCTTTCTCTGACCCTCCCCAGCTCACTCGCTCACTCTCTCTTTCTCAAAAATAAACACTAAAAAAATAAATAAAAAATAAAGTCCCTTTTTGAGATGCCCAGGATTACAACCTCGACATATGAATTGGGAGGGGGGGGGGGAGGGACACAATTCAACACATCACCTTCCCTATGTTTCAACAGTAACATCCCCCAAATACACCCACTCTTCTCTTCCTCTGTGTTTTTTGCTCATGACCTGAAACGCCCCTTCCCTTCCATCCCTTCAAAATCCTACCCATCCTTGAAGGCCTTACTCAAACCACCTCTTCCATGCAGCCTTCCTTCAACCCTCTGGTCATAAATAGTCCCTTTTTCCTCTCTCCTCTCATACATTCTCCCAACAGTGCTCTTCCAAGTTGGCCTCACACTTGATTTAGCTGCATGTGCTGATCCCGAATCAGTCACTTTCCAGCAGGGTGATCTAGGATCTCCCAATTCCCGTGTGATCTGGGCCAGCAGCATCTGTATCACCCTGGGGCCTGTTAGAAACGCAGAGTCTCAGGCCCCACCCCAGACCTGCTGGATCTGAATAATCTGGAATTGGACAAGATTATCAACTGTTTTATATGTACCCCAAAGTATGAGAAGCTCTGTTTTAGCACCAGAAACTTATTTGAGTCTCAGTTCCATCACCTGTAAGATATGGAGATGATAGTACCTGGCTCATAGGGTTTCGGGGGAATAACTGAGAAAATGTGTGCACAGTGCTCAACCCAGCGCCTAGAGCAGAATCAGCACAAAGAATGCCGACTACAATCACTATTCGTATTAGCATAAATTCATGAAAGAGCCAAGATCAGGATTCAACAAAGTAACGCACCCAAAGCTCTTAGAACAACCAGGCTGAGTGCTCAGTAAATGACAGCTCTTGTCGCTAATCTTTGTGACCCACCCCTGCCTTCCCGCTCGCCCACCTTGAGGCAGTACCTGCTGCAACATTGCTCATCAGTGTTCATCGAGAGGAGTGCAATGGCCAAGTTCACAGGCCCATATGGAGAGGGACCCCTGGGCCTCAGCAGTGCTAATTACATTCACTTGCCAATGCCAAGGCCCTCCTCCCAGGCTGCTGTCACTGAGCCAGCTGCCCTCCACTCGAATCCAAGATATCTGGACACACAGACACAGTGGTTTCATGTCCAGGGTCCACAGCAGGAGGTGGGGGGCAGGGGGAAAGAAAGAGAAAGAGGGGAGGGGTAGAGAAGGAGCTTGAATGGTCACTGAGGGTGAAATGAGGTTGTACAATGCAATTTTGGAACATGACACGATGCATTCCTGCCAGGAAGGGAAGGGACAGGATCCACTATGTGCTGGGAATGCTCTAACACTTTCACATTCCTGATCTTATTGATGAGGAATAAGAGTCGGGATTTTTATTCCCATTTTGTAGATGAGAAAACTGAGGCACATAAAGGTTAAGGAACTTAGATGAGGTCATCAGGGTGGTTAGTGGCTGAGTTGAGAGTCTAAGACAGGTTTCTCTGATTCTGGGCCCACTCACTGCCCTGATATAAGGGGGGCGGGGAACGGAGAGGGGGGAGGAAGACACATAACACCCATCTTGCTTCCCAGTGTTTTTCACAGCAGAACAAAGCCTAGCACAGAGAAGAAGGTGGGTTTGAGGTGGGAGAAATCTTGGAGAGGGTGCTGCTCAGCCTTCCCATTGCCCCTCCCTCTCACAGATGGACACACTGAAGCCTTGTATGAGCAGTGGAAGGAAGCACATATTTCTAGAGCCCTGTGCTGGGCTCACCAAGCCATTCTGCTCCCTATCAGCCATTATAGGAATTAGGTGGGGTATACATTTTCCAAGAAATCCTATCGCTCCCATTTTACAGATGGGGAAACTGAGGCTGAAAACAGAAGGAGACCTACCAAGGCTTCAGAGCCAGTGAATGGCAGAACCAGATTGACTTTTAACTTGGCCTCATCCTGAAGAACAATATCCACAAAATTGCAGTCATGCGATGCTCATTATTCGCGGTGATGCCCCTAGAAATAAACACCCACTATTAAAATAGAACGTGCTTATTTGTGTACCAATTGAAAGGATCTAATGCTTCACCAGTGGTAGTTGTATCCAGAAAACTCTGGATGTGTATCTGGAAAACTCTGGTACGCACTTAATCGATTCCCCCAACAACCTGTATGTGGTAGGGTTCTCATTTCTCTCAATTTGACAGATGAGGATGTTGACCCAAGGTCACACAGCCAGCAAATTGGGGAACCTGGGACCCCTTGTTAATGATACCCCTCTCCCCACTTCCCTGAAAAACAGTCACCCAATGTCCTATTAACCAGCCCTTCCCTGAGTCCCCAGCAGTGACTCTGCAGCCACGGCTCTGCCAGAATGACCATCAGGGGGGCTGACAGTGGCTCTCTCTTTGCTCAATGCTCTGTATTCTGGCAGCATTTGATGTTGTCATACATGGTCCAGGAACCTTCCCCCCAGCCCCCATCGCAGTGGCTTCTGGGGCAACCCAGAATGGACAGACAAGAAATTGAGAGCACGCTTGGAAATCTGTCTTACCCTCATGTAATCAAGGTATCGCAAGGGACCCTCCCAGCAGGGTCAACCTCCTTCTCCTCAAAGGACAGTTGGACTCCTCTTCATATGACTCCCATTTCTGAACCAAATCTTCTTTTCACCACCATGTCAGATTTCTGCAGCCAAGATGGATGTTAGGGATCTTTGGCTGCATGGAACAGAAATCCACACAGGCTCACTTAAGCAAAGAAGAAATTTATTGGGAAGGATTTGGCAAAGCTTACAGATCAAAGGAAGCACTGAAACAAAACAGACCAGCCAGATCTCAAGCAGAACAAGACAGCAAGAATCCAGGCAGCAGGAACCACAGCATAAGCCTAGCCAGGGCTTTTGTGGGTGAGTCATGTTCACCCTGACACTGTCTTCGTGTGACTTCCCTGGAGACTTGAGTTCCAGGAGCCTCCTACTCTCTGTTCTCCTCTTGGCTGGGGGATGGGCAGGACACCTTGATTGACAGTCCCACAGATCCTGTCCATGGTGAAGGAGGAGGACGCTCACAAAAGCAGCATCAGAGCTCTATTATCCTGAAAAGGAGGATGGGGGTTAGGCCAGCAAAACCTAGGTATCCAATGTCATCTGCCACCTTTAGAAGATGCTGAGGGGCCCATCATTTTCACACTTCAGATGATTCTAGGTCCCTGTCAGAGCTGTCACATGAGGAGGGTTCCAGCATGGATGTTCTCAAATACCCAGCTAGACTAAAGGACAGGGGAGAGAAACTCTCTGCGGGGGGGGGGGGGGGGGGGGGGGGGGGGGGTGTCTTGGCTTCCATGTCTGTCTGCCTCCAGATAACTGTTGAGCCCCTTGGTGGTGACCAGAGGACCAGGGGGGATTCTGAAGTCTCCTACTCACTCATCCTTGATTCTCACTTTCAAAGATGGGCACATGATCCCTCCCTCCTGCGTGCCCTTCTTCGGACGTGGCTTTGCCCCTCCTCCCACCAAGAGACGGAATCTATTTCTCTTGTGCTCTCCAGTCTGAGCCGGCCCTACACCCTGCTGGTGGCAAAGCTGTGTGACACTTACCCATCTACATCTTCAGAAGGCTGGCAGCTTTGGTTTTTGTACCCAGTACCCAGTGCATAGGAGATGCTACCTGTTATGGATAGAACTGTGTCCATTCAAAAGGTGTATGTCACCCCATGGTGACTATGTTTGGAGACAGGGCCTTCAAGGAAAAAATTAAGGTTAAGTCATAAGGGTGGGGTCCTAATTCAATAGGACTTATGTCCCTAAAAGAAGAAGAAAAGCCATGTGAGGACACTGCTGGCAGGCAGCCTCACCAGAAACCAGCTCTGCTGCTGCCTTGATCTTGGACTTCCAGCCTCCAAAACTGTGAGGTTTAAACTTGGCTTAAGCCGCCCAGCCTGTGGTATTGTTGTGGCAGCCCAAGCCGACTAATGCACTGCTCATTAGTTGGGGGAATCTCTCAAGAATTAACCATGGTCCCTCTCCTCATTCTACATTCTATTCCTTGCAGATCTATCCTAGGACTTAAATGTCACCTGTAACTTGACAACTACCGAATTTATCTTGAATCTGCCCACTTCTCTCCAGCCCCATTGTCATCACCTTAACTCAAGCCAACCTCCTCTCTCAGTACATAGCCCGGTATTGTTATGATAATGCTGTAAAACAAACACCACCACCCCCAATCTCAGTGGTTTGCCACAACAAATATGCTTTTCTTTCTTAATGTTTATTTATTTTTGAGAGAGAGCGAGTGGGGATGGGGCAGAGAAAGAGAGAGACAGAGAATCTGAAACAAGCTCCAGACTCTGAGCTGTCAGCACAGAGCCTGACGTGGGCTTGAACTCAGGAACAGCAAGATCATGACCTGAGCCAAAGTCAGACACTTAACCAACTGAGCCACTTAAACATATGCTTTTCTTGATGATGGGCTTATAAGTCGTTTGAGACAGTACTTCCTCAGGCTACAGGTCAGGTTCTGGTCTTCTCTGTAGGTCTCCCCATTCTCCGTGGACAGCAGCTACCCAGGACATGCTCTCATGGCACATGGCAGATGCATAAGAGTGTAAGCCAAACCATGCAAATCGAAACCCCTGCTTATTACACCCACTAATATTCTACTAAAGCAAGTAGTTAAGCCCAAAGATGATGAGGCAGAAAAATATTGTTCCTCTCATAAAAGGGAAGCCATACCGAGGGCCAGGAAGGGAGGCAGAATTGAAGGCAAATAGTATAAACTGCCATTCCAGAGCTACTATGGCAGCCTCTATAATGGGTATCGTCCCAAAACCTCTGGAAGAGATATCTTTTAATGGAACATTCTGATTGGGATGCCTAAGTGGCTCAGTCAGTTAAGTATTGACTCTTGATTCCAGTTCAAGTCATGATCTCATGGTTCATGGGATTGAGCTCTGTGTCCAGGCTCCAAGTGCAGGGACGGTTTGGGATTCTCTCTCTCTCTCTCTCTCTCTCTCTCTCTCTCTCTGCCCATCCCCTGTTTGCACGGTCTCTCTCAAAAATAATAAATAAACATTTAAAAGAATATTCTGATTGAGCTCTTCCTCGAGCCTCTGATCACGTTCTGATCGATCCTCGAAGCCATTGATGGCTTCCCACTGGTTCTGGGAGAAAGTCCAGATTCTTACTGTTGTCCACAAGGTGCTGTGTGATCTGGCATCTTCCCACTTCTTACACCATTCACCCTGACTCACTCTGCTCCAGCCACACGGGTCTTCTAACTCCTTGCACTCATGAGGACACTCCCCCACTCTTGGCCTTTCCAACATCTGTTCCCTGCATCTGGAAATTCATCCCAACTTCCCCCATCTGCCCTCCTGGAAAGCCTTCCAGCTCTCCAAGACTCTAAGGAAATGCCATTTCTTCAGGGAGGCCCCCCTGGCCCATCTTCCACCCTGCCACCTTGGATCCCCTCTTAGACATTTTCTAACTTCCTGTGATAGGCTGAGATTCATGTACTGAAGTCCCAACCCCCCCAGTACCCCAGTATATTTGCAGAGAGAGTCTTTAAAGAGGTAACTGAGTTAAGATGAGTTCACTAGGGTGGGTCCTATCCAATGATTGCTGCTCTTATAAGAAAAGCAAATTAGGACAAACACACAGAGTGAAGACCACGGGAGGACCAGGGAAAAGACGGCCGTCTGCAAGCCAGGGAGAGCCATCAGAAGATACCACTCCAGTTAGCACCTGAATCTTGGACTTCTAGCCTCCAGAATTGTGACAAAATACATTTCTGTTGTTTAGGCCGCCCAGTCTGTGGTACTTTGTTATGGCAGCCACAGCAAGCGAATACACTTCCGGCACTTTCCTTCCTAGCACGAACCACAATGGTAGTGATGCGTTATTGTATACGTTCTCGTGTGCCCACCTCTCCCACTAGACTGTGAGCTGTGCAGCCATACAGGGACCACATTGTCTTCTTATCCCAGGCCCCATCCCCAGTGCCTAGCTTGGTGGCTGACACACAGTAAGCACTCAAAAACTATTTGCATAAATGAATAAACAAATGAGCCTCATCTCAGGAAACAAAGCAGGGGCTTGGAAGATGGTGGCCCTGCAGACCCGCCCTGTGACGGTGGGTCTCAACGAGCCTCCTGCTCAACCGGTGAGACTTGCGCTTTGATTTACTCCCTGGTGACATCATAGCCATCACCATGGCAACGCCCAGCGATGCCTGTCTGCCAGACAAAGTCGCTTCCATCAGGAAAGGGCAAATGGACACCCAGGGTGGGAAGGAGTCATTTATGAGGTACAGCGTCAGCCCTCACAGCCCTGCATGGGCAACCGGTGCCTGGTGGGGCTGCGGCTGGTGCCACAGCATCTGTGTCCCTGTGGAGGGCAGCCAGGACTGACTTCCCTGCTGTGGGAGAGAGCTCTTTATCTTTGAGACAGGCCAGCCAGCCCGGAAGCCAGTGTGTAGGTGGAGGCCAAGTATAGCACAGGCACGTCTGTCTGGCCCACCTGCATCATCTGCCCATAGCCCCTCAAACACCTGCGCAAAGCACTGGCTTCCCGGCTGCACATCACTCTTTCCTTCCTGGCTTCTTACCTTCCCTCCTGCCCCCTGTCCTCCCCACTCCCCCCATTTTCTTGTTCTTTCTTTTTTTGGGGGGGAGGGGGTTGCAAAATCTACTGAGAACCTGCTGTGTGTCAGGCTCTGTCTCAGACAGGAGTGTTCACCAGGGTTCGAAGGGTCTCTGCCTCATAGACAAAGGAGTGGAGCTCCCATGCCTGCCCTTTTGGAGGTGCTCTGAGGCTGTGGCTGGAGGGTGGGGGCATCAAAGAGGAGAGACATGGTGCTGGTATCACCAGTGACATCTTGGGATGCATTTCTTACGGGAACAGGGTTGTAAATGGCAGTTGAGTGCAGCTGAAATATTACTACTGATCCTCCAAATATTTAGGGCTCAAATGGGATTCTGAGGGCCAGTCTGGAAATCCAGCCACCATCTTGCCTAAGCAAATGGATTCCAGATTCCAAACTTTTAGACACTACCTTCGTATAAGCTAAGTGCTGTATCTGATGGTCTCCCCTGAGGCCCTCAGACCTCCTTAATCCCCACAAACAAAGGGATCAGAAACCCAGAAGACACCACAACCTTGTCTAGCACTTACCCCGCAGGTAGGGCTGCTGGGTTGCGAAACAATTTAGTACATAACTGTTAATGCAGGCTTACATCAGGGGGTCCCAGGCTCCCACCCAGCACTCCACTGTCTGGCTGTCTGATCTTGGCCAATGTGCCCCCTCCCTCAATGAGCCTCACTGTTTTCAGCTGGAAAATGGGGATAATACCCCCTACATTCTGGGATCATTGTGGGGAGTGGTATACAGAGGTCACAGAATACCCACCAGATGTCATAGAATCTTCTTGAGGAAGGGAGAGCCCGCCTTGCAGCCTCCCCGCTGGCAGAAGTGTCGACAGGAAGGGCGAGATGTTGAGAGATGCCTCCTGAGCTGTTGCTGGCAGAAGAGCCGTGACAATCTGCCTCTAGAAAGATACCAGCAAGCTGCCTGGGCCAGGGGAAATCCAACTG
Source organism: Panthera leo (assembly GCF_018350215.1). NCBI lineage: Eukaryota > Metazoa > Chordata > Mammalia > Carnivora > Felidae > Panthera > Panthera leo. The sequence goes on from NC_056686.1 coordinate 14,673,218, forward strand.
CGATGACGCTGCCCAGACTCTGCAAGATGTTTCCTAATTGTTGATGCTCATGAGGGACAAGCAACCGCTGAGCTCATTTCTTTTCCCACAGATCTGTGGCATCTGCCCCAGCCCTTACCGGAGGTGGAGAAAAGAAGGACTTTCTGGACCTGCTTTCAGGCTGTCGACGTGCAACAAGTCCCTGGGCCCTTCCAGAAATCAGATTTGCTGACTGTTCTCTATGTTGTCACTGATACATTTGGTGGGAAGAGAACAATACTGGCCTGTGTGCTGTGCTGCTTTTTATCTGTGTAGTTCTAGAACATAGTAAGGCATGGCACACAGTAGGCACTAACAAATGCTTCTTGGATGGACAGGTGGATAGATGGATGGATGGATGGATGGATGGATGGATGGATATATGAAGTCCTGTGAGCCTAAATGAAGATTGCCTCCTTTCTGCCAGAGAATTCTAGGAGCATGTGAAGCTGGGCTGGGGGAGCAGTGGGGCTCAGGCTCTGGGAAAAACTATGAAGACCACAAAAGTAATCCATCCCCTTATGACCTTGAGACCCAGGCAAACCATTCCTTGTACATACACAAGGCATATTTCATAGAGGAAGGGACTGTGGGCTTGGGGCCAGCCTAGTCCAGCCTCTTCTACTGTAGGTGAGCACTTGGCTCTGTTTCTTCTCCACCACGGGGCATAATGGCACTTCCCTTGCAGGGTTCTTGTAAAGTTTCTGTGGAGATAATGCTAGCTAAGCAATTTGCATGGAGCCTGACACAGATACATATGCATTAAATATGTTAATGCTATTTATGATGTAAATATACCGTGTCAATGTTAATACTGTACAGATACCCAGCAATAATATCATTGTTGAGACAGAGGGACCTCAGGCAAAGAGCAGATATGGGGAGAATAAGAGGTTTACCTTTATTTAGGTGCATTGTTCCCTGATGTCTTCCTTTCCCAGGTGCAATGAGTCCTAGGGAGCCAATGACAACCATCCCCCAAGCCCTGTCCCCGAGAGAGGCAGCTGCCAGATCTGTGATGAGAGAGCCCTGCATTCCAGCCTGAAGGAAGGGAGACACAGAGAATCACGGTGTAGTCCATGGAGAGCATGATCAGACTTGGGGTCTTAAATGGGGCCTTGGCCAGTCATGATGAGGTGGGAAACCACAGAGGCCAGGAGTCCGATTAGGGGCTGGTTGCACCTGTGAAAGAGAGAAAACAAGATAGGGGTGGTGGGGAAGGAAGGCAGGAAACAGATTTGGAAAATAGTCTCAGAATATTGATTGAGCACTTTTCCCACCCCCTCTGATCTCTCCATATCATCTCAGGGCCTTCCCTCTAAACCTTCATTCTGAACCTACCCGATGGCTTCAAAACGGATCTGATCACATCAGCCCCTGATTTAAAGCTTTCTGATGACTTCTTATCACCCTTGAGATTAAGGCCAGATTCCTCAGCACAGTCTTCAAGGCCCTGCAGTGTCTGGCCCTCATCTTCTTTTGCATACACACACACACACACACACACACACACACACACACGCTTTGCAATGCTCTTAGCTCTGCCTCTCCTCTTCCTCCTCCTCCTCCTGCTCCTCCTCCCCTTCCTCTCCTTTTTCCCCTTCCTCCTCCTCTCCCTCCTTCCCTCTCCCCCTCCTCCTCCCTTTCTCTTCCTCCTCTTCCCCCTCCTCCTCCCCTTCCTCCTCCTTTCCCTCCTTCCCTCCTCCTCCTCCCCCTCCTGCTCCCCCTCTTCTTCCTCCCCCTCCACTTCCACCCCCCATCCTCTAATGAACACCTCTGCATTTGGATCTCAACTCAAGTAGACTTCCAACTTCCCTGATTAGGTCAAATTCCCCCCATCAGTCAAGCTCCATGGAGTTCCCTTGGTGGCATTCGTCACACTCATTAGTAGCTCCCTCTTCCACTAAAATATAAGCTCTGCAAGGGTCGGTCCTGTGTGTGTTTTCACTCTCTCCCTGAACGCCCCGTGCTTGGCATGTGGGTGTGCCCAACACACGTTGCTTGAGGGAGTGAATGAGCATCCACCATTTGGCAGGCATGGTGCTAGGCACCGTGGGAGACATCAACCATCAGGGACTTTTCTGAAGCAGAGGGGCAGCCCCGAGGAGAGAGATGTCCTTTGGAACTCCTGTCCCTGCATCCCTCTGGCTCCTCATCAGTATTCACAGCACCCGAGCGTCTCGAAGGCCAGCATCCCCTTGGCAACATTGCCACCAGCCTGGCATCATCTGATGCTTATCTGGACCGCGCCGGCTGGGCCCAGCCTCAGAGGAGCTGAGACGGATGCTATGGCAACGGCCTAGCTCCTGGGAGGGCCCGGACTGCTCCTGGGGACGGCAAATCAGACTTCTCCAGTCTCTGGAGACTGGGCCCAGGGTCCAACCTCACAGGGACGACCTTGGTGGGAACGCGTCATTGCACTTAATTGCCTCTGAGAGCCCAGGGGAACCATAGACCACTCAGTCCACGTGTGGACAGTGACTGTCCCCATGGGGGCAAGTTTCCCAGGTGGGCATGAAGAATCATGATTAAAGAGGTCATGGAAAGTTTCCTTGCAGGTGGGGGATGGGCATGGTACCAAGGGATGGGCCGTTGTCCTGGGTTCAAATCTTGGCTGTGCCTTCTGATTCCCTTCCCCTCTGAGTTCAGCGTCCTCATTTATACACTGGGGATCATAATAGAAACTTTGCAGGGCTATTGTGAGGACCAGATCTGTTAACAAGTGAAAAGTTCCTGCAACCTGGAAAATACACGCAAAATCATAGCTGTTTTTCTTAAATGTGTATATATATACATATATATATGTTTATATATGTATATATATGTTTATATATGTGTGTGAGTGTGTATATATATATATATATATATATATATATATATGTTTAAGTTTACTTATGTATTTTGAGACAGAGAGTGCAAGCAGGGGAAGGGCATAGAGAGGGAGAGAGAGAGAATCCCAAGCAGGCTCTGCATCATCAGCATAGAGCCCAATGCAGGGATTGAAGTGATGAACTGAGAGATCACAAACCTGAGCTGAAATCAAGAGTCAGACACCCAACCGACTGAGCCACCCAGGCGCCCCAATCATAGCTGTTTTTATCAGCAGCGCGGCAGGTAATGTAGAGAGGGCGACATGACGATGTGTGATATGTTCCTATGTGGATACTTAATAAACTGGATGGCAGCCTGTTGAGAGTGATTTACCAAAGTTTTGGTTCTGCTACAAGGGCAGATTCCAAGTCAGGGTCAGAGTCAGGGGCGGCTCAGCCCATACCACGCCCTTGGCCTACCTGATCTCGTCTGTCTACACAACCCACCTGTGAGGCAGGTATCATTGTCCCTGCTCTCAGGGGAGGCTTTCCAGGTCCACAGAGCCCAGGTAACTGCAATTATGCAAGGTCCGTCAGGAAATGAATTCATACATTCTCACAAATACAAGTGAGAAGGGACAGCACTAGCTGTTAGACTACATGCTGCGGAAGACCACGGTGGCCGCCTTTGCCTGACAACCACAGGCCCCAGCCTCTCCCCTAACTCCTTCCCACCCCAAACAGAAATGCTCCTTGCTAAGGAGGAGAGTTGTATGATTGCAGCTGCTTGGATGGACCATGGTCCTGGCTCGACTCTGAGCATCTCTGCCAGCGTGGGCGGTTCCCTCTGATTCCATAGCGGGGCTTCGGGAACCAGAGTGGACAAGCACTCACCCTGGGCATGAATGGGCATCCGGGAGTCAAGTAGGCAAATGGACATCCGTTGGTTCTTAGGCTCCATCAAACCCTTTTTTCACCTTGACAATGAAGGCTCAGCACGGGCCAGCAACTCTCCACCGGAAGCCAGTGAAGGTTATGCTTTTTGCTCATGTTACATCTGCCATGTAATGTCTGCCAAGTGAGGGGAACAAAGAACAAGCTGTGAGAGACGGTTCTGGGCACGCCTCTTCCCCAGCACAAAAGTCATGTGGCTTCAAGGAGGCCTTCTGCTTCTGTGAGAGCCAACTCTGGAACCGCGGCTGAGCCTGACTCCCTGTTGGAGGACGCAAGGCAGTGCAGACACGCTTACTGAATCCAAATACGGTTTCATTCATCAGTGAGAGCAAAGGGCCCCAGTGGAGGCGAGTGACCAGGAGCGAGTGTCCTAACATGAATACACAGACGCACAGGCTCGGGGCTCCACCAGTGTCGCCAGAAGTCCCGGGGGAAGTTGCCCACCACACGCCTGCAAACACGGCCATGCTAGGCCACATTGTGTTGCCTGAGAGGGCTGTGGGTACAGTTTTTTTGTTTTTTTTTTTTACCTATGCTAGAGTGCTGTAGTCCAGGGCTCTCTGGGCTGAAGCCTCAAGATGCCAGAATAGCCCCTTTCTCTCTCCATCCTCACTGTATTGGAACCAGGCTGGGGACCACGAGGAGCAGGAAGGATTTGTTCATGCAATGACTATTTATTGAGCTTCTGTGTGCCAGGTGCCGTGCTAAGTTCTGGAGGTGCCCCCGGGGAACAGACGTGATGTGGTGTTCATTCTCTGAGGAGCGAGTGGTCTGCAGGGGGAAACGACAAACACACAAATGAACAGAGACATTTCAAGTTGTGGGAAGAGCTGCTAAGGAAATAAACACGATGCTGTTCGCTTAGATAAACTGAGGAGGGTCTGCCTTGGGATCGGTAGTCAAGGAGGACCTCTCTGAGGAGGTGACATTTATGGCGAGCGTCTAAGACAGTCTTGCTCAAAGGGAGCGGTGGAGAACTGCCCTCGGAGGGAGCAGCGTGGTGGGGAGGACCTGAGGGCTGGGCGTGAGGAAGTGAAAGGAGAGGAAATGGCTGGGACACACACACATGGGACAAGGAGGCTGGGCCTGGTCACGCAAGGCCAGGGTGAGGAGTTTGGATTTTGAGTGTGATGTCATTCCCAAAGTGTCTTAAGCAGGGCAGGGATGTGATGTGATTTATGTTTTTAAAAGTCACTCTGTGTAAGGGCACCTGGGTGGCTCCGTCAGTTAAGCATCTGACTCTTGATTTCGGCTCAGGTCATGATCTCATGCTTCATGGGTTCGAGCCCCGCATCAGGCTCCACACAGACAGCTCGGAATCCGCTTGGGATTCTCTCTCTCTCTCTCCCTCTCTCTCTGCCCCTACCCCTCTCTCTGTCTCTCTCTCTCTCTCTCTCTCTCAAAAATAAAGAAATGGACTTAAAAATACATATATTAAAAAAATGAAAATAAAATAATAAAAGTCACTCTGTGGGGAAAACAAGAGGGAAACAGAGCGGTGGGAGGATGCTGCAGAGTCTGGGGTTGGTGGAGGGGGCGCTGGGGGCCAGGTGATGGATCTAAGAGGTAGTTTGGAGGGAGAATCAACGATGCCCATTGATGGATTAACAACAGGTATCGCGAATTTTTTTTTATATAGATAGAATGCATGTATAGTCATCATTCCAATGCCTTTCTCAAGCAGGAAGTGCTCCAGACCATACTTTACAAGTTTTTCCCCTCTGGCTCTGGACACTGGCACCCAAATCTTCCTGCAGTCAGTCCTCCTGCCCCACGCAGGGCTTGTGGCCACCTCAGTGGCCTGCATTAGCTTCAGCTCAGCCGGAGCTCCGTGCCACCCGAATGAATATGTATAAATTCGTATACACTACAGTGAGCAAGAAATCAGGCATTGCAGACCATTCCTAGGCTGTGCTTAGGAGAAACTGAGGTCCAGAGAGGTTAAGAGACTTACTTATGCAAGAGAGATCCTTAGAGAATTTGCTTTGATAAATAGCTGCGAATTCATTTATTCAATAAACCCATCGAGCTTCTATTATCTATCACGGGCACTGGTGGTTTATTAACTGTCACATGCCCAGCACTCAGCCAGCCTCTGGAATTAGGAAGACAAATCGGATAAAGTCCCCTAGCCTTGCAAAGCTTGGAGTTTTGTGGGTGATAGGGAGGGATGTTTGAGGGAAAGATGGTAAGGACATCTCCAAAGGAAAGGACCAGAATGCAGTGAGTCAAGGACAGTAGCAAAGACACACCCAAACAGCCTACAGAAAAGCAAAGGCAAACAGTGTATAAATCCACTGAACACATATCTGATATGGAGCATGTACCAGATACTTCCAAAGGGCTTGGAAATACCTGTTCTTAAATGTCTTCCTCACAAGTGTGCTTAGCCCATTCACTTGGACCACACATGAAGGCAGGCTAAGGTAAGGGTCCTCCCTGGCTCATCAGAATGGTCCCGGATTCCATATTGGCTCTGAGACTATTGTTCTATGCATATGAAGCTGCCTTTGCTTCTGGGTGGCCCTGTGTACCATAAGCTCCTTGAAGGAAGAGATCATGACCTTGGATTCCTTTGCATTTTTGTCTTTCCATCTTCAACGATGACTTAAATGCTTACTATGTACTGGGTTGTAGATGCTGGAGTTACAGGACAGTGAAAATGGCAGGCATGGTCCGTGCTGCCATGGAATTCACAGCGAATGCTCAGCCAATTCTCAGCCCACAGAGGGTCCATTGCATGGTGCTAATTGTCATCTAGAGCTTAATGACTCCCGAGTGTTATCTTCGGCTCAGTATCATCTGAGCTCCAAACTCGTATCCAACTATGAACGCTCCCTGGATACTTGATTTGCCATAAACTCATTATGTCCAGGTTTCTAGATCCTCACCCATGCCACCTCCAACCTGGTCCTCCCCACCCATCTACCTGCACAAGCCCATAGCATAGGAAGTACCCTCGGTTCTTGTCTTTCGCATACCGCCCCCCCTCAAGCTATCCACTGCTCTCCATCACCACCATCTTCTGTTACTTTTAGTTCCATGATAGCTTCCCCCTTGACCTTCTCCCAGCTTACCCCACTCCAATCCATTCGCTACACAGTGGCCGGGATGACCTCATCAATTGGAAGCAGAATCCGATTTCCCCCAGTTTATCATCTTGCTGGGACTGTCCATTGCTCTCAGGGTAAAATTCCTACTCCACAGGGACAGGCACTGCTCCCATCACTCCCCCACTGCCCGCGTGGGCCGCTCTCACTTTGTTCCAGCCAGCCTGGTCCCCTTCCCTTCCTGGGGTAATCCTCCCCGACTTTGCACCTGCTGCTCCTCTACTCCTCCACCACCCCATTCTCTAAACAGCTGGCTGTCTCCTCACCCTTCACGCTTCAGCTCAGACGTCACTTGCTCAGAGAAGCCTCCCCTGACTTCCGTATCTAACATCTCATCCCTCACCCTAGTGACTCTGGGCCATGCCACTCAAATTGTCCCCTTTCGGGCATTTATCAAATCTTGAATGTTCTCCTGAATGGAGAATGTAGGATTCGTGATGGCAGGGGTAGCATCCATGTTCATCACTGGGGTCCCGCACGTCTAGCAGAGGAGACACAGCAAACGTTTGTTGAATTGAAACAAACCCAACAACAACAGGAAAAGCTTCCCAGAGTGTTGTGAGAATTATGTGCCACAGTGTGTGTGAGAGAAAGAGAGAGAGAAAGAGAGAGAGAGAAAGCGCCTGGCACAGTGCCAGGCTCATTGTAGGCCCTCAATGCACAAAGTGTCCCAGGCTGGCTTGCAGATTGCAGAGCCTAGAAACACATTATCCTCTTTTCCCAGACAAAGCCTGAAGAGACGAGAGGGCAAGAAACAGAAGGAAGTACTCCAGACCACATTTGAAGGAATTTATTCTCCTTTGTTCTCCTCCTTTCCTTCTTTGCAATGTGTCTATGTTTCAAAAGCCAAAGATCACGGAACAAGATTGGTAGCTTCAGAGATTCGGCCCTTCTTTTTCCCCTGAGCAAATCTTTGCCTCCTTCCAATTTCTGTGGAGCAGCCAGCCACCTGTTCCGAGACGCCAGCATCTGTCCCAGCCCCCGCCTCTCCCTGCAGCACCGAGCTGCACTGGACCCCTGGCCAGGGCGGCTGTGTTCCTGCCCCCGGGACAGCTTTGAAGCCAGGAGCTGTCGCTGCCTGTTTGTTTGTACTGAAGGCACCACGTATGGTAACAGATCATGAATAAGAAACAGGTGCCTGATTGCAGAGCAGCTGTCTCCCGCCAGCATTGACCCCTGCCAGCAGCCATCTGCAAACTCCAGGCAGCCCACCTTCTGGAGAGGCAGCAGGGTGCAGGGCACAGGCAGTGGAGGTGGCTCAGCGAGCAGGGCCTGAGCCCCTCCACATGCCAGCAACCGTGGCCGGGTCCGGGTTCGGGCCCTGGCTGTGCCACCAAGCCAGGAGACTTGAGTAAGTCCCTTAACTCTTCTGATTGTCAGTTTCCTCATCTGTAAAGTGGGTATAATAATAATTCCAAATGGGTACCCAGGATTTATATTTTTGATAAAGGTTGCTTCCATTAAGGGTTTCATTTTGTTTCACTTGTTTGGTTGTTCAAAAAATATTTCCTGATGGCCTACCCTGTGCCAGGCCCCATGCCGGGTGTGGCATATATGGCTGTCCAAAGAGAAGGAGCCTTCATTGTAGTCGGGGAGAAAGACATACGTCAAGTGATCCCATGGTGAAATGTTCAGTTGCAGCGGTGACAAGAGCCACAAAGTCTACCAAGGACAGGTCCTCGGGGCAAGGAGAGCCTGTGATTGGGGAATTCGACCTCGAGCATCCCATGAGGAAGTGATCCTTGAGCTGCTATCTGATGAAGCACAGGTGTTAATTAAGAGAGGCGGGAAGAATGTTCTGGAGAAAGGGAACAGTTAGGACAAAACCCTGAGTCAGAAGGTAGCCCAGGGACCACGACGGTCTGCGAGGAATACGGTGCCTCCGGAGGACACAGAGCGGAAACGAGGTGGAAGAAGTCAGCAGGGACCAGATCTGCGGGCGTTCCTTGTTGGCCGAGGTACAGAGGAATTGTGTCTTTATCCTGAGAGCAATGGGAAGCGTTTGCGGGCCTAACCAGGGTTTCACGAGATCGGGTTTGATGCTCTGCAGCGTTCACTCTGGCAGCTGCTTGGAGAACAGACTGGAAGGGCTTGAGGAGAAGCAGGGGCCGGAGGCTATGGCAGTGCCCTGCAGGGGATGACGGTGACTTGGAAGGGTGGTGGAGCAGGGCTGGAGAGAACGTCCAGTCGCTGGCAGTGCAGCGGGAAGGAGGGGGTTGCCATTCACCAGGGGGAGACAGGAATTACCACCCCCGCTCTGGAGAGAAGAGAATCAAGCCTCAGAAAGGGGAAGCAGTCCCCGCAAATGGCAAGTGATAGGACCTGGCTCCCGACTCAGGGGTGCGGTCCCCAGGAGACCAGTGTCAGGTATCGTTATGTAGGTGAGCCCTGGGTGGCTGGGTGAAGACTGGTTCCTGAGGCCAGGGCTGGCCTCTTCCCTGAGGCTCATGCTGCCCCGGGTGATGAGGGCAGCTTCTGGGCTGACCGGCCCTGTCCTCAGCCAAGGCCCAAGGGTGCCAGCAGCGGGCAGGAGGGGACCAAAGCTTGAGGACCAGTTGGAGACAGGACCTGGAAGGGGTGGAGAAGAAAGTTTTGGGCGCACACAGACCTGGTGCAAATCCTGCCTTTGCTCCCTTTTAGCCATAAGCCCCCACGTCCTGCCAGTAGCTTCCTGGAGTCTAACCGGGACTGCAAGCCCTTACAACCCAGGCTGGGTTCAATGAGGCCTCCAGCATCCCCTTCCTGAGACTGAGCTGTCCTATCCCTCCAAGGATGTCCTTGGGGGGTACGAGGCAGACTGTCGGGGTGGTGAGCATCAGCGATCCCTTCCCTGCAGCGGGACATCAGGGCAGAGACGGCGGGAGTGGTCTGCTCGGTGGGGAGGATGATTTTATCACGGCCATTGTTCTAACTTACCACTGAGCGATGATAAAGCACGGACTGATTGTAGTCTATGTGAGGGTTTTTAAGCTCTCCACAGACAATGCAATTTCTCTTGCTAGACTCGGAGCAGATGGCTCCCACTGCCCTGGCCCCTCAACGTCCCTCCCAGCTTCCTCCCTGCTGGGGAGGACAGGGGCAGCTTGCCGAGAGTGTCTTGGGACAGTCTTTGGGTGATGCGGTCATGTTCATTCATTCACTTACTCAACCAATCTTTATGAAGCCCCGCTAGGAGTCCGGATCAGCGTTAGATGCTGTAAATACAGGTGTGTTAGACATGATACTGCTCTTGAGCGATGCTCATTTATCCATGCCCTCATTCACTTATTCATCCAACATGGTGTTAGTTGAGCACCTACTGTATGCTGGGCTCTGCATCGGGTGTGGGATAGTGCGGCCCCTTGGCCAGGCGATCTATCTGGGATGGTCAGGCTTTCTCAGGGGGCTGGTGCTTCAGCTCCGCGGGACAAATGGAAGATAGCTAGATGGAAATGGGGAACGGAGGGATTAACACGGGTTAAACTCCAGAGGTTTGAAACAACCCAAGGTTCGAAGAACCACAAGTAGTTCTATGTGGCTAGGGGAAGGGTCCGTATGGGGGACTGGGCAGGAGCCGGGCCAGAGAGAGGGCAGGGGCAATATCAGAAAGGGCCTTGGATGCCAAGCTAAGAAGGGGACTTTTTACCGAAAGCCACGGAGAGACATTGAAAAGGTTTAGGCTTGGTTGAGAAAGGGGTAATAAGTAGAGACAAGCATCATCAGGTGTTACAAAGATCTGGTGGCAGCATGGGGATAGGAAGCCGTGAGGAGGCTGGAACCAAGGCTGGGGGTGGAGACGAGGCAGGTGCTCAGAAGACATCAGGAAGCTGAAATCCACAAGAGGTGGCTTGTCGCTTAGCCATTGCCAGAAAATGCTGCTGACCAGACCACTCCAAACCCCATGACTTACAACAACAATCATTTATTCTGGATCAGCTAAGAGTTGGCTGATCTCAGCTGGGCTTGACTGGGGAATTTTGGTCCTGCTCTGTGTGTCCCTTACCCCCCTCCTAGGGCCAGTGCACCAATCTGGGCATGTTCTTCTCACGGCAACGAGGGCAGAGGCACAAGAGAGCAAGCCCAATCAGGTGAGCACTTTCCAAGCCTTTAGTTACGTCATCCCCTTCAACATCCCATTGGTTAAGTCATGGGCCCAAAGCCAAGGTGAAGGGGTGGGGCTATATCCACCTTTTTAGAGGAAGAACTGCCAAATCACATGGCACAGAGCAGAGATACGCAGGCACGGAGCAGTAATGGGCTGGAATGATCTCACTATTTCCTGCAGGCAGATGAGGGGCTGGGAGGGGTGGCAAAGAAAGGAAGGGGGGTCATGAGTGTTGCTAAGAACGTGGTACATGTCAGCCCCCTGCCTCCAAAGCTGGGACCTGGTCCGTCTGGCACCCCACAGCTAGACAACGGCTGCATCCAGCCCCTTCGGGAATTAAGCCTAAGGCAGGGCTCTGCTCTGATGCGCTGTGTGCATCACACAGCCCGGCCCCGGGCGTTCTGGGGAAAGAGCCAAACCCCTGCCCTTTACCCCCCAGCCAGACCTTCCCTGATCTGTCAGCCGTGCCCTGGGTCCCCAGCTTGTGTCACTGGGGGACTAGCTTTCCCGTCTCACCCAGACTGTGTTGATTACACACCCCGGAGGCTTGTTTTCCTCTGTGTGGGCAGAAACAGTCTCACGGCAGCTTCCAATCCTGCAAACAGAGGGCTGGGTGGGAAAAGAGGTGTGTGTATGTGTGGACGGGAGGAAGCTACTGCTTCCGTTCTCACTGGGATCCTTGGTCCCCGTCTACACATACCTCCTCCTTGCCTGCTGCCCCTCCAGACCATCCACCTGACTTCTCCAACCGCACAAGAAATGGGAAGGAGATTTAATCTCCCCTGAGGGCAACCCTGCAGCCCAGCTGGCCCAACAGGGTGACCTAGGGGATATCACCTCCCCTTTCTGCAACTGAGTTTTTGCACCTGTGAAACAGTAACATCGGTCTAGGGGACACTCAATGCTTACCTGAACACTCATGTGATGTTAAGTGCCATCCTGTCTTAAGTGCTTGGCAAATATTAACTCATTTAATTATCATGATGACACTTCAAGTCTCCCAATGTTACAGAGGGGTCACCGAGGCACAGAAGGGTTAAGTGATTTCCCCCCAGGACACACAGCCAGGGAATGAGAGAGTCAGGGCTTGAACCCAGCAGTTCAGTGCCAGAGTACACATTTAACCCCCTGATAACACGGCCAGTTGCTTTCCTCTCCTCTCCGAATTTCTAGAAGGACTGGCCTCTTGGGGTCATGCTAGTCCCATGCCTTTATTACCTTCTGAGTTCCTTTTGCGGGTTGAATTGTGTCCCCCAAAATGATATGCTCAAGTCCTAGCCCCTGATATGTGGACATGACCTTCCTGGGGAGAGGGTCTTTGCAGATGTAATCAGGCTGAGTTGAGAACGGGCCCTAATCAGTGGCGGATGTCTTTGTAAGAGAAAGGAGAGGGGAATTCGGAGACAGGCACACCAAGACACAGAGACACACAGGGAAGACGTCCGAGGGAGACAGAGGCACAGCCCAGTCATAAAGTGTAGGGAGGCAAAGAATGGCCAGGAGCCACCGGGGTGCAGACGACAGGGAAGGCTCCTTCCCTAAGCCTTCAGAGGGAGCAAGGCCCTGCAGACACTTGATCTTGGATGTCTAGCCTCCAGAACTGTGAGAGGATAAATGTCTCTTCTTTTAAGTCTCTAATTTTGTGGTCGTCTGTCACAGCAGCCCTGGGAACCCGAGACACTGAGTAAGGAAATCTTGGGGCTTTAAGCAGAGACAGCTCTGGAAAACACCTCCAAGCAGGCAGGCTTCTCGACCCAGCCAGTTCTTGTCTCAGATCCTCTGTCTCCGGCCACCTCGTGTTTCTCCTTACGGCCTTATCGCCATGCACCCAGGCTGACCTTGAATCCCGGAGAATTTGGGTCCTAGAACTCCGGTGTGGGGTGGCTGAGTAGAAAGGATGAGTCTGGAAATGGCCTGGATAGGGGGGCAGAGATCTTGAACTTCATGGGGCTGAGAACCGGGCTTTGGGGAAGGCTTGGAATTCTAAACGGCTGTGTCCCTTAAGCCCTAGTCCTTGACCTGCAGGTGACTCCAGGTGCCAGGTGACAGTGCCCTGTCAGCCTCCGTCTCCCACCCCTCCAGAGCACGGCTGATTCTGCCTGCCACCTGGGTGACTCATTAAGGCGTTCGATAAGACAATGCCGGGGGAAAGGCTTTAGGGGACTGCCGAGTGGCCTGGAAGTTGGTTGTGAACCCCTGTGCCCACTTCCCACTTGGCCAAGTTCCTGGAATCTGTGTCCCGCTCCTCAGCACCCTCTCCAAGCACTGGACCCAAAGCCTGGCTCACTGGGTGAGCGTAAGTACTGAACTCAACTCTGCCACGTATCCGTGTTCGTCCTCCAAAGGACAGAGGCAGCGCGCCGTTCCCCAAACACCATCTTCTACTGTCTTCGGTGCTATGACACCCCAGCAGACATTCAGAGGCAAACCAGGCTAAACAACCAGGTCGGAAAAGTTCTGCTCAGGCTCGCTCCCTCCCCTCTCCGCCCCTCCACTCCCTCTGCCCAGCACTAGCCTCCCAGATCCCTCCCTCCAGACTCTCCTCCAAAATTCTCCTGCTGGGGACTCCCTTTCAGCTGGCTGACACCTGCCATGATGGCAAAGACCTGGGGTTTCAGGTAGACATTTAACGGAAGTCTGGGGGAACTTCAGGCTCCAGGGAATCCTGAGATGTGACTCTCTAATGGTGGAATCATCGGTTCTCAGGCTTCTAAGATCACATGTCTTGGACCTCACATGACATCTCTGCTTCGTTCACACCTTCTTTACCCCTCTGCCCACTGTCTCCGCCCCACCCTCAGACTCCACCCTCCTCAGGCAGAGAGTCCAGAAAGGGGATAGGTCTTCTGCCCTGGATGTAGCCCCTGATACGTGGTGAGGGAGGCAGGGTGGAGAGATGGGGTCAGACAGACCTGGACTTGAATTTTGGGTCTTCCACTTGCTGTGTGGCCTTAGGCAAGTTACTTCACCTCTCTGGGCTTGTTTTTGAAATGAGGAACATAGCACCCACCTCCCCGTGTTTGGCACAGAGCAGGCGAGCATGACTTTCTTCCAGGCCTTGCCTGCAGTGCCTGGCACACGGTGACTGCTTGAAAAGGCCAACGAGGTGTACTGGAAAATTCCCAGGTGCCAGAATCTGACAGGTGTGAGCTTGAATCCTTTCTCCTCTCCTCCTACCACATGTCCTTGGACAAGCCGCTCCACTTCTCTGAAGTGCAGTTTCTCTCTTCACTCTGGGATTAAGCCCCTCTTCTCAGGTTCTCATAAGGACCCCACAAGATGTGCGAGCGGATGACTGTTAGCTCTGTTCTGTACCCCCAAGGCATCTACCCTCTCAGCTTAGGACTCCTCAACTCTAGACCCCAAATTAGGTTTCACGGACCCACCTGGCAGGCCTCTTGCCTTCCAGATCTACCTGTCCTTGATGATGACAATCTCTGGGTCTCTGGGTGGTCCAACTTTGTACCCCAGAGGCCAGACCTCCAGTCTGATGACTCCTGGAGCTGTGCCTAAAAGCCTAACAATTTCCCTTGTGGCTTTGGCTTGACCAAGGGCAGGAGGTGATGGCTTGGGGACGCTAAGACGGGACAGGCATGGCCAAAGTTCTTAGCAGATGACTCACCCATGGTCCATGACCACAGTCACCAGAGCCATCTGCTTGGTGGCATCATGTCCCCGGGAGGCAATGGACCTCCAGCTTATGTCATCGGGCACTAGAATGGACTTGCGGGGGGACAAGGAGCCAGCTCTGCTCTGGTCCCAGCGACAGGGGCCCCGGGGCCATGGCAGGCCCAGCACAGGGCTGAATGGCCCGAGGCAGCCTTATTCCCCCAGGGAGGGGCTGCCCAAGCCTGTTATCACTGGCCAGGCCCTTCACATCAGTCCCAGCAGGAATTAGCAGAGGCTGCTAAGTGGCCTTCTGCTTCCTCCAGTGCTCCAGAGAAGGGGGGAGGGAAGGGGTGGGGGGGTGAGCAGCACCAGCGGTGTGAGCAGGGGGTGATTGTCATGGTTACGCTCTGACAAAACAAATGGTTCTCTGCTTCCCGCAGGCCACCTAAACAGCTATCGCGATGTGGGCATCCATCAGGCCAGCTGCCAGGGCGGCGGGCACTGGGCTTGGGCACCGGAGCCCAGCCCCGGGCACCCCCTCCAGCAGCTCTGGGTGCAGGCACGCAGCCTCAGGGGCAGCGGACCGAGGGAGTATTTGCCCAGACACGTGTTGCTTCTGGGGCAGGTAAGGGTGGGTGGATGAGGGGCCGCAGGGGGGCTGTCCTGAGTGTGCGGCCAGGGTGTGTTCGCGGAATTCAGGTGCCCCTGTGTGCCAGTGGCCGCGTGAGTGTGTGTGTCTGTGTGCATCAGGATGTGTACGTCGTGCGTTTGCACAAGGGGAGGGGGCAGAGGAAGATGAGGCCGGGATGTTCCAGCATTAGGAGTGAGAGGCAACACTACCACATGTTGCTGCTGGAGTCCTCCCCCCTCCCGTCCCTCTCTCCCTCCCGCTCCCTCCCTCTCTCTCTCTCTCCCCACTCCTTTCCCCTCTCTCCCTCTCTCTGGAGCTCTCCGTCTGTTCCTCTCTTTCTTCTGGGTGTGATTCTCTCAGCATCTCCTCCTCCTGTGTCTCTCTCCCCTCCGTCTCTGCCTCCCTTCCCCCACCCCCCACCCATCCCAGCCACCTGTTTCCCCCGTCTCTGGGTCCCCGTCATCTCTAGTCTGTCCTCCGGAGCCCTGGGGCTGCCAGGAGCTCCGCAGACTGTCCATCCCTGGCTGCCTGGCTCGTGCCTGCTGCCCTCCAGGTGCCCGGCGTGTGACTGTCCCCAAAACCACTGGCCAAGTGCAGCGTGTGTGCCCCCCGACCCCTACTCCTGCCTGGTAAGTGGGGCTCCAGGACGGAGAAGGGGTCCTCCAGCGGTGGGAGGTGGGTGGGCGCAGGGGGGGACCTGGCCCCGAGTGCAGCATTGGTGTCAGCTAACATGTCAAGTCCCGCTGGAAGCCGTCATTACGTCTCCTGCAGCCGCAACAGTTCAGTCCGATGCGACGCTCCCTCCGCTCCCTCCGCACCGCGCAGCAGAGGAAATTTGGCGGAGGCTTGGTGGGGTGGAAGCCAGAACCTTCCCCTCCTCTCCCCCAACCAAAAGCAACAGGCACCTTCCTGTCTCTGCTCCTATGCCTCTTTCTTTCTTTTCTTTCTTTGCCTTTCTTTCTTTCTTTCTTTTCTTTCTTTTTCTTTTTTTCTTTCTTTCTTTCCTCTTTCTTTCCTTCTTTCTTTCTTTCTCTTTTTTCCTTTCTTTCTTTCCTCTTTCTTTCCTTCCTTCTTTCTTTTTTCTTTCTTTCTTTCTCTTTTTTCCTTTCTTTCTTTCCTTCCTTCTTTCTTTCTTTCTTTCTTTCTTTTTCTTTCTTTCTTTCTTCCTAGTAGTCTTCAGCAGAGACAGAGCATTCTTCCTCTCCTCCTCTGCTGGCATAGAACCCCGTTCCCTGGGTTCATCTGTCTGAGCCCAGGCAGGTCCCAGGGAACTAGGCAGAGGCACCGAGGAGGTCGGATGAACTCCCGCCTCCTGCACAGTGGAGGCAGAGGGCACGGACACTCCCTTGGTTAGCTGGGCTGGGGGCCACTGAGCACGTGTGCGTGTGGTGTGTGGGATGTATGTTGAGAAGTGTATGGGGCATGTGCAGGCAGGGGTGTGTCCCTGGAGGGTAGTGATACGTATAGAGTGAGCTCCATAAGTTTGGTGGTTGTGGGGGGGGAGGGGCAGTGGTGCATGTATAAATGTGATTACGTGTTTAAGGGTACTTGTGTGGGATGCCCTGTGCCTGCAGGGATTTAAGAGTGTGGGGCACATGTGTGCACACACACACGTGCACATGTGCACATGTACAGATGATTGTGGATTGAACTTGACCCAGAGGTTGCTGGGCAGGACCCCCGAGGCCTGATGCAGTTCCCTTGTCACCCAGCCTTGGTCAGAGTCCCCCTCGTGGGGAGTGCTGTTTTCCATCCAACCCCACACAGGTGGTGATCCAGGGCCTAAGGTGAGGTGGGCAGTGTTCCTGATGGGTGGACCGCAGACCCGACTGCTTTTCAGACATGAGACGGGCCAAGGTTTCCAGCCTGGGTGGGTAGGTGACTAGGGATCTGTGGCCTCGCAGAAAACAGCATGAGGACCAAACTCAAATCCAGGCCAGACTAAGCTCTCAGAAGAGATTTCAGCCATTGGCCATTGGTTTGCAGCTCGGTTGAATGGGCTGTTGGTAAAGTCATCCTGGCTCAGAGGGAAGAAGCGACACTCTGTGCCTGGTGTCCCTCACTGCACACCGTTCTGAGTGGGCACCTGCACCAGCCCCCTGGTGCAGTCCCTGTTCCTCATGGACAAACAATGCTGACTCTGGTTCTGCGGGAGGCCAGCCCTACAGGGAAAGGGCACAGCCCTGGAGGAGTGGGGACAGTGGAAGAGGCACCCAGGGGCTCCAGATCAGCAGCTCCTCTGGGCCCCTGGCCTCAGGCTCCTGCTCAAGTTCAAGCTGTCCTTTCTGCTGCATAAGCGGATCCCTTCTAGCACCTCCTGGCCAAGTCCCTCCACTTACATGGCCTCGATAACGAAAGGCCAAGCCAACCCAGATTTCCCATATCCTCACCGGCGTCCCCAGCCCAGCCAGACTGGAGAGGGGCTTGGGCAATGCCACGCAGAGGGTCATCATAAACAAGAAGTCCACAGACTTCCTTTCGGTCATTGGGAACAGTCCAGTGGGCTCAGGGAATGAAGTGTGGCTCTAGGTCACCAGGGATGAACAAGTCCTCTCATCTCATTTAACCTCCTTTAAGAAAATGTGGCCACTGGGCACTCCCTCATGAAAACCCTGGCCAGTGCTCTCAGGGGGCGCTCACCGAGAAGCCCGGCTGGTGCACGAAGCCCTCTGGGAGAGGGGATTGGGATCAGGGGTGCTCAGTGTGGGGCTAAGAAGGCTTCCTGGAGAAAGCGGTGCTGGGGTGAGGACTTGGAGAAAGCAGTGGGGGGAGATACGGATATATGGATGGACAGAGAGGAGTGCGGGAGGCTTTATATGGGCCGGAGGTATGAGTACATGTTGGAAGGGGCAGGAGGTCATGGCCGATGGTCAGTCAGTTTGAACGAACAGACAAACTCAAGCGGAAAGAGGGAAAAGCATGGCCATCATCCAGGCGCTGGATGCCCACTTTCTGCCAGGTTCTGTGCTGAGTATCGGGCCCCGGTCCTCAAGGAGCTTGTAGTCTCTAGTGGGGAGAATGACATTTATCAACCAGCCATGATTATGTAAAATAGTTCCCAGGAGAGGAGCACTTGGACTTGAGGCCTCCTTGAGCTTGCCAAGAGGAGAATGCAAGGGAGTTTCTCTGGGCCTGAGAGGTAGAGAAGGGGCCAGGATGCAGAGTCACACTTGTGGGTCGTCTGCTCATACGCTGGAGCAGGACAGGGGAAAACCACTTTGGGACAGAAGGCCTGAGGCGGGCCCTTAAGGAATGTTGGCCTCCATGCTGGTTACTTGCCTTATGGAAGGATGAATCTGCGAAAGAGACAGAGAAGGAGAAGCCGGAGGGAGGGAACAGTACCTCGTGTCTTCCCCGCCTTGTGTTTTCCCCTTGCCGGGGACCTTACCCCTGGTATTTTATTCAGTCCCCATTTTGCAACTGATGAAACTGAGTCTTGGAGAGCTCCAAGCGCTAGGTTTAAGGTCACCTAGCAAATGCAGAACCATTTCACCAGGAATGAAGCAAAGGATGGTCCTGAGCTCGTGCTACCCGCCTGGTGCCAGGGCAGAAACAGAATAAGAAAGGCCTCTTTGCCATCCTCTTGGAAGAGATGTTAAGACCATCCATGGAGCAGGAGGATTAGAGCAGGATATGGCTGAGGGGGTCAGCGGAGGGAGCCTCACAGCCAGCTAAAGAGATTCGGAGGAGGTGGGACGTGAAAGGGCCCAGAGACAAGAAACTGGTAGATGGGCCAATGGGGTGGCTCAGTCGGTTAGGCGGCCGACTTCGGCTCAGGTCATGATCTCGCGGTCCGTGAGTTCGAGCCCCACGTCGGGCTCTGTGCTGACAGCTCAGAGCCTGGAGTCTGTTTCAGATTCTGTGTCTCCCTCTCTCTCTGCCCCTCCCCCGTTCATGCTCTGTCTCTCTCTGTCTCAAAAATAAAAATAAATGTTAAAAAAAATTAAAAAAAAAAAAAAAAAGATGGGCCAATGGTGCTCTGGGTGGAGGGAAGTGCATAAACAAGGACACGGAGTTGGGTTCACAGAGGTCTGGGGAGGAACAAACGTGCTGCTTTTCCAGGAACATAGGGTAAGAGGGGAGGTGTAAGATAGGATCAGGCAGAAGTGGGTAAGGAGGCTGAGTTTGGCATGAAAGAGTAGGGCTTTAGCCAAAGCTATTGGCAGTCCTGGAGTAGGAAGAACTGGTCAGATGGGGACCCCAGGAAGACAAACTGATGAACCTGAGGAGATAAAATTTCACCTCATGAATCCTCACTGGAATCGGGGGGATCACAGTCCTCCGTTTAAAACTCTTTGCTAGATGATGAGCTTTGAATGTTCTTGAGTCCCAGGTGGTCTTAATACAAAGCTCTTCTCCCTCTTCCTGTAACCATGCTGGGAATCACACTACTGGGTCCAGGACAAGAAGTGGTTCCTTCTACAGGTGCCACTCTGGAGACAGTGAAGGATGCAAGGTGAGGCTAGGCAGCTGAGGTGGATGCTCCCAACACAGCCTAGAAAGGAACCATGGGTGAGAGAGGCTGGAGGACAGGGGATGAGTCCGCCTCATTGGCCATGTATTCCCTGTTCCTTCTTCAGATCCCATACAGGGGTCTGAGTCATCATTATCTGAGACCCTACAGATGTGAGGTTGTAGGTTTAAAAAAGAGTACCCTGATAGAAGAACGTTAATGAAATGACCACTTAAAAAGTAGTCCCTGCCTGAAATCTCTCCTTCCACAATGCCAACATCCATCCCTGGCCATCACTTAATACTGGTGTCCATCAGGTTCTTTTTGGGTTTGGGGTGGTGTCAGCATCAGCAACTGAACACACAATGCCAAAGGATTGCAAAGTGGAACTGAGGTCTTATGAAGGTTGTAGGATTTAATGAACCAAGAAAGGTTCTCCTCTCTTCTCATCTCACACAAAGCCACAGACAAATGAGAACCCAGCAGAGGTAGACCAGAAAATAACAGAAGGGGAAACTGGCAACAATGAGTTCATGGTTAGAGAACTTGAATGGTCGCTCTGTGATGGAGAAATGTGAAATGAGAAAATGTCATATCATGCTAGCATATGATTTTGCACAAAAAATTTATCTCCCCACCTCTGCCGCCGCCCAATCAATACTTGATTTGTTCTTCGTCATTGGAAGGTTTAGCACATGGCTGTAATTATAATCTCATTTTGGTCCAATATAAGATTCTATTTTCATATTTTTAGTTTTACTTTTCAAAATAAAATCCCAGTTGAAACTTTTTTTTCACTCACAATTTCATATGAAATTTTGGTCCCTGTCTTCAGTGGATTCACTGGAGTGGTCTCTTTCTGGTCCAATTATTGGGCAAATATGGAGGTCATTCATTTGTTTTTTCAGCATTAATGAGCACCTGCTGATGGCCAGACACTCTGCTAAGTACTAGGGATATAACTGTCAACAAAACATACAAAAATCTCTGCCTTCATGGAGATTATATTATAGTGGACCCACTGGGCAATTCCCCCTCCCCCATCTCTTACTCCCTTCCCAATATTGTGGTTTCTGTCTCTGGACCATCGTCTTTGCTCAGAGACCCAAACATTTATGGCTCTACTTGCCAAGTTAGATTGTGCTGCAGTAAAAAGCAGCAACGTTTTCATTCTTGCTCCTGCTGCACATCAAAGTGGGTCATGCATATTATCACATAATATAGTCACTCTTATGTCCAGGATAACAGAGGCTCCTTGTAGACGTGTGTCCCCATGATCACAGTGGCAGGGAAAAAGATATGGCCAAGTACGCAGCAGCTTTGAAAGCTTCCTCCTGGGAATTGACACACCTCCCTTCCACTCAGTTCATTGGTCCTAACAAGACACACAGCCATACCTTCTAGAAGACAGCCTACCAAGTGCCCAGAGAACTGGAAAAGTCTGCCCAACAATGTGAAGATCACATGTGGGCTTCTTCAGAGAGGAGCATCATAGCCTTTATGAGAATGCAAACAGAAAATGGGGGGAAGAAGAAGAGTTATCTTGGGTTGAATCCCTTTGGGTATCTTAGCCCCCAGCCCTGGCCACTCAATACCTCATGGCCAGTGGACTCATCTTCTGCCAACCCTGAAGCCCAGCCTAGCAAAGCAGGTGGAGAGCCTTCGTAGTGTCTCAGTCAGCTCAGGCTGCTTTACCAAGGGTACCCTAGAATGCGTAGCTCAAACAGCAATTTACTTCTCACAGTTCTGGAGGCCAGAAGTCTGAGATCAGGATGCCAGCATGGTTGGCTCCTTGGTAAGGGCCCTCTTCCTGGTTTACAGACAGCTGTGCTGTGTCCTCACATGGTGAGGAGAAAGAGAGAGTTCTGGCTTCTTCCTCTTTTCATCTAATTCCATCAAGGGGTTCCACACTTATGACCTCATCCACATCTAATTACCTTCCAAATGCCTCATCTCCAAATACCGTCACACTGGGGATTAGGGCTTTGAATTTGCGGGGACACAGACCTTCAGCCCATAGCATAGAGAAAGCTCTGCCATAGGAGCTCCAATTCCCCTGTGTTACTTCCCCCTCTGAGCCTCAGTCCCTGATCCTTAAAATGGGTATAATAATCTTTATTTTGCCCCAACTCACAGAGCTCCAATTTAATTCACAGATGTGAAAGTATATTATAAATCACTCCATATAAGGCTCGATGCTCATTATTCATACTCTTATGGAACAATGGTAGATTTAAAAGGGTAAATTGGTCAGAGACTAGAACGCCCTCACTACTGTAAACTCCATCGTTTTCTTTTAAAAAAATTTTTTAATGTTTATTTTTGAGAGAGAGAGAGAGTGGGGGACAGGCAGAGAGAGAGGGAGACACAGACTCCAAAGCAGGCTCCAGGCTCCGAGCTGTCAGCATAGAGCCTGACGCAGGGCTTGAACTCACGGACCGCGAGATCATGACCTGAGCTGAAGTCGGATGCTTAATCGACTGAGCCCCCATCATTTTCAATTCTTTGAACCTTGAAGGGTTTTCTAAGAGATTCTTCAAGAGCCTGTCGGGAGGTCTGACCTTGACCCGGTTTGCCCCTCACCCCATCTTCCCCCGCAAGGCCAAAGCTGCCCACTCACCTTCAAGAGCCAGCCCTGTCTTCCTCACACGGCTCCAGGCCAGCCATGATACGTACCTGTGCAGACACAGGAAGCACTTACTCTGGGCCGGGCACTGGGCTCAGTGTTTCACACGCATTGCCTCACTGCCTCATGACAGCGCTCGAAAGCAGACCTGCTACTGTGCCCTTTTCACAGATCAGAAAACTGAGGCTCAGAGACATGAGGAAACCTGTCCTTGTCACTCAGAGGTACGAGTCAGAGCCTGGCTTTGAGCCTAACTGTTGAGACTCTAGAGCCTGAGCTCTTGACCTTCAGGCTGGCTGACCGGGGTGGGGGGCTCTGCTGCTGGCCTCCTCTCCCTGCTTTCTCGTCCCCAGCTGGGTTAATCTCTGGTACTGACAACCCGCTTTGTACCTGGCACTCTGAGAGGGCTTTTCCTTTGCCTCTGAACGTGAGGGATATTGTTACATGATGGCACAGTGAGAGACACAGAGGCGCCAGAAAGAGACTGCCAGACTTCCTGTCCCAGACCTGTTACTTACTAGCTTTGTGACCTTGGGCCAGTTTCTTAGCTCCCCTTGTGTTCACCCAGATCATCTGCAGAAAAAAAAAAAAGAAAGAAAGAAAGAAAGAAAGAAAAAAAAGAAGTGCTACAGGCTCATGAGGAATCAGTGTGCTAATCCACATAAACTGCTTAGCGCAGTGCCTGATTCAGGGACAGTTTGTGATAAGTGTCGGGAGCCTCTAAATCCTATCTCCTTAAGCCTGGTTGGCAGTGGGGACTCTGTATCCTGGACCCAGCTCCTTCCACCGCCTCCCCACTCCCTATTAGCCTTCCGCTGGCTCCTCACCACCTGGAGCCCTCCCAGGAAAAGGGACACAGCAAACCTTCCAGAGTCTCTCCCGCACTGTCCGCCTCCCCGTCCCCCCGAGACCCATTTGGAGGCCTCTGTGCGCATCCGCCGTGTTGTTTGCCTGTTAGCTCAGATGATTTCCCAGCGGGAGCTGCCTCAAATATGCCGACTCTGTAGGAGGAGGGCATGATGCGGATCCGACATTGCTGCTCGAAGCCTGGGGAAGGAGCCCCAGAAGGGTGGGAGCCAGTGTGGCGTGGAAACTGGCCGCTTGGTGCCGAGGATGACAGCCTCTAGAATAGCAAGCAGGCTCTCAGGCGCCCTCCCTGGGCCTTGGCACCTGGATCTGACTGGGAGGCTGCAGAACGACACAGTTAAGAACCCACGTTCTGGAACCGGAAGGCTTGGGTTCAAATCCGGACTGTGCCGCTAGCGTGCTGTGTGACCTTGAGATTCCCTTAACCTCTCTGGGCCTTGGTTTCCTCTCCTATAAAGTGAAGAGTCCAAATCCCAGCTCCACCGCTTAGGAGAGTAGCACTTGGGCAGGGGATGTAAGCACTCTGGGCCTCAGTTTCATCATCTGCAAAATGGGAATAACGGTCATGCCTACTTCACAGGGTCGTCCTGAGGGTTCCCTGAGCTAACGCATGAAAAGCATTTAGAATAACGCCTGGTGGATATTAATTGCTCCATACGTATTAGCTGTTATTATTTTTAAAGACTTCTTTCATGTGCTGGGGAATAGAACAAGGAACAAGACAGCTTGGGTCCCTACCACTGGGCAAGTGGGACAAAGACAGACACTAAGCCAGCCACCCACCCATCTTTGTGTCCCACTAGGTGTACTGGCAGCATGTGTGATTGCAGGGTCCCGGTCCGGGGCCCATATGGAGTGGTTGGCAGAACGGGCACCTGGGCCTGGGGACCCTGTGTCAGCCCACACAGCCTCCCTGTGCCATCTGAGGGGATAGCGTGAGTGCGGTAACCTCGCAGCATGACCCAGGACCTCAGAGGAAGTTAAGGCCGTGAATATATTCTTCAGGCAACACCCAGGCCGGGTGGTGCAGAAAAGGGGGGTCCCTGGGGTGGCCGGGTGGCAGGTCTGGGGTCTATCGATGGCCATGACCACCAAGGAGACATACGAAACACGCAGGTGCCCAGATGCAGTCTGAGCTTGTGGGAGAGTAAGACCAGAAAGGAATCCCAGAGAGGAAAGGAAAGGAAAGCCATCCCCAACATGTACTGAGGGGAAGCCCTGGGGTGAGCCCTCTACATGCAGTGTCTCACTTGTAATCCTTGCTGGAGCCCTGGGAGATAAATCGCCACGGTACATGCCCATCACACAGAGGGCAATACTGAGTTTCTGTGGGAAAGACTTGGAAAGGAAGAGGCAAGGCAGGTTCCAGAAGCAGGAAGTAGCTTCCCAGGCTGTCATTCCACCCTTAGAAGTGTCTGGGGGAGGCACGGTCCAAGGGTGCCTCTTCAACTTCCTAGGAGCCCCCAGTGCCAGACAGCAGTTCTAGAAAGGAAATGCCCGGGGGGTGGATTCTAAAATGGCCCTTTCCCGGCGCGGTTGTTCCGTGAGCCCCTTAGCAACAGGGAGGCATGGATAAGGCCAAGGCCACAACCGTTCGGTTAGCACCTTTCATGGGCCGCAGGGATGCTGGTTGCTCAGCACAGGGGGCTCGCCTTGCACGTGCGGCCCTGGAAAGATGGGCAGAAACCGAATCCGTGTACACGGAGTCCAGTTTTCCCGGCGGTGTGGTGGCTCGTGTCTGAATGGCCCTCCGTGGGCAGAGACTCCAGGGCTGGAGCCTCACGGGGCCCCCGGAAAACGGGCATCCGGCACCTGCTCACAAGTATTCCCACCATCACCTTAATGGTACACAACAAAGACTCTTTTCGGAAACCCGACAGCCCTCATGGAGGGCTTGGGGGACACGCAGTTTTTGGCTTAGTTATGTCTATTTCTCCCTCCTGCAGCAGGCACGGTCGCAGCCTCTTAGCCGGAAGCCTCTGCAGCCGTGGGCGGCTTGGGCCTCAGCCACCTGCAGGGCTGACTGCCCTGGACATCCGGACTGGCGGGACTCCAGGTCTCCCGGCAGGGCAGGAACACCAAGCACTGAGAGGCCGGGATGCCCTCTGTCCTGATTAGCCCCGACTCCCCACCCCAACGGGAGACCACGGCTGGCTCTGGGATGGAATCCTACAGGCTTTGGGTTGAAATAGAGGGATTTCTCTCACTGTTAGCTGCTTTAAATGAACCCGTGGCCGAGGCCTATTCCCACCCCTGATACACTCTATCCTATTTATTTATTCATTCATTCATTATTTTTCATTCATTATTCACTCATTCATTCATTCATTGGGTAGATAGAGCACACGCCATCCATCCATTCAGGCCATCGCTGAGCACCCACTGTGGGCCAGACGGTGGGGGAGATAGTCCTTGCCTCCAGTGCCAGGAGCTGGCAGCCTCCTGGCTGGGGTGGGTGGTGGGCGGGGGGGGTGGGGGGCAGTTCAGGACCATAGGTGTGGGCCCAAGGGGGGAGGTGTAGAGAAGGAGACCAGCCTGTGAGAACCCCAGAATTCTAGAAGCTTAGGACAATCAGCGGGGCCTGAGAACCCATCGACTCTGCCCCAGCTTTGAAGGGAATACTGGGGCTCATCTGTGTGTGGGGCGGTCCTTGGAGGACAGGCTCCCAGCAGGGGCATGAAAGCATAGACTTCCTAGACAGTTGATGACAGGAAATACGATGAGGACCCCAGCCCAAGGTGAGTGGGCAGGGTGGCAAGGCCAGAACTGCTTGGTGGGTTCACAGTCTGTGCCTGGCCCAGGCCTGGCTGAGACCACAGAGCTGGGAAGCCCCGACCCCGTGGACACAATCTGGGGGCACCTGACCAGGGGGAAGGGGAGAGGTCTCCAGAACGGCCTTCCAGGTGGAGAAAGAAGGCCTGCCATGCTGTCTCTGGAACAATATGAGCTAGGGAAGAAAGGGAACAGGGCACGTTCTGGCTCCAAGGTCACAACCAGAGATGGGCGCTTGGGCCGGGACCCGGGGATCTTCCCAGCTGTGCGAGCTTGATGACTGTGCAAGCTCACCCAGTCCAGGAAGGGGGCCTTGCAAGGAGACTCTATGGAAAAAAGGCCTGGAAGAGAAGCCTCCAGCCTCCTCAGGACCGGCCAGCTTCCTGCCCACTACTCATAGACATCGTCTCCTTTATCCATCCAGTTTCTAAGGAGGTGGGCACCATCATGGTCCCATTTTATAGATGCAAAAGCTAAGGCACAAAGAGGTTAAGTAAGGGGCTCAAGGTCACACGATATATAAGCGGCAGAGCCCAGCTGAGTAACTGGCCCCAGGCCACCAGGGAGTGGCCATCTCGGACACTAACCCAGGCAATGCTCTGGATCCTAGGACCCGGCTGCTACCCCACAAGCAACCCCCACTTTCCAATCCCTTTCTGGCAAGTGAGCGGGAGGCCCCTCTCCTGTACCCCAGGACCCTGATGCAGGCGTTCCCCAGCCTGTCATGATGACTGAAGACAAGCAGGGACCCCGCACTCTCTTCTCCCAGTTCCTTTCCCTGCACATGTCCCCACATCACATGTAAACCAACTCACGCCACCTGCTGCAGGTTCTTGATGGCCCAGAGTGTTCTCAGCCTAGAACGCTGCATGCCAAGTGATTCCGGGACAACTGGGGCCCAGACCACAGCCTCCCCAGAGGCATCTTCTGGGGCCCGCAGCTGGGGCGGGGGGCTGGTATGCAGGGGCCTGCTGAGCTCATGGTGGTCAGGATCACAGCAGCAGCTTGAGAGGCATCACAGCCAGGGGAAGCCCGGTGTTCTGAAGCCCGGTCCCCCAGGCTCCTTGTGCTCCCTCCTCCTCACCCTCCCTCCCTCGCCAGCCTCTCCTGTGCTCAGCATGGACTGGGAAGCAACTGGGGAAGAAAAGGACAGGCATTGGCCGGTGGAAGGCTGCTTGACCACCCACCCAGCCTGACCGCTCACCAACATGCTTCCAGACTTCCCCTCTGCACCTCATTCCCCTCACCCATAAAGTGAGGGTGGGTGTGAGCTTTAGCAAGGATTACAAAGCACTAGAACCTGGTAGCCCCATTTAGAGGCCCTCCTCTGAAATGAGCCCTGTGCAGGAAGCTAGGACACAGGCAGAGAAGGAGGTGCGCCCTGTTCGTACAGCACTTGGGGTCAACAAGCATTACCGACGGGCAGTTCTAGTCCGTCCAGATGAGAGATGTGTCAGACAAGTGCTCAGAGGCCGTGGAGGCCCCGAGAAGGGCGAGTCTGATGGGCCAGGATGTTGGGGTGGGGGGCTTCAGAGAGAAGGTGACAGTGAAACAGGGCTTCGAATGCTGAACAGCACTTTGAAAGGCGAAAAGAAAGCAACCATCATTCCGGGGAAAGGCCCAAGGGTGAGAAAGAACCTGGCCGGTTCAGGGCACAGTGAGAAGGTTGGCGTGGTTGAGACACAGTGATGGAGAACTCGGCAGGAGGTGACACTGGACAGAGATGGGGACCCAAATGGGGAAGAGCCCTGGGCGCAAGGCTAAGAGTTTGACCTGCCCTATCAGACGAGAGCAATGGGGAGCCATTAAGCCCAGGGGAAAAGAAGGCTGGTGTGTATGTGTGTGTTTGTGTGTGTGCACCCGAGGTGACAGAGTGAACTGGAAGGGAGGGTAGAGATGGTCCAGGGCAGAATAAGGAAGCAGCAGCGGTAGAAATGGAGGGGAGAGGAGGCTGGCAAGAGACGCATGGAGAGAGATGGCCCAGCCCAGGAGAAGGTGAAGCAGGAGGCAGTGCAGCCGCAAGGCTAAGCGCATGGCTCTGCGGTCCTTCTGCCTGGGTTCAGCTCTCAGCCCCCTTACCTTCTGGCTGTGTGGCCTTGGACAGTTTACCTCGCCTCTCTGAGATTGGTGTTTTCATCTATAAAATGGGGATACTAAGCGTATACCTACCGCTGAGGGCTGTTGCCAAATTTTATAGAAAAAGTCCATGGAGTGATGTTTCATTCATTCAAAAACAAATATATTTATTGAACATCTACGATACCCAGGCATTATTCTCTTGGTCGTGGATGCAGCAGTGAACGGACTGAAACAAAACCCTCGCCCTCATTGGGGATTACACCCTGGAGAGCTGGGGAGACATGTCGAACGAGACTATTAATAAGAAGAATATACAGTATGGTGATAAGTGCTAAGGAGAACGCAAGGAAAAGAGGGCTCAGACGTGCCAAGATTTGGAGGTTTTTAGAACAACCTATGTGGCTGCCTGCGTGGTTTTGGAGATGGGGCACACATGGGTGGTATGTCAAGCTCAAGGTGTGGGAGTGGAAGTCACCAGCTGAGCTGGAGCAGAAGCAAAGGTCACTGAGGTGCAGGGGTCAGGAGATAAAAGGGCCGGGAGATGCACCACACCCGTGGATGCTAAAGTCACCTGGTTGATGGCAGGGTTTGGGGAGCAGAGGAAGATGGGAGCCAGGTGCCAAGTGTTTGCTAAAAGAAGGGAGAAATTAGGACCTTGGGAATGGCAAGCAATGGGTGGGTACAGAGTCAAAAGGCAACAGTGACCCCAACCACCACCACGGAGAAGGGGTTTTATAGGCAGAAGCAAAATGGTGGTTTTGGAGCAGCGGCTGAGGCCAAGGAGGCCACCGTCCCACCCTTGACACTGAGGGGTGACAAGGAGTAGGCAGTCCTTCCTGTCTAGGGCTGCAGGGGAAGCAAGGTCCTTGGCCAAGGACTCTGAGAAAATCCCAGGAGAGCCCCAGAATACAGGGGGCCTGCTGGCTCCAGAGTGGTAGCCGCAGAAGGCACTGTGGTGGGCTTGAGGGATGGGAGGTGGCCAGAGGCCGGCTCAGGGACACAGGAAAGCAGCATCCACTATGGACCGATGGGCGAGCTCCAAGATGGCGGGACCTTGGTGCCACCAACGAGGGTGTATCTGGGGCCCTGATACAAACACTGAGATGAGAGTCTAATGGATTTAGCATCAATATCTTCTCTGAGGTGCTGCTCTGGGCCTGGTGGTCAGAAGACATCTCTCCCTCAGCTGGGAGAGCTGAGGAACCCCGAAATGGCCAGCCTGACATTATGACTACATGTTGATTGATCCATTCAACAAATATTTATTCACCACCTACCATTGGTGCAAGCACTATTCAAGACACTTGGGATATATCAGTGAGAAAAACAGACCCCAATCCTTGCCTTTGTGCAGGGAAAGTAGATTATAAGCAGCAAACGTAATGCATAGATTGTATTACATCATATTATAGTGGTGCATGCTACGGGAAATATAAATGAAACGTAGGTTGAGGGATTGAACTTGAAGACGGACGAACAGGTCGCCAGTCTAAGGGTAAGCTTCCACGAACAAGTCCCCTTTGAGCAAAGACTTGAAAGAGCGAAGGAACGAGCCACAGGAATGTCTAAGGGAAAGCATTCCTGGGTGTGGAACAGCCATTGCAAAAGAGCACAGCCAGGAGAAGAGCTGGAAGGATGTCATGTCTTCAATGGGAAGAAGGAAGCAGGCCTGGGGGACCTGGAGGCATGCGGGGAGCCGTCAAGAGGGCTGTGCCATCAAGTCACGTGACTGGATCACGGCTTCAAGGCATCACTCTGTCTGCTCCACTGGGGATAGACTGTTGGACTACAAGAAGGTGGCAGCAGGGGAAGGTGACAAGAAGGGGTCAGATTGTGAGTCTGTTGGCTTGCAGCTTTATTTAATATGTGTCTCTCCCATTAATTTATGTCTCACACCTGGCTTGTCTCCCACGGTCTCCCCGGCACCTGGGTGATCACTGAAAGTTCGTGTCCTTGGGAAGCAGCCGACGTTCATTCATTCATTTCCCTGCGTAAATATTTATTGAGCACCTAGTATGTGCCAGGCATGGTACTGGGTACTTTTCATACATTACGCAATGTAATCTTCATGGTGCTGGTGATGTGCCAGCCAGGAGCCCCTCTGCAATTTCGATGTTCGACAGATCTCCCCTCCACGAGATTCTAAGCTCCTTTTTTTTCACAATTGTAATTATTTTTTATTTTGTTTTTTTCCTAATATAATTTATCATCAAGTTTAGCTAACATACGGTGTATACAGTGTGGTCTTGGCTTCGGGAGTAGATTCCACTTGTTGGGACGAGCCCTGGGTGTGGTATCGTAAGTGTTGAATCGTGGGAATCTAAGCTCCTTAAGGACAGAGCTGTGTCTCATGTGCCCCCAGTGGCTAATTCGGGGCCTTGAATACAACAAGTGCTTATTAATGCTGGATGAATTCATGAAAAATATGCATTGTTTAGGCCCCAAGGAATCTCAAGTTCTCTCTTCCTGAGAAGAGAAGGTATTGATATTGTTAAAGGGGTGAGTTCTGAGTGAGTCTGCCCCCTGTTATCACCATCACTGTCATCCAAGCCTCCCTTCCAGGGCAAGGTGCCCCCGGGACGGGCACCAGGGACTGTGTGGGAAGATGTCCTTGGCCAAACTCCACCCCAGGATGGACTGAAGCTGAAGTCCAAATATTCTGGCCAGGAGGGAACCGGGCTGAGGAGGAGGAGGGAGGGAGTGTGGGTGGCAGCTGAGACGGCTCAGGAAATGAACCCCGCCACCGTGTTCTACCCCTGGGAGTGGTGAGGCTTTGCTCAGGCCACCAGGACAGAGAACATTCCTGAGAGAGGGTGGCTGGGGATCCAGCAGCTCCCTCCTGGCTCCTTATCTGCCTCCTGCCGTCAGTCAGCCTGCCTCGATAAGGCAGGGCTGAGAGGCGTCTGGGCCGGACCCACAAGAGAGAACATAATTATAAAGACGCTGCTGCTGGGCAGAGAGGGCGGGAGCCCCAGAGGAGCCACGCAGGGCCATGAGGAAGGCTTGCAGGGGAAGAGTTCCCTTCCTTGGGAAAAGGCAGCGCAGTAGCACGCGTCGATCGGGCTTTGCTTGGCTCGCGCTCCACAGGGAGGAAAACCTGCCTTGAACTTGACCTCAAATTTGTATTCCCCACCCTCTGACTTTGCTTCCCTGCCGGAGTCCAGCTCCTGCAGGACCAGGGGTTCCCGAAGGATGAACGGCGTCGGCGAAAAAGTGAAAATAAAATAAAACAAAAATAAAAGTGGACACAGACCACAGCAGTGTGTTGGACTGGCCGCTTTATCGTGGCAAACGTGGCATTATATTTGCTAGCAATTTCCTTGTAGCGTGCGTCATCTATGTTTTCTGGGCTTTACCTAATTCTAAAATGTTCCTGTGTGTAATCACCCTTTAAGGAATAACATGGTTATTTTCTCATAACGCTCCCTCCTGCCCTTTGCTTATTGATTAATTTCTTACATTATTTTCATGACGTATCTATGTTTATAATCTATAAAGCATTTGCTTTGCTGTTTTCATGAAAGGTCATCTATCTCTCAACATCTCAAGTGGGACAGTTACAGGGACATGACCTCTTAGTTGTTTCCCTGAACCACTTGTGGTTTGAGGAACAAGAGTGTTCGCCTCGGTCTGAGGTGCCAGGAGGGGGCCAAGAGGGCCTTAGGAACCCACGCCTTAGGCATTCTCAGAGAGACCATGCACCTAGGAACTTATGAACCATTCTGCACCTTAACCAACTAGGTTCAATCATCATCTGGAATGCCTCCTGGGGGCCAAGTGGGCCTAGGGGTTGGAGTAACTTGTGCCCATAGATAACACTCCTTTGTTGCCGGAGTGGGGCTTTCAACTCCATTTGTCTCTCCTTGGCTGGGAGATATATGGGGCTATCCTTCCTTTAGGTAGAGGAGTCTTTATAGGGGGTGGCAAGGGTTAAATGTAGGGCCACGCAATTTCCTTGTGG
Organism: Panthera leo; assembly: GCF_018350215.1. Lineage (NCBI taxonomy): Eukaryota > Metazoa > Chordata > Mammalia > Carnivora > Felidae > Panthera > Panthera leo. The sequence goes on from NC_056686.1 coordinate 14,705,192, forward strand.
AACCTTATTTTCTTTCCCCAATAGTTCTTTTCCCAGGGGGCCTGTTGAGGGCAATTCCCCAACAGACAATGCCCCAGGTTCTTTTATTTAAGGTCAAATTACATAAAAGCGGGAGGACAAGAAGCTTCACTGTCAGCGGGCCACCGTGCAGTCCCGATCCGTCCACCGCCCGGGCCCTGCCGTCAGGCTGGTTGGAGAGCTCGGCTTCTGGCACTTCCCGTTCCCACCCCACCCTTCAAGCCCAGGGATTACCCAGGAGGGTCCTGGGAACCCAGTAGATAATGGACACATCACTGCCCCGTGAAGTGCTCGGTCCTTCGCGATGGAGTGACGACAGTCATCCGTTCTCATATCGGTTTAATCAGCACTGAGGGTACAATAGGAAGCACAAAGAGACACGGCCTATCCCTCCAGGAGCACACACTGTAAATGGGATGACAGACAGCAACAAAATAACGTCACACAACAAAATGTATCCCTGCAAATGGATACATTTGCTCTCAGGGAAAGAGACTTGTCTCTGCGGAGGCAGACCAATGAAGGACGCTGGGCACAGGTGGTGTCACTTCCCTGTGGGGCAACCCTCCATTGACATTGAAGGACAAGAAGGAGGTGACTAGTTTTTTTTTTTTTTTATGTTTATTTATTTTTGAGAGAGAGAGAGAGCACAAGCGGGAGAGGGGCAGAGAGAGAGGGAGACACAATTCCAAGCAGGCTCCAGGCTCCAAGCCCAAGGCGGGGCTCAAACCCACAGACCACAAGATCTTGACCCGAGCCAAAGTCAGAGGCTTAACTGACTGAGCCACCCAAGTGCCCAGGAGGTTACTAGTTTAAAGGTGGTGGGGTGAACCTTCCAGGGGGTGAACAGCAGAACAAAGGTGGGAGGTCACAGGATACCTCTGAGGAATGGACTGGAAGCCCGGGAGAGTCCCAAAGCCTGGGTGCAGACGTGGTGACTGACCAGCGGGAGAGGTCAGCAGGGCCAGACTGCACAGGCCCTAGGCGGGCCTAAGGGTTTCCGTCTCTGCCCCAGGAGCAGGGTGGTGGGGGAAAGAGACCAAACCAACTGGTGCTTTGCTATGGGGGCGTGGCCACTGAGTAGAGAAATGGCTGGAGGGGGTGGTGACAGTAGATTCAAGAGGCCAATGGGGCACCTCGGTCCAGACAGACGCGGTGGTGGCTGGAATGAGGGTGCAGGTGTCAGGGAGGCGAAGGCACGATGGATGCCACCGCTTTTCCAGAGGTAAATCACAAGCCTTGGCCATGGCCTGGGGATGGGGGGGTGCTGAAAAAGAGGTGTCAGGAATCACTCCCAGGCTTTTGACCTGCACACCTGGAGGGGGGGTGGCCCCTTTCACCTGAGTCTCTTTTGGGGGTGCTCCTCACTCCCCTCACAACCCCGGGCTGCTGGTGGTGGGCAGATTCATTTCAGACGCCCCCTGAAATCAGAGAAGGGGGGATGCGGTGAGCGATTTCAGTTCCCTCATGCTGCACAGGAAGCAGCCTCAGCTCAGAGATTATGGGACTGACACAGGGATGGGGTCAGAGCCCAAGGCCCCGGACTCCCATCCAGAGTTAGGGGAGCACCGTCTGCCGGGGAGGATTCCAGCTTGGCCGTGAGCCTGCTTGGACTCCAGCCCCGATTGTGCCCCATCTCGCTGAGTAAGCCCAAGCGGGTCCCCTGTCTTCAGGCCTCAGTTTCCCTGCGGTGACATGGAGGGAAATGAAATTCCCACTTCTCTCAGGGGTGCGTGAGAGATAGCAGGGGTCACCACCCGGGAAGCGTGTGGGGAACATGGAGAGGATAGTGTGCTGGCCGCCTGTGGGGGCTGAAGTGGAGAACTGGGTTGGGAAGGGGTGGGGGTGGGGTTTCCCCACTTCCTGTCCTTCCTGTCTCTTTCTTGCAGGGTCTGAAGGCTGAGTAGCCAGCGGGATGCCTGGGCTGCTGAACCAGCTCACAGGGGCAGCCCTGCCCCTCACCGCCTCCGATGTCACCTCCTTCGTCAGTGGCTACGCACTGGGGCTGACGGCCTCTCTCACCTATGGCAACCTGGAAGCCCAGCCCTTTCAAGGTGAGGACCCGTGTTATGGCTGCCCCAGGGCCACCCTGCTCTCAACGTTTTTTCCTCACTTTGACACACACAAGCCGATGGACGTAGGGCAAGTCATGTAACTTCTCTGAGTCTGTTTCCCCATTTGAGAAATAAGAATGGCATTTCTGCCCCCAGAGGCGTCAGAGCCAGTAGCAAATCAGGTTCAGGCTTTGGGGTCAACCCCCACCAGCTGTCCCAGGACTGCCTGTGTCCCACATGGGCATGCCCACCCGCATCAAATGGCCAGACCCAACTTTCTCAGGGAGCCCCACAGCAGGAGAGTCGTCAAGACTCCATGCAAACCCAGGAGCTCCCACTCTTAGGCGTGGCTCACCCTGGTCATCTGTTTAGGAAAATCTCCAGAGGGTGACAAAACAGAACTTGCTGGGGACCCAGGAGACTAAACGACGGGCCAATGTCAGGATGGTCCTTTGGCATGCCACGTGTGGGAAGAACCAGCATCTGCCCATTTCGTAGATGAGGAAACTGAGGCTCAGAGGGATGGGAGCCAGGGTGGGCTCACCATCAGCCAGGCATTGTGCCGCCCTGGTGTTTGTGGCCACGTTAAATGAGATATAGCCTTAATCCCTCTACTGAATCAGAATCTGCCTTTTAACAAGACCCCCAGGGTGACTCATGTGCTCTTAGAGTCTGGGAGGCACTAAGGTCTAAACACACGGGGCACACACTCTGGGGCACATAACTCAATAAATGGTGGCTACTTTTTCCATTTGCATGACAACCTCATGAGTTTGGCTCTACTGAGCCCATTTTACAGATGGGGCTGGGAGGCTTAGAGAAGCTAAGTGTCTTATCCAAAATCACCAGGCGAGGAGAAGTGGTAGGGACTGGATTAGAACCTTAGTTCTAAGGTTCTTCTTCCTCCAGTGTCCCAGCATGCAGAATAGGTCACATAAAAATCCAGATTTCCACTGTGTCTTGAAAACTCAAAAGCCCTGGCCACATGGGTCTCATGTGCCTGCACAGTCAGCTGGGACAGGGGAGCAGATGTCCCTTTTCCAGTCGCCCCACTGTTCCCACAGTTCCTCTGCTGCACTTGCCTGCGTGGCTCCAGAGCCACAAGGTCTCAGCCAGAGTCCTCTGGCACCCTCTCTGTGACAGCAAGAACCAACCATCGATCTGGCAGGTCAAAGGCTTGGGTGCCCTCCGTGATGCTGATGCAGGGTGGGGCTGGGACCCTCCGTGATGCTGGGCCCTTCCCTGGCAGGCCTCTTTGTGTACCCACTGGATGAATACACCACAGTGATCGGCTTTGAGGCGGTCATTGCCGACCGTGTCGTGACAGTACAGATCAAGGACAAAGCCAAGATGGATAGCAGCCACTTTGATGGCACCCGCATCCGAGCCACAAATGTCACAGGTGAGGAGGACGGAAGGGCCGTGGCAGGGCCTGGGTCTGGCTGGGGTCTCAAGCAGTCTGAAAGGACAACAGTGGGATAGGGTAGAGAGAGCACTAAACTAGGAGTCAGGAATCCTGTGTGCCCTCAGGCTAATAATTTACTTCTCTGAACCTCATTCCTGTTCTCTCACCTCAAAAGCAGAGTGAGGATCAAAGGAGGCGACAAAAGCGTTGCTAAGTTGCCTCTACAGAGCAGAACAGCGTGTCCATTAAGCTCAGAGGTTGTGGAATGAATCACACCAGGGTCTGACTCCCCATCCTGTTGCAAATGGTATGGGCTTAAAGAAAAAATTACACTTCATCCGTAAAATGGAACAAATAATCGTACGCATCCAAAGCCGAACAGAGACGTGATTGTGGAGACGGCAGTCTCTGGTACAGAGTAAGTACCCAAATCATGGCTGCGGATGCCTGCTATTGAGGATACTGAGGCACAGAGAGGGCCCACACAGCCTCCCTGTGCCATCTGAGGGGACAGCGTGAGTGCGGTAACCTCGCAGCATGGCCCAGGACCTCAGAGGAAGTTAAGGCCGTGAATATATTCTTCAGGCAACACCCAGGCCGGGTGGTGCAGAAAAGGGGGATCCCTGGGGTGGCCGGGTGGCAGGTCTGGGGTCTATCGATGGCCATGACCACCTAGGAAACATACGAAACACGCAGGTGCCCAGATGCAGTCTGAGCTGGTAGGAGAGTACGACCAGGAAGGAATCCCAGAGAGGAAAGGAAAGGAAAGCCATCCCCAACATGTACTGAGGGGAAGCCCTGGGGTGAGCCCTCTACATGCAGTGTCTCACTTGAACTTGTCTCAGCCCAAGTTCACACAGCATGTTAGTGACAAGTCAGGAGTTGAAGTCAGACCAAGGATCATGTGACATAAGAGACCCTTACCATTGGATCTGTGATCAAAGTGACATTTGTTCACCTGATCATTAAGACAGTCAAGAAGCTTCGAATGAGCACCCACTGTGGGCAAGACACCAAGCTGCCTCCAAGTTGTTAGGGCTGCTCGCAGTCTGGAAGAAAAGCTGTACACACGTCGGGGGAGCCACAACAGGAGGTGGAAGGCAGCTGTGCCGGAAGGGGTCTGCGTAACGTCCGAGGAGGGAAGGAGGGTCCGACTGGGGACCAGAGAGGCTTTCGTGGAGGGGCTGGTGGCTGCGTGAGGCTGGCCAAGTAGGGGCGAGGGAACGGGCCTCTCAGACAACAGCAGTATTCATGAACAAAGGCATCTGCCCCAAAGGTGGGGGGGATGCTGAAATGTGGTTCTTTGAGGGGAAGCAGGGTCTGCGGATGGGGGCGTGGCCTCTGTCCGGGTTGTGTGGGTCCCAGCCCCCCACTCCCAGCAGGGTGCCAGTGGGAAGTACTCCAGCCTGGCCTCGGACCCACGTGGGTTCAGATCCCGGGCCAAAGAGTTAGTTACTTGCCTAGTAACTTGGGCGAGTTGCACCCCTCCCACCCCCACCCCCGCTGCTAAGCCTCAATATTCCCATCAGCAAAATGGGCTCTCAAACCTACCCCACTTCAAGGGGACCAGAGATAATACGCGCATAGCTGCTGACTCCAGGCCTGTCACTTAGGGACCACTCTGCAAGAGGGGGTTTCCATCATCCCTCATTCCTGCACGCCGGGGAAGGTGGCTTTGGATGAGGATTTGGAGCGGGTCCTGTTCGTGGTCAACCTGGGGACCATTGTCCCCATGGAGAACGTCACCATCTTCGTCAGCACTTCCTCGGAGCTCCCCACGCTGCCCAGCGGGGCTGTGCGGGTCCTGCTGCCTGCTGTCTGCGCCCCGACCGTGCCTCAGTTCTGCACCGAGAGCGCTGGCCCCTCCAGCCAACAGGCCCAAGGGTAAGGAGCCCTGCCCAGCCCAGGGCAGAGTCTCGGGTGGCAGCAGGGAGGCGGTGGATGAAGGCAGGGAAGTGTGGGGCCGGGGAGAGAGGAGAGAAGACAAGGCTTGGTGGTGCAGTAGCCACCACCCGGATAATTGCTCCCTTCTGCTCGCTTAAGAATCTCCCTGAGGGGCGCCTGGGTGGCTCAGTGGGTGGAGCGTCCACTTCGGCTCAGGTCATGATCTCGCGGTCCGTGAGTTCGAGCCCCGTGACGGGCCCTGTGCTGACAGCTCGGAGCCTGGAGCCTGCTTGGGATTCTGTGTCTCCCTCTCTCTCTGCCCCTCCCCCACTCACACTCTCTCTCTCTCTCTCTCAAAAATAAATAAACATAAAAAAAAAATTTTTTTTTAAATAATCTCCCTGAAATGCCCCATGCTGCTACTGGCCGGAAGCTCAGGTATTTGGACAGCTTGGGATTCGAATTTCCAGGCTTTATTTTTTAATGCACTCGAGGCATTTTCTGAGCACCCTAGTACTGGTGTTAGGGATACAGAGGGCGCCCAACCAACATGGCTCCTTCCCTTTTGGGACTTAGGGGGAGAGATCATTATCCAACTAATAACGTAACGGATGCGTAGGTAATTGCTTATGTATTGCATGCATAATTAATGATGTGAAAAGTGCAATGACAGGGCTGACAGTATGAAAGAGGAACCCGCCCTGGAAGGCCAGGGGCCAGGCCAGGCTTCTCCAAGTTCCGGAGACCAATATTTCAGCTGGGAGCTGAGTGATGAGAAGGAGGTGGGCACTGACAGGAGAGTTCCTGTAGGTGAAAACAGCAGGGGCAAAGGCCCTGAGGTAGCAAGGACAGACCCCAGAGAATTGAAGCTCGGTGACACAAAATGAGGCTATAGACACTTAGGACACCCTGTAGCCCTGGTTGACTTTGGATTTCTTCCAAAAGCAACAAAAAGCCAGTAATAGGGGTTTTAGGAAGGTGGGACTGGGAAAACTACAAGCCCAGGACAAGAGGGTTTCTCTGTGTTCTGCCGTGCCCCCCCCCAACAGGAAAAGAAGGTGGGTCACAGCCTGAGGCACCTGCTGCTGAAATTGGGGCTCCTCCCTTCCCCCTCACCCCATGGGGACTGAGGCGGGTGAGCATTTCCCATGCAGGGAGAGAGGAGGCCACGGTCAAGCAGCCAAGCAGCCTGCAGCATTCAGATGTCTTTGGAGGTCTCACATTTTATCATTCACATGTGAATTTTTAAAATCTATGCCATAGTGTCTTTGTGCCACTCTGGCATAAAAATAACACTTACAATTAATGACCGGTTGAACTGCTTAACTCCCCCCCGCCAAGTCTTGTCTCAAACCTTTGGGCCAAGTTGAAATCCGTGAAGATGTACCATATACATCCAGGACTTTCATACACACCCTGGTAGGACTCCGGGACAGCCGGGAACACGTGCCCATCGGGACACAGACAGCAGTGTCAGCAAATGTCTAGATGCCACCGACCTCAGGCTGAGCCGGGGGGAGGGTTACGGCAGCTTCCCGTGTGGAGTGAGCCTCGAGTGCAATTTTCAGTCACTACATGAACAGTAATTAAACACCTACTGTGTGCCAGGCACCGTTCTGCGTGCGGGGAATATACAGCAGTAAACCAGACAGACAAGGTCGCTGTCCTCATGGGGCTGGCATTCTGACAGCAGAAGGGGGGTGGGGGGGGCAGACAGTTAATAAAGAAATAAGCCCATAACATGTAATATGTTAGGCAAGTTCTATGAAGCTAAATGCTGTAGAGGCTAGGGAGGATAGACTGAGTGCTATTTTAGCTAGAAAGGACAGTTTAGGCAACATTTGAAGCGTGATCTGAAGAAAGGGAGGGTGGAGATATGCTGGAGGAAGAACATTCTGCGAAGAGGGCAGCGGGAGGGGTAAGTGCAAAGGCCCTGAGGCAGCAGCGGGCATGATGTGTTGGAGGAGCGGCCGGAAGGCTAAAACATCTAGCAGAGTGTGAGACAGGTCAGAGGGATGATGGGGAGTCAGACTGTATAAGGTCTTGAAGCCTAAGTGAGGACACCTGTTGTCACAGCACAGAAACTTGAGGCACCAGCCAGTCTCAGACCAGGAACACCAGCTTGTGTGCTGTCTTTGTACGTGCTGACATTGGCCCCAAGTCTTCTGTGTTTGAGACACGGGGCCTACCGGAGCTGGGGACACTCAAGACCTCGGTGGATGGAAGAACAAGGGGCCCAGGAGGCCCTGAGAAGCTTATCCCTGCCCGTTCCAGCAGGCAGAGTAAAACACGCTCTCAGGAGCAGCCTGCATCAAATCCCCAGGAACCTCGGAGCTGTGCACACAGAGTGACACGAGAAAAAATAAGAATAACAGATAATAATACCAAGGGTTAGTGAGGGTGCCGAGAGGAGGAGACTCCTGTCCATTGCTGGCAGAAATGGAAACTTTGCAGCCTGGAAAGCAATCTGGTGAAACACAGCGGCTGTCCTTTGACCCATGAACCCCAGAGACATTGTTTCCTAAGTCCACAAAAGGGATGCAGACCTGCCGTGTCATCTGTTAACCCAGGGAGGCAGGGAGAAGAAGTACAATATAACAGATGCCCCCAGGTGACACGCGTCCCAGCAAAGACTGGTTTGCACAGCACACCTGGACGGAGCTTAAAAAAACAGCAGTGAGCAAAACAAGGGAAGTGATGGGCCACACACACACACACACACACCACAGGGTGCTTTACAAGGAGACCTGCAGATCAAGCACGTAGAACAAAGACCTTAGAGGGTGTGACCCTGAGGGGTGGGGGATACAGTAGGGTCAAAGACAGGTGGGGGATGACCCAGAAAGAGAGCCTGGGAACTTGAGCCTTCAGCAGGTGACTCACTGAGCAACTCACTGTCATTATTATCCGCATTTAATGGATGGAAAACCCAGACTTGGAGAAGCGGCTTGGGCAAGGCGCCCCCGGCTCACAAGGAAGAGCAGGGATCCGAGACATGGTGTGACGTTGTGTGAATGTCCTCAGAGTGGAGCCAGACTCACCCGGCGAGGACACGCTCTCTGCCAAGTGCTAGTTGTGGGAGCTTAGGCTAGCCGCTACATCTTGCTGAGCCTCTGTTTTCCCATATGGGAAATGGGGGCCCTGGGGGCCCTGATGCCTCTTCTGCGGGAGGTGGTGAGAACGACAGGTGCCAATGCTTTGGGGCACCAGGCCTGGAGCCTGGTCCATCCACCGTGAGTCGTCGGGCCTCATGTCGGAGTCCAGGCTCTCCCTGGGGTCAGGTCCCGTGGCCGAGTAAGGGTGTGGGGTGGGAGGAGGCTCCTCAGCCCCCTTTCGGGCTGGGCTGCAGGGAATGCCTAGGCCGCTTGGGACTCACCGTCTTCTTCCGTCTTCCTGCCGCTTCCTTCCTTCCTTCCTTCCTTCCTTCCTTCCTTCCACCTCCTCCTCCTCTTGGCCACCTCCCCAGCAAAGACAAGCATTGCTTCGGCACCCGGGCCCTGGACTCCTGGAACAAGCTGTGCCTGGCAACTCTCCTGGACACCGATGTGTCCAACCCCATGGAATACGAGTTCAACTTCCAGCTGGAGATTCGCGGGCCGTGCCTGCTCGCAGGTGAGAGAGGGCCACCCAGACCTGGATCGGGGCCGGAAAGACCTGAGGCCCGGAGGCGGGGAGGGCTTCCAGCAGAAAGCTGCCAGGGATAGAGAGGAGGGCGAGGGCAGGGAAGCTGACCCGCCCAGAAGCACATGGAGCTTCATGGACCCCCACTTCCTGCTCCCCAACGTGTGGCCCAAAGATGAGCCTCTCCCAACGACAGGCTTCAAGGCTGCCCCCATGCCCACCTCAATGGCTCCCTTGCATAGTCAAATCGGCTGGGGGGTTTTCAGATCCCACCACCCAGATCCCACCCAGAGCTGCTGATGACAGTGGTCTGGGCTGTGTCCTGAACACCGGAATATTTAAGAGCTCCCAGACGATTCTAACATGCAACCAGAGTTGGGGACTATTGTTCTGATGGCTCCCCTCCCCAGCCCACTCAAGGTTTTAAAGGGACACGAGGACACAGTTTCTTGTCAATGAGTGTTCTCCCAGAGCAGCGTGATGGCATTTACAGAGCGCCCAGCCATCGAGCCTTGAGCTCTTGCTTTCTTTATGTGCACTACGAGGAAGCCACCCTTCGACCCCAGTGGATCCTGAGGTCAGGGCAGGAAGGGCCACAGACATCACCAGTCTAAGCCCCCATTTTGCAGATGGGGGAATTGAGGAGGCCTGTCCATGGTTGCACAGCAGGTCAGGAGCCCCTCATCTCTGACACGGGTCTTCCTGTCCCCAACGGAGCCCCTATTTCTCCTGAGACTCCTGAGCTTATTCCATGTTTCTGTGCCACTCAGGGGTGGAGAGTCCCACCCACGAGATCCGAGCTGATGCTGCCCCATCTGCACGCTCGGCCAAGAGCATCATTATCACCTTGGCCAACAGGCACACCTTCGACCGGCCGGTGGAGATCCTCATCCACCCCAGTGGTACTACGCGCCAGGCGGGGCCCCTGGGAGGCCTGTGGGAGGGAGGAGGCGCTGATCCTGTGGGGCAGAGATATGCAGCCAGCCCGGGAGAGGGCGGGGGTGGGGGGGGGCAGGCAGCAGAGAGGAAACCAGCAATAGTGGCTCCTGGAAACCTGACTCTAGTTGGCGGAATTGAGTGCCTCCTGCCGGATTCTAGCTCCAGAGGCCCTGGGGGTCTCATCCACCCAATGGGGAACTTGGCCCCCAGGCCAGCTGAGCAGGTAACCTTTGAAATCCCAAGCTCAGGGAGACCCTCGCAGCTCTGAACCCTCAGAGAACAATTCTTTTGTCTCTTGAAGGCTTCATAAAATGTCAGGATCTGAAAAGATCAGAGCCCAGTCTCACCCCCATTTGACAGATGGGTAAACTGAGGCCCAGAGAAGGATGTGAGTTCTCCATGGCCACTAGGCTCCCCTGCCTGACAGAGGAGTCTTCCTGAGACCCCATGCCACTCCAGGCAGCCAGGGGTTCCCTCCCCCTCCCCACATTGGGAGTCCTCCCCACTCCATGAAGATCTTCCTCCTAAACCAAGGCCCCCGGCCTTGCCCTCCCACTTGGACAAGTGCCAAGAGTTGATCTCATCTCTGCAGAGCCCCACATGCCGCACGTCCTGACGGAGAAAGGGGACATGACCCTGGGAGAGTTTGAGCAGCACTTGAAGGGAAGAACGGATTTCATTAAAGGGATGAAGAAGGACAGCAGTGCAGAGAGACAGGTGAGTGTGGCTGAAGCCGAGTCAGCAGCGGCAGAACTGGGGTGACATTGGGGGCTCGGTCATCATGGGACCCATGAGGATGCTGAGCAGGGGAAGAGGGTGGCTTGCCCGGGTCCCTCCCTCAGCATGCTGCTGGCACATCCTGATCACTGTTTCCGTCTGTGGCTGGGGCGCTGCTGGGACATGGATGTCCCGACGCAGCAATCACTCTGTCTCCCCGTCACCCGTCAGGCACCCTGTCCTCCTGCCTTCTGCCAGCCCACCTTCTCCCAATGCCACCGAGGTGCCTCAGCCAGGCGACGTTCTAGGCTGGTGGCAGAAACAACCTTGGTCTTCTCCAGGTCGCTTCATCCCAAGGAGCCCCCAGGTGCCCTCTCAGTCCCACCTTTACCCCTGGGCCTTCATTTTCCCATCTGCTGAATGGGTCTCCTGCTCTTCCTTCCTCTGAGATCCTTGCAACTATTACCTAAAGAATAAAGGCAGAGCAGAGAAAGCCAGAAGGAGACCCTTTCTTGCCCGCCCCCTCCCCCCATGAAGTGTCAGTGTGAGAAGGCCTCAGCAAGGGGGGGGGAGGGGGCGCAGCTGGGGAAGGCTGGTAGGAGGCTGAGCCGGCATCCTCTCCTGCTCATGGCTCTGCACACCAAGCCAGGCCCTGAATGCCAAGGCAGGTGTAAGGACGATGGCACGCTTCTTTTTCTGGTATCCCCATTTTAGACAAGAACGCTGAGGTTTAGCACCCAAGAAGAACCACTCAGCTGAGAGGAAGGGAAGACCCTTGGCTTTGGTGACATGAGGTTAAGGACTCAGAGTCAACCCTGTGGGGGCGGCTTGGCTGGGTCTAAGAGCCCCTCCCTGACTGGCAGAGGACCATGGCAGAGGGGGAGGGCATGAATATGTAGACCCTTCCCTGCTCGTGCCAACCCCTTCAGCAGACATCCCCCTGGCAGGGCCTGCTTGGTGGGGGGCAGGAGGGATGGCGAAAGGAAAGGGTCAGTAGCTCACTGCCCCTGTCGTCGCATGTTAGGGACCCCACTGGGAACATCTGCCTTCCCAGAGGGGCTCCCTCACCCAGATGAGTCAGTTCGGAGAAGAGGCTGGGGCCAGGTTCTCAGAGTGGGGGTGTCCCCGAGCTCTGAGGACTGTAGCATGTGGGCAACAGTGGGGGCAGTGGGTCTCCCAGGCCTGGGGCTCTTCTGTCTGCCAAGATTAAATCAATTAGCCCCGGGAGGGCGGAAGCAAATGAGAATTTGCCACCTTGGGTTGGTTATGCAAGTACCCTGTATTCTCGTGAGCTCCGGGGATGACAGGGGATCACCCAGAGCCACTAAGAAGAGATGAGTTTATTGCAATTGGATAAAGGCAGCGGGAGGAGACATTGGTGAATCCTGAGCCGGGGTCCCCACGCCACCTCGCTGAGAGGCAAAACTCAGGTTCCCAGAAGGGGCTCTTGTCACTGGCAGATGAGGCTGTTGCTGACTTGGGCTCTGTCTTCCGGAAAGCCAGGCTGGGCAGTGGCCTTTGGCAAAGGAACTCCACGTGGGAGGGAGAGCGTGATCCCTCACGGAGGAGGGAGGCTTGCATCCAGAAGGTGAACATCAATCATGAAGAGTGGGTATGACAAGCCGTCAGAGGCTGTGATTTAGCAAAGAGGGGGGCAAATGACAGGGGAAGACGCCACGTACAAGAGACAGATGCAGAGAGAAGCAGAGACAAGTAGAGACAGCGACTGGAAGAAAGAAAAAAAAAGCAACTCAGAGATGCACACATAGGTGCCCACACAGATTCATTTCTCATTTATTTATTCAACAAACACTATGTCCCCCAGGAGATGTCAGGCTCTGTTCTAGGCACTGGGAGGACACTAAAAATGACATGTCCTTGTTCTCATGGAGCTTACATTCTAGCACAGACTAGAAGTAAACGAATGAGCAAGTTCAAGGGCAGAGAGGGCTGGGGACCAAGAAAGAAATACCGCAGAATGATGGGATATAATGCGTGATAAGCATGGGCGCTGCTTAGCCTGGTGTTTAGAGAAAGCCTGTCTGAGAATGAGGCCTGGTGAGTGGTGAACAATGGAAGACCGTGCACAGAACTGAAAGCAGAATAAAGGCGACGCGTCTGGGAAACAGGTGCCCGGCGTTGCCGAACTGTAGTGGGCAAAAATGGTGGGGACAGGTAGGCAGGGGTCAGGCACTAGGGGGCTTCATAACCATGTGCAAGGCATGGGGGAAGCTGTGTAAGCAGCAGAACGACAAGGATGATCACACTCCCTGCTCTATGTAGAGAACAGACCACAGGGAGGTAAGAGTGGTTGACAGAGGCATTAAAGGTCCAGACTAGAGACAGCACGGTCCCAAACTGGGCTGGGGGTGGGGGTAGAGACAGAGAGAAGAAGACAAGTTCAGAGCGCATCTCAGCGACAGAGCTGACAATGCTTTGCTGAACGACGAGCTGTGGGGGCGGGGGGAGGAGGATAAGAGAGGAACCAAGGACAAGCCCTAGGTCTTGGGTATGAACACACCTGGGTGGATGATGATGTCACCTACCGAGTTGGGGAAGGGGCTGAAATGAAAACACTGAGAAACAGACACAAAGAGGCACGCGCACGCAGACACAGTCAGACGAAGAGGCAGACAGAGGAAATGGGGGTGAGGAGAGAGAGAGAGGTAGGGCAAGGATGGAGGAAATGAGATTCGGCACAGCGTGCGTGGTGAGTCTGGAAGCAGGGTTCAGCAGCAGCGTGCCAGGGCAAGTGAAGAGAACACACAGAAAGATAAAGAAGTGTGGTGCTGTCCCGCCTTTGATGTTTGAGTCCATCTTTGTACCGGGCTCTGAGGTAAGCCCTGGTAAGATGGAAAGAGACTCAGGTATGGCCTGCCTGCAAGTAGCGTACAAGCTAGGAGGAGGCAGCCAGGTAAGCAAAACATTGCAATGTGAGAAGCGCCTGGGTCCCCACAACAAACAGCAGCAGATACAGTGATGGTGGCTCCCGTGTAAAGACACTTGCTCTGCGCCAGGCGGCAGGCTTCATGGGCATTGCACTTAGTCCATATAACTCCGTGAGATCAGTACTCTTGTCTTCACTCCATGCATGAGGAAATTAAGCAATAGTCAGTTCACCCTGAAGATGCGGGCAGGCATTCTAAAGAGGTAAAATCTGAAGACGGAGTAGGAAGTTATCAGAGGGAGAGAAGCGGTAAACCCAGGGATACCAAGTTCACAGCCAAGATGAGCCGGAGGGAGTGGCTTAGACGCTGGGGGTGAAAGCCAGAGACACACTTCTCAGCTGAGGTCCTGCACGTGTCCATCCCGTAACCACCCTGAGAAGGGGATGCCATTTGCCCCATTTTACAAATGAAGAAACAGACCCAGAGGAGGGACGTGCCCAAGATCACACAGCTGGACGGTGAGAGCTGGGATTTAAACCCCGGTCTTTCTGCCTCCAAAGTCTATGCTTGCTGTTTGTTGCCACTGTGAAAGTCTAGCAAACGGAAGAACCGGGTATGGTCGACCTGGAAGTGTCTCTCGTGCGGAGCATGAGTGGGATCTTGACAAAACCTGGTGAGTAATGGGGGACCAGCGTGAGCCCCCAGGAGCAGCTCTGGATGCCTTGAGTGCTCAAGTGAGAGAGTTTTCCTTTCTCCTCCAGACAGAAATCATCCGGAAACGTCTCCACAAGGACATCCTCCACCATTCGGTCATCATGCTCAACTTCTGTCCCGACCTCCAGTCAGTCCAGCCGAACCTGAGAAAGACCCATGGGGAGTTTATCTTCCTCATTGACCGGAGTGGCAGCATGAGTGGGACCAACATCCACCGTGTCAAGGTACCTATAAGAGGACCCATGCCCCGGGATTTAGGGCTTCAGGGTGAACCAGCTTCCTCAGCACTCTCTGTTCCAAGCAGCCCTCCTTCCACACCTGAACTACTTTCCTAAATTACTCCGGGACTAAAAGGAACAACTCAACTTTCTAAAATCCATTTGAACACAGACACCCAAACTCAACTTGTTCCCCAAATAAAACCCTGAAATGGATGAGCAGAGGTAGAACTGTTGCCCATTTACCAAGGGATAAAGTCATCATCAATAGCTTTCCTTGGCACTCTGCAAACCTTTGTTGAGTGCCTGCTTGGGCTGAGACATCTCACCAGGTACTGAGTGGAGAGAGGCACAGAGAAGAGAGGAGGGAACTCACATAGCATCAGGTTTATGTGCCAGATACAATACCAGCCACTTAATGCACAGCGTGGTGTTGAATCCAGACAATAATCCCGTGAGGTTGGCCCTCTTGTCACCATTCTCCAAATGGGAAAGCCAATCCTGAAAATTTCAGTAACCTACCCAAAGTCACACAGCTAGTGTGGTCTAAGATCAAACTCATGTCTGTCTGTTCCTACCACCTGACATCAGAGATTCATTGCACATGGCCTCAGCCATTAAGGACTGTGTACAAACCACTAGAAAATATTTGGTTCATTCTTTTTTTTTTTTTTTCAAGTGCCTAATATGGGCAAAGTCCAGTGCTTGGCCATCTGGAAAGACAACAGATTGTAAATGTAGTTCCTGGCCTCAAGGGGTTCACAGTCGAGTGAGGGAGCAGCCCTGCTAACCAGTCATAGCTGGGAGCATGGTCCCACTGCAGTGGGAAGTTCTGAAGGAGTACAGAAGAGTGATAAACTTTCCCCCCCACACACATATCCAGAAGCGTTTCCTCTCCTTCAGAAGATTATTCACCTCGATTATGGCATTATCTAACTCTCCTTTGTATTTTTCATTGTGGAGATGTATGTCTCCTCTGCTGGAGTTATGAACTCATTAAGGGAAAGGACCAGATCTTTCTCATCTATCTCTCCCCATGGAGCCTCGCTCTGTACTTACCCATAAAAAGCCCCCAGTTGCTGTTTATTGAACTGGGTAAAGGCTCACAGTTCGAGGAAATGAAGGATGCGGGAACAGGAAGAGAGACAGTTCTGCTGCTGTCACCTGAAATGTCATCCCTCCCCCTAGTTTGTCTCTGGAGCAAACTCTTGTTCCCAGGGCAACAGGATTGGCAAGGAGGGGAGGGGTTAGATGGGATCTGTGATGCCAGGTATCTCCTCAGGCTTTCCATGACTAGGTTTAATCTTGAAGTATGCCTGAGCAATCATGTATGAGACCCAAGCTCCTGTTTGAGGCCTCTAGACGCTGAGGTACAGGACTAGTTTTCACCTTCTCCCCACCTTTGTCTGCCATCAAAAGCAAGAATTAGAATGGGGAGCTGTCCATAGTTCTGCTGAAGTATGCTCCAGGACTGTGTGGCCATGTGTATTTCATTCCATAGCTGTATCAGTTTTTAAGACATCTCTTCAGTTATTCTTAAGTATCATGGGATCTTATGATAGCTCTTAGCATTTAAGTCATTTTTTCCTGCCATTTTCCAGGTAAAGAAACTAAGTCCCCAAGAAGCCAGGTGTTCTCCCCAGCACCACAGGGCTAATGAGGAAGTCAAAGCCTCCCATATCTTGGATCAGTGCTCATTTTCCTTAGGTTGCTGGTAGGGTATTAGAATACTCTTTTACTGAGAAAAGCTCTCTTCTCTATGTCATTTCTGCTGCATGGCTTAATAGAAAGAGCAATGCTTGGGTTTTGGGATCAGTTCTGCCACTGACCTGCTATGTGGCTTTGGACAAGTGGCTTCTCAACTCTGGGATTCATTTATCCTTTCTGCAAAATGAGCAAGAACGATTAATTCAGGGAGGGCAAACATATGTCACACGTCCCTTTGTTCCTCTCTCCTAAGGCCAGACAGACATCAATAATTGACCATGGCATTTTTTTCTCATGCTGAGCCTGGACTCATTCTCTACACCCTTGTCATCTCAGTGGTCCAGGCTGTTACTACCAGTTAAAGGGAGTCAGTTTATGAGTGGAAATCTATTTCCTGAACTAAAGACCTTTCCAAACTTTACCCTCTAGAATTTTCATACAATGACTTCCTCTGACTCTCTTCTCAGTCCTTTCCCCCTTTGGAGTCTCCCCTGCTCTCTTTTCCAGTTCAGCTCACTGAGCTCAAGGTCATCTCTCCACAAATGGCTTTGCATTGGCACAATCCATTCTGCTACACATGCCCCTTTTAGAAAAAGGTACAGGAATCACTCAGGCACACGCTCCTTTCCCCACTGACAACGAGGCCATAGGGGGGTTGCTTGGGGCATTAATTGTGTGCCATTAGGTAGACATTTTAGGGAAAACTAGGCTCAGGAAGGTGGGAGAGAATAGAAATCCAAACAGCCACACCAAGGGGGAAAGTTCAGCCAATTTAATTTCCTGCAGCTGGTCTCATTCTTCAGCTGCCACTCGATGCCAAAAACATGGCTTTAAAAATTCTAATAGGTGTGAGCAGAGACAATCTGTATGGATCAGCAGAGTCTCCCGCTAGCGGGAATATACATTAGTGGCTAATGAAAAAAATAAGCAGATATTGACTTCTTTTGTAGAGAAACAAAATGTATTGACACAGGCAACAAAAAGAGATGGAGAGAATGGTGAAGGTTGATGTTAATGTTTGATGTTTGTGGAGGGGGATGGGAGAGGGGCTGCAGGTCTGTGGAGCCTGCAAGGCTGTATTGCTCTGGAAGTTGCCAAGACAGACTTGCGAGTGCTTCCTTCTGGATTC
Source organism: Panthera leo (assembly GCF_018350215.1). Classification (NCBI taxonomy): domain Eukaryota; kingdom Metazoa; phylum Chordata; class Mammalia; order Carnivora; family Felidae; genus Panthera; species Panthera leo. The sequence continues at coordinate 14,722,486 of NC_056686.1, forward strand.
TGGAATATAACAGTTTGTCTCTCTGTGAAGTCAGCTGAGATCCCTGGGGTGCCACCAATAAACTCCTTGAGGGTGACAGAGAGCCCCTCATTTCTGAGCTCTGTGCCAAGGCAGAGCCAACATGAATAAGGATCTCAGAGCTATGTTTTAAAAGCTGTCTTAGGTTTTGCAATCCAGAGCAACTTCTTAACCCTCTGAGCCTCAGTTTTCTTTTTAATGTTTTTCTTTTTGAGAAAAAGAGGAAGAGAGAGTGGGGGGGAGGGGCCAAGAGAGAGGGAGACACGGAATCCGAAGCAGGCTCCAGGCTTTGAACTGTCAGCACAGAGCCTGATGTGGGGCTCAAACTCACAAACTGTGAGATCATGACCTGAGCCAAAGTTGGACGCTTAAATGACTGAGCCACCCAGGTGCCCCTGAGCCTCAGTTTTCTTACCTGTAAAACAGAGGCATTGCTATTAATATGTTTCTCATTGGGGTGGTAATAATAACCATTTACTGAATGTTTACTAAGTGCCAGGCTGAGGCTTAGAGGAGGGACATAACTAACCCAAGGTCAAGTTAGTAATGGGGCAAAAGTGAGATTTAAACCAACATACATCTAACTTCAAAATGTATCTTCTTAACCACTGTGCTGTAATGCATGTTAAAGAGATTAAATGAGATAATTAATAGAAAGTGCTTAGCACAGGATTTGGCACATAGTAATTGCTTGATATTTACCACTGCACTGTTCTATCATCATCATCATTATCAACATCATCATCATCATCATCATCATCATCCCCCGCCCCCACCATCTCTCCACCTTTCTTCTTTGTCATTATTTATTTCAACAGACCTTCATCAAGGTCTCCTGGTGTTGTCTAGTTAAGCAGGTTAGGACTCTACTGTTCACAAACTTCAGAGGCAAGGTGACACATGTTTGAGTTTTTGACTCCACTATTGTCAGAATGCTCACCAATGACTTATCGCACCCCTCTGTGCCTCAATTTTCTCTTGTATAAAAGGGGAATAATGTTGTGCCTGCCTAAAGGGTTATTGCAAAGATTACATACAGTAATGTGTGTTAAGTATCTCCTTAAGTATCTCCTGGCATTTAACAAATATGAGCTGAAGAGACTGTCCCTAAGAGACTTGTCCCTAGTTAACAGTGGGGAGGGGGCCCATCTGATGCAGAAGGCCCTGGATGAAAGCCAGAAGCCTGTTCCATCAACAGTGTGCCCTGGACCCAGCCACGTGCCTCCCTTAGACATTGATTTTGTTTTTGCAGAAGGGAATGGATATTCTCTGCTCTCCCCAACTCTCAGGGTCAGCAGGAGGTGAAAGGGAACTGGCAAATATAATAGAAGGACTTTGAGAAGTCAGGCTTGCTACACGGGTGAGAAGTTTTATGATGATGGCTTTGGTCCAGCCTCTGGTCTCCCTGTCAGCAAATTTCTAGATCTGAGGGAGAAGGCAATGTTGGGTGCAGGCGGGGGGTGGAAGGCCTGCCTGGAGGCCACTTCTGGCTGGGAAGAGAACACTGGTGTGTGGTGGCAAAGGTCGTAGCTCCTTTCTGAATTCTGAACATCCCTTTCTTGCCTGCCAGGATGCCATGCTGGTGGCCCTTAAGAGCCTCATGCCGGCCTGCCTCTTCAATGTCATTGGGTTTGGATCCACATTTAAGACCCTCTTCCCTTCCAGCCAGACCTACAGTGAGGTAAGGAGGGGGAAGGGCTGGGTCCAGGAGTGGATGGGTGGTGAGGAGCAGAGGAAAAGAAGAAAAAGAAGGAGCAGGTAACCCTGAGGCCAGCCTCAGAAGCCATCCCTCACGTGGCACCTCAGTGATGCCCACAAGCAGAGAACCAGGGAGGCTATCTCTGGGTAGGCCGGTTTCTAACATCTCTTTTTTTTTTTTTTTAGTTTATTTATTTTAAGAGAGAGAGAGAGAGAGATCATGCACACATGTGCATGAGTGGGAGAGGGGCAGAGAGAGAATGAGAGAGAGAGAATCCCAAGCAAGCTCCATGCTGGGCTCAATCCCACAACCATGAGATCATAACCTGAGATGACCTGAGCCAAAATCAAGAGCTGGACCCTCAACTGACTGAGCCGCCCAGGCGCCCTGTCTCCTCTTGAAAATAAGGAATATTTTAGGCAAAGTGTAGGTGTGCACAAAGAGGGGATACAAGGAAGGGGTGGAGATAGGATATATCCTAGGCCTGCCACTCACTGAAGCCTCTGTTTCAAGAGAACGATGGACCCATGCAAGGTTGAGCTAAAGGAGGGAATGGAAAGGGGATTGTGGAGTGAATAGGTGGGGAGGTGGGCTAAGAATAGAACTCACAAGGTTCAAACTACAATTTAGAACAAGAGGGCTGGGGCCCCAGCAGCATGTTCAAAATTGGAGCATATCCTATCCAGACCTAGGAACAGGAAGAAAGAAAGTAAGGGAGGGAGAGGAGAGAGGAAGGAAGAACATTTTTCAGTGAAAAATAACTTTATGGGTTTTTAAAATATTTTTAAAAAATTATATATTGATTGTCCCACAATTTCTAAATCTGGATAATCAAAAAGAAAAAAATCTAAATCTCCCATGATCACATCACAAAAAAAAAGAAAGACCACTGTTATAGGCTTAGTATAAAGCCTTCCAGACCTTGTTCTATGTATTTACACACATTTTTAATAAAGATAGGATTAGACCTGCCACAACACAACAGCCTATCATAAGCATATTTCCGTGCCAGTAAATATTAACCTGCAGCATAATTTAAATGGCTGCCTAGTATTTCACTACACAGGTAAATCAGGACTTACTTAAATAGATCCCTACATTTGGGCATTTAAATTGCTTCCATTTATTTTTCTATTCAGTCATCTTTGTAGCAAAGATTCTGCACCCATCCTTAATGATTCCCTTAGGATAAATCCTTAGTTCTGTTGGTTCAAAAGGGACATATACATTTCAAGACTTTTGCTATATGCCGTTACCCCAATCATGGGAGTTGAAAGAGCATCTTCATGAATCGGGAGCAGGACATCTGATGTCCAGTGAGAATCTGTTCCTGCTGCAGTGACATCCATCTGGTACAGCAGTCCTTGGCCAGTTGAGTTTCAAAGTATTGATCCAGGGGAAGGGGAATCTGAAGCCCACGTCGGGGTACTTTGATTTCCTCAAAGCACCATAGGGAGTTAGCATCCCAGGCAGGCCAGGACTCAAGTCTTGAGATTTCTAGTGTAATGTTCTTATATCACTACACCTCCTGCCTTGCTCATCAGAAAAGGACACCTCATTTGTGCTGAGCAGTTGGGGCTTGATATGCTACCTTTTAAGGGGTGTTTATATTTTTAATGAGGAACAAAGAAAGGAGAAAGGTAAGTTAACACACCATCAACAGCATTAGGGCACTGGTAGGGGGTGTTATTGGGCAGAATCACCCCAAATGAGTCGTCATCTATTCCTCCTGTGCACGGACAGGGTTGAAATTGGGAATATGAGTCAATCCAGCGAGACCCAACTAAGATCTAGGGAAACAAAGGACTTATCCTCCAGGGGGCTTGGAGTCTCAGAGCCATATGGTGATCCTGGGGACTACCTTCCCTGCCTGTGGCACTTCCCTGCAGGAGAGCGTGGCCATGGCCTGTGATAACATCCAGAGAATGCGGGCCGACATGGGTGGCACCAATATCCTCTCCCCACTCAAGTGGATCATCCGGCAGCCAGTGCACCGAGGCCACCCACGGATTCTCTTCCTGATCACGGACGGTGCCATCAACAACACCGGGAAGGTGCTAGAACTGGTGCGAAACCATGCCTTCTCCACCAGGTGGGCACAGGCTGAAGGTCTAGGGCTTGGTTATCCTGGGTGGCCCTGGGCGGGGGTGGCTGAACCAGGGCATCATGGAAAGTGCCAGAAGGGGAAGAGAGAACTCCCAATTCCTACAGTGCTTTGCGTCCAGGGTGGTGTAGCTGACTTCAGAGTTTGCCTTTTTGCCTCAAGAGTTCAGATGGAATGAGACGCCCACACCTCTGCTTCCAAAGGGCAGCCTCGTCAGAGGAAGTCCTTCCTGCTGCTTTGACTCTGTCCTGGGGTGGGGGTTGATGGGCTATTGTGAATGTCAGTGCCTGCTGCTGGACCTCTTCCTTCACCTTCACCCTCTGCCTGATGTTAGGACCAGCTCTGAGATAGCTCTGCCGACTCATGCTCTGTCCCTTTCCCCACCAAAGGGACAAAGGTGGCACAGAGGACCAGAAGTAGCAGCCTCTCTCCTCCCCTTCTCCCAGGTGCTATAGCTTTGGAATTGGACCCAACGTGTGCCACAGACTGGTGAAAGGGTTGGCAACTGTGTCCAAGGGCAGTGCTGAGTTTCTGATGGAGGGAGAACGGCTGCAACCCAAGGTGGGCGACAGGGGTTCAGTCTCTTCTGGTGCTGGTACCTCAGGGGTGGAGCCGGAACTTCATTTCATCCAGGTCTGAGCTCCCCGCTAGGCCACACTACACCCCAGTGAGGATCAGAGAGGTGGTAGCCACAGAGCAGGCACCTTCTGGAGCTAGTCCAAGACACTAGATCCACTGGTCTCCAGTCACCGGATCTACGTGCTCCGTCCCCTGGCTGGGCAGGAGAGGGGCTTCTGAAAGAGTCACTGCCTCTATGGATATGAGTTGTGTTTGGGGTCATTTCTCACCACATTCCTGATGGTGACAAATGGTGGCTCAAAAGAAATCTAAAGGACCCAGAAATCAAGGGGATTATAGTCTTCTCTCCATTTTCTGCACAGTTCGCACAAATAACTCAACCCTTAGAAAAACCCTGTGTCAGCCCAGGTCCTCCAGGAACCAGGGACAGCTCTGGAGTTAAGAGTGCAAGAGGTTCACTGGGGGATAATATCTATGAAAGAGGAAAGAGGAAGAAGCAGGACGGAGCACTCTTCAGCCCATGATGCATTTGCATGCCTGTGAAAGGGAGGAAGGGAAGCAGCATGGAGAAGGGAGAGCCTGACTGCAGGTCTGGCAAGGTCTCAGCAAGGACCCAACGGAGAGCTCTGGAGCAAAGATCTCCCATTAGGTAGTCAGATTAGGCTGAAACATCAGGTCCACCCTGCTCAGCCATTGCCTCGGGGCTTCCATGCAGAAGTGTGGTCTTGGCTCAGAAGCTGGAGCATTACATCTGGAGACTATCACCTAACTTCATGCCTTGCTGCAAAGAACACAGTCTTCCTCCGAGGGAGATCTGGGAGTGCGCCTTTATGGCTGCCACAATCCCCAAATCATTTTTCTCCAGCTTTGCAGTACCTTTGAAGAAATCAGCCTAGCTGGTGCTAAACCACAGCTGTTGTTTTTGTTTGTTTTTTAATTTTATTTTTTTTTAATTTACATCCAAATTAGTGAGCATATAGTGCAACAATGATTTCAGGAGTAGATTCCTTAGTGCCCCTTACCCATTTAGCCTGTCCCCCCTCCCACAACTCCTCCAGCAACCCTCTGTTTGTTCTCCATATTTATGAGTCTCTTCTGTTTTGTCCCCCTCCCCATTTTTATATTATTTTTGTTTCCCTTCCCTTATGTTCATCTGTTTTGTGTCTTAAAGTCCTCATATGAGTGAAGTCATATGATTTTTGTCTGTCTCTGACTAATTTCACTTAGCGTAATCCCCTCCACTTCCATCCACCTAGTTGCAAATGGCAACTTTTCATTCTTTTTGATTGCCGAGTAATACTCCATTGTATATATATACCACATTTTCTTTATCCATTCATCCATCGATGGACATTTGGGCTCTTTCCATACTTTGGCCATTGTTGATAGTGCTGCTATAAACACGGGGGTACATGTGTCCCTTCAAAACAGCACACCTGTATCCCTTGGATAAATGCCTAGTAGTGCAATTGCTGGGTCGTAGCGTAGTTCTATTTTTAGTTTTTTGAGGAATCTCCATACTGTTTTCCAGAGTGGCTGTGCCAGCTTGCGTTCCCACCAACAATGCAAAAGAGCTCCTCTTTCTCCACATCCTCGCCAACATCTGTTGTTGCCTGAGTTGTTAATGTTAGCCATTCTGACAGGTGTAAGGTGGTATCTCATTGTGGTTTTGATTTGTATTTCCCTGATGATGAGTAATGTTGAGCATTTTTTCATGTGTCGGTTGGCCATCTGGATGTCTTCTTTGGAGAAGTGTCTATTCATGTCTATTGCCCATTTCTTCACTGGATTATTTGTTTTTGGGGTGTTGAGTTTGATAAGTTCTTTATAGATTTTGGATACTAACCCTTTATCTCACATGTCATTTGCAAATATCTTCCCCCATTCTGTCAGTTGCCGTTTAGTTTTGCTGATTGTTTCCTTCGCTGTGCAGAAGCTTTTTATTTTGATGAGGTCCCAGTAGTTCATTTTTGCTTTTGTTTCCCTTGCCTCCAGAGACGTGTTGAGTAAGAAGTTGCTGCGGCCAAGATCAAAGACGTTTTTGGCTGCTTTCTCCTCGTGGATTTTGATGGCTTCCTGTCTTATGTTTAGGTCTTTCATCCATTTTGAGTTTATTTTTGTGTCTGGTGTAAGAAAGTGGTCCAGGTTCATTCTTCTGCATGTCGCTGTCCAGTTTTCCCAGCACCATTTGCTGAAGAGACTGTCTTTACTCCAATGGATATTCTTTCCTGCTTTGTCAAAGATTAGTTGGTTGTATGTTTGTGGGTTCATTTCTGGGTTCTCTATTCTGTTCCAATGATCTGAGTGTCTGTTCTTATGCCAGTATCATACTGTCTTGATGGTTACAGCTTTGTAGTATAGCTTGAAGTCTGGGATTGTGATGCCTCCTGCTTTGGTTTTCTTTTTCAAGATTGCTTTGGCTATTCAGGGTCTTTTTTGGTTCCATACAAATTTTAGGATTATTTGTTCTAGCTCTGTGAAGAATGCCGGTGTTATTTTGATAGGGATTGCATTGAATATATAGATTGCTTTGGATAGTATCGACATTTTAACAATATTTGTTCTTCCTATCCAGGAGCATGGAACCTTTTTCCATTTAAAAAAAAATTTTTAACATTTATTTACTTTTTGAGAGACAGAGAGAGACAAAGTGTGAGTGAGGGAGAGGCAAAGAGAGAGGGAATCCCAGATTCCAAAGCAGGCTCCAGGCTCTGAGCTCAACGCAGGGCTCGAACTTACAAACTGCAAGATCATGACCTGAGCTGAAGGCAGATGTTCAACTGACTGAGCCACCCAGGCCACCCCCACAGATGACATGTATTGAACATTTATCATGAGGCAGCTACTTCAAATCCAGTATCTCGGCTAATCCTCTCAATGACGTTGAGAGTTGAAAATTACTAACTCACTTTACCAGTAGGGAAACTGAGGCCCAGGGAGGCAAATTAACTTGCTCAAGATCACTCTCCAGTCCACGCTTTGACACAAGCTTCCTGTGGGCCCTGGGCTAGTCACAACCTTACTTTGGGTCTTGGGTTTTCCCATTATAATATGCTAGGCTTAGAGGAGCATTCTGGTAGTTTAAGAAGCTCAGAGGCATGTTCACTGTTGGACAAGCCACCCAAAGCCCACTGTGTCTTCTCTGCTCACACCCTCTCGTGTTCATACCCACACGATCTTTGTGGGTGCTCCTCATATGTGCATGTCCCTGCTCACGCATGCCTCCAACCTGTGTTCTGACTCTGCCCAACAGATGATCAAATCCCTGAAGAAGGCTATGGCCCCAGTCCTGAGTGATGTAACTGTGGAGTGGGTCTTCCCTGAGACCACCGAGGTCCTAATCTCACCTGTCAGCACCAGCTGCCTCTTCCCTGGAGAGCGGCTGGTGGGGTATGGCATTGTGTGTGATGCCTCCTTATACATCTCCCATCCCAGATATGTAAGTATCTTAGACATTCCAGAACCTTGCCCACAACTCCATCCTTAGCTGGAAAGACTACTGGGAACTAGGAACTAATTGGATCTGGTGTTTACAGTTGTGGGGCATGGTGGCCAGGCCAAGGGCATGTGGTCATGATGACATTGCTTGGCTAAGTGCTGTCATCGCAATACGTGGTTCTTAAGATCCCCTGCAGCAGAAAACTTGGGGTAATGTGCTTAAAATGCAGACTCCAACCTCCAACCTGGGCCTACTGAATCAGTCTTTGAGGGTAAGGCCTAGGAACCTATATTTTATATAATCTCCTCAAGGTGATTTTGATAAACAATTCATTTCAGAATAACTGCGTTCAGGTTTCTTTCCCCAAACACTCTATTCAGGTCATGTCTCCTCAGATGAGTTTGTGTTTTATTTACATGGATAATTCTCTTGTATGTGGTGACAGACGTGAGATAAAAGTGAGGAATGTCTGTAAGGAAGGTGGAGTTCATGTTAAAACGTGGGAGATTGCCCGAGAAGCTATTTCCCCATCCATCTTCCCTCTTTAGTGAGTCTCTCCTCTCCTGCTTGAAGAATTTGTCCTCTTGTTTTATTTTTAAGCAGGAGTCACAAACTCATTGCCTAGAGGGATTGTGCGGGTATAAAATGATTGAAATGAACTTATAAAAATAAAAGGGAAAATGCCATGAAGGATAGCAGTGATCACTGAGTCCATAGAAAGTCCATAAGGAGTGATAAGGAATATGGCAAATTGGACAGCATGCACCCATCTAAATTGGGTGGTCCCCTACCCAGCTCTAACAAACTGTTCCCATGCAGGAATGTGGGCTCTGTGTTAAATGTGTTTTCAGTCTTACAAGAGAAGTTAGAATTTTATGTGCAATTTCCAGATTTTAGAATGTTATAGAATCTCCTAAGAATCGTGGTCAGGGTAATGGTTAATGTGTTGTGGAGAGCAGGGCATTCAAATGCAGGGAGAAGTTGGTCAGTCTTTGAACAGTATAGACCCTTCTCGGAGGTCTGGAGGCAGCAGATCACCAGCAGACCCTACCACTAGAAGGGACCATCAAATCCCTTCCCTTTCCTTACTCATGAGAATGGCAAAGTTTTCTCCCACTCTTACCAAGGCTGTTGGGTAAGAGTACCCTTGTATATCGTGGTGGAAACATGACTTTTCCCCCTGGAAAGCAATCTAGAAATACCTAATGAAATTTGAAATACATAACTTTTCAGCCCAGAAATCCCTCCTAAGAATCTAACACATAGAAATAAAAGTGATGTAATGGATTCGTGCCCAAGGGTTCACCGTAGCAATTTTTTATGGCGGCAAAAATAAATGGCCACAAAGTGAATGCTTAAAAATAAAGAGTGGGAGAATATTTATTCAGTTAATTGTTAAAAAGAATAGTTGATATGCAGGATTTCCAAAATGATTTAAGTGCAAAATTCAAGATACTGATAAATGTAAGTAATACAGTCCAGCTTTGGTAGAATAAAAGTGACCCTCCAAAGCCCTTATGTTTTATATATATATTTATATCATGGAGAATGGAATGGAAGGAACAGATGGTTCATTCTGTTAATTTTGATGACCTATTTGGAGACAGCAGTGGCATTTAGAATGACATTTTTAAACATGTTTCAATAAATAAGATAATTAAAAATATAAATAGTATAAATGATATGGAGAGCCAATGCCTTTCACCATCTCTTAAACAGAAGTCTGCCTAAACAAATCAAGCAAGCGAAAAGCTTTCCTGTTATTCCAGATCTTCAAAGATGGAATGTCCATCACCTCCTGTCACACGCTTGCTGCCCTGAACATGTTCTTTCCGACACCTAGCCTCACTCTCTGCCCTCTTCTCTCTCCCTCCCTCCAGGACAAAAGGAGACGATACAGCATGTTGCACTCTCAAGAGTCCAGCAGCTCTGTCTTCTACCACTCACAGGACGAGGGGCCCAGCCCAGACAGCAGGGACTGTGTCAGGGGCATGGGCGCACCCTGCAGCCCAAGGCAGCCCAAAGATGCCCAGCTGTCCACCGGAGACTCCATCGCCAATCTTGGTTAGCCTGTGCTCCACTCTCTCTTCCAGGGAGGCCATGGTTGCTACATTTTACTGAGCAGTTACTATGTGCTAAGCTGTTTTATACAAACAATCTCACTGCAGCTGTGCAGATGAGTACTGCTCTCCCTATCTGCAGATGATGAAACGGAGGCTTGGCGACTTTAAGCAATTTGGCCAAATCATGAAACTTGAAAGAGGGGGAGGGTACAAACAAAGGGTCTAAGAGCTGTCTGGACCCAAAGCTTCTTTATGGTGTTAATTTCTGGTCCTAGGTATTTATTTACTTACTTACTTACTTACTTACTTACTTTGGTGGGGGGGCTCAGGTGAGCAAGGGTGGAGAGAGAGAGAATCACACGAGGGGCAGAGAAAGAGAAGGGATCACTTACTAAGGCTAGGCTACCCAGCACAGATCTGGGAAACAAAGATACCCCAAATGTGGACTCCTATCCTTCAGAAGCTCTCCGCCTAGTGAAACAGATACAACTGGCCCTAACTCTGATAGAAGTAGAGTGACAGGGACCACAGGAAAGTTTAACAAGCTGTGAGGGTCCCAAGGAAAGACACATCGGCAGAGGATATCAACAAAGACATAATGAGGGCACTGATTCTTAGAAGCGGGAAGAGAGGAGATTCCAGGCAGCAGAAATGGACCTGAGATGTGGAAGTGTGACACCTAGAAAACACATACACAACTGATTACTCATCTGGCATATTTGGAGCACATAATACATTGAAAAAGGAGCAGAAAGGACAGTAGCTGGGTAGATGGATTGGAACCAGATTAGGCAAGGCTTTAAATGCCAGGTGAGCCGAGACACCTGCAAATCTTTCACCAGGCAAGAGGTAGAAAATGCAAGACATTTCTAAGCAGGAAAGGAGCATACAAGCCCCTCTCTCCTTCCCCACTCTTCTCCACCCTGACGGCTCCCCTGTCACCACCCTACCCAGGTCTGGACTTCTCCCAGCGACGGCGGGCATATAGCACCAACCAGATCACCAACCACAAGCCTTCCCCAAGGGCCACCACAGCCAGCGACCCCACAGTGCCTGCCAGGAGATACCCACTGCGGAAAGCCAAGCCGCAGGATCTCACCAACCAGACCAGCACAGAGGCCTCGTGGTGGCAGATTGATCTGCAGGTACCGAGCAGGGCAAGTTGGAGCTGGGGGTGACCATAGATGGGGAGAGAACTGTGTGTCCTGCTTCAGCCACAAGGATGGGGCCTTTTCTGCCACATCCTATTCTGCCAAACAAGTCACTTCCTCTTCATTTTTCTGGATCTTCACCTGCCTGACCCCCTTTCTAATAATGGTACCCATTGGCCAGTGACATCACTCATTCCGTGTACACAAACACCTCCCAGCCAGCAGGGAGCATCGAGCGGGTGGGGGAGCTGACCGCCCCCACTCTGTACAGATGTGGAAATTGAGGGCCAGAAAGGTAAAGTGACTTATCCAGGGTCACATAGCCAGTCGGGGGACTGCGACCCAGGACCCTCTCCCTACAAAGCCCCTGCTTCCCTCCCTCCATCGCACTGCACCTTCTGCAAATCCCAAGTGTTGCACATTCACCCCTGGCAGAGATCATCACAGAGTTAGAGCCAGAGCAGGACCAGTCGCCCGCCATTCAGCTAGACCAGAGTGTCTCCACCTCAGCACTATGACACGATAATTCTTTGTGGCAGGTGCTGTCCTGTGTTTTGTAGAATGTTTGGCAGCAGCCCTGGTCTCTACCAACTGAAATGCACCCCCAATCACCATAACCAAAAGCAGTCACTGCCAAATCCCCCTGGGGAAGAGGGTAGAGTCACCAGAGAAACACTGTCTTAAACCAGCTTGGGGTTTCTTATTATCTGCATGCCTTTCTCCCATTTTCTTAGGAATGGGTTTCATGTAGCTTTGTCATCATTAGGTCCTGGTTCCATAAAAGCAGCCGTTAACTTCTCCCATGCCACCCACCGCCCCCTCCATCCCCGCCCCTCCGTAAGCTCCTGCCCTCCCCCCCCCCCCCGGGGCAGAGACTCGGCCACCTAGGCCCTTCTCTGTGCTTAGCCAGTTGGAAGACACTACCCTTGGACTCAGGCAGACTCTGCTCCTTAAGCATGTTGCTTACCCTCTCTGAGCCCTGATTTTCCCTTCTGTGAAATGGGGAGAATAGCTTGTGCAGATGATTGAGCTAATAACAGCCATCAACAGATTTTTTTGAGAGCCAACTGTAGTGGAAGGCTCTTGCAGGCAATGGCTGATAAGAGATGAAGTGCCCTGGAGCAGCAGCTGGTATGCAGTAGGTGTCCCTTAGATGCACCTCTAGCTGGTGAGAGCTCTGGGCAGCTTAGCATCTGCTCCCTCCTGCTTGCTTCTGGCCCATCTTTGCTCGTCTCTCCCTGAGCCCCTGCTTGGCTTCTCCAGTCTGACTCTCCCCAACACGCTGGTACAAACGCACACACATGCATATGCAAGCACACACATGTACACACACCCTGCAGCCTCTGGCTGGGTGAAGGACTGCATCTTAGACCAATCTGTTACCATGGAAGCTGTAGCAGCGTCTGTTTCTTGCTGTGGCTGTGATGTTGGGGCAGGGGTGAGGGGAATCCCAGTCTGTCATGGGAGAGGGGGACTAAGGATCCCTTGGGACCCAGCAGCCCTGGCTGGGTACCAGCTCCCATCAGGGCCATCCTAACAATGACCGACGGTCCTTTCCTTCTCCCACACCCTTGTACTGTCCCCAGCCCCAGAGGAGATGGGAAGGAGGATCCCGGCCCCTGCCCTAAGGAGTCCCCATCTAATGGAGAGGCACAGTCCTCTTCTCAGTAAATACTTGATAGAGATGAGGAAGATTCCATGGTTAACTGTTGGCCTTAAAACCTAAGAGGCGCTTTCTCTGTTTCACCTTGTAAGTGCCTTTGGCCCCTCCCAATCCGCTCCCCCTACCAAGCATAGCAAGTTTCCCGGACGCACAAAATTCATTTTTAATTAATACTCTTTAATTAGAGAAGTACTACACATTCAGAGTTTACAATAAAAACCCTCAAACAGTGCAGTCAGATATAAAGTAAAACTAAAATCAGCCCTTCCTTGTGCCCAAACCCACTGGATTTTCAGTGTTTCCTTTCAGAAATACTACAAAGACACACACACACACACACACACACACACACACACACACACACATGTTTTGAAGAATCACATTATAAATCTCCAATCTATCCAATTATTATTGGATCTCTCCAAAGTCCATAAGTAAATCTCTGATTTACTTTGTTAATGTCTTTTTGTTTATTTATTTATTTTTTAAAAAAATTTTTTTTTCAACGTTTTTTATTTATTTTGGGGACAGAGAGAGACACAGCATGAGCGGGGGAGGGGCAGAGAGAGAGGGAGACACAGAATCGGAAACAGGCTCCAGGCTCCGAGCCATCAGCCCAGAGCCTGACGCGGGGCTCGAACTCACGGACTCACGGACCGCAAGATCGTGACCTGGCTGAAGTCGGACGCTTAACCGACTGCGCCACCCAGGCGCCCCATAAGTTTATTTATTTATTTTGAGGCAGAAAGAGAGAGAGAACGAGTGGAGGAGGTGGGGACAGAGGATCTGAAGCGGGCTCTGTGCTGACAGCGGAGAGCCCAACATGGTGCTTAAACTTAGGAGCAGTGAAATCATGAGTCAAGCCGAAGTCGGGCGTTTAACTGGAAGAGCCATCCAGGTGCCCCTTTTTAATTCACTTTTCTGTATACAGTAAAGTGTACAATTCTTGGTGAATTGTTCTGTGACTTTTGACAAACGCATAGTCCTGTAACTATCTCCACAATCAAAATACCGAACAGTTGCAAGTTACTTTTTTAAAATATGTTTGATCTCGGACAGCTTCCCACGTTGGTAGGAAGAGATCTGCCACTTTGATTTCTGGGTTGTGTAGCGTTCCATTGTATGGATCGACCATAATAACTTATTTGTCAACCCCTATTGATGCACGTTTTTGACAGGGTCCAGATTTTTCACTTTTACAAGCAATACTGCAACAAATCTACAGTACGTGCACGTAGATATCTGCATCCTTGTGTATTCCACAGAATTAAATTTCTGAAAATGGAATTGTTGGGTCAAAGGAGTCTGTGCACATTTCATGTTGATAGCACACTGCTAAAGGTTCCTCCCACAGGCGTGCACCAGTTTATACACACATCGACAGTCCAAGAGAGAGACCCTACCCTGTCTCCCCAATTAGCCACAATGTGCGTCATCAAATGTTTAAGTATTTGCCAATCTGGAAAACGGAAAAAAATCATAACTTATTTTAATTTAGAGCAATGCTCACGAAGCAGAACATTTCTTCATGGGTTTATTTGATACATTTTGAATTGCCTGTAGATACCCTGAACCCACATTCTACCTCTGCCCTCCTGCCCCAGTGATTTACAAGCACTTTTTCTTGAAAATGATCTTTGTCATGCATGTTGCAAATATATTTCCCAGTTTATCCCTTGCCTTTTGATGTTTTTTTTTTTTTGTACCAGCACAAGAACAGACAGATTAAACGCACAAAACAGAAGAGAAAGTCCAGAAATAAAACCAAATGTACATGAGAGCTTTGACAGGAGAGAGGCAGGGAACTGATAAACCCTAGAAACTGAATGAATGGACCATATTCAGGAAGCAGTGTTGAGATCTGTACTACTCAGAAAATCAAGGAAAAGGCTGGTTTCTATTTCTTGACACCAAAATAAATTTCATGTGAATCAAAGATTTAAGCAAACAAAAATAAATCATAAAAATTCCAGAAGAGTTTTTCTGAGTGGGAAAGACCTTTTAAGCATGACATATGAGAAGACATAAGGAAAATGCTGATAATTTTAGCCTCCTCCCAACACACACACAAAGTTTTAAACTTTATGGCAAAAAAAAAAAAAAAGTGGATTTAGAATATTATCCATGGTATGTGATTTTCCATGATTTTCCATGCTTTGGGCTTTATCCATGCTTTGGGATTGTTTGTGTTGATGGTTCCTCATGGGTAGTAGAGAGTAGGTAATTTGTCCTTGGGAACCGCAGGAGCTGAAGTGCCCAGGGAAAGAGCTGTGGCTAGGGGTGGAGGGAAGAGGGCAGCCACCAGGAGCTCAGCCTCCTCCCTTCCCTCTTGCACTCCTAGCCCTTGCTCAACAGCGGTCCGGACCTGAGCCAGGGCCCCAAACTCCGAGGCCCAGGTGCCCGCAGGCCGTCTCTGCTGCCCCAAGGCTGCCAGCCCAGCCTGCCCTCCAGCCAGGAGACCCAGACCTGGAGCCCCATGAAAGAGCCCGATCTTGGGTTTAACCTGAAGCCTGCTTCAGACAGCCGTAGCCCTGGGGATCTGGGTAAGTGCCTGCAGGGTCCAGGACCTGACTGGGGACAGGAAGGAATCCTTCACCTTCAGATGATAGGACTGATGGCAAATGCCTTCCTCTGTGCCCTTGAGGGAGAAGGATCCGATATTGCCCATCCCTGCCAGAGAACCTCACTCTCCCAATCAACCTAGCCCTTGGGCTGGCTGTGAGGATCCCAGATGTCCCTGAGGCTGCATTCTTGCCGCCCAAGTGTCCCCACACCATTCTATCTGGCCACCTCAAGTACTGGATTCCTGGGAGGTGGGTCTGCCCCATTTTGGGGAGAAGCCATACCCTCCAGCTGTCCGAGGGAAGGAATCCTGTGTTCCTTGAGGTGGGAAGGGTCGGGGGAAGACAGTACTTGCTTAGGGATGTCTGCGCCCTGGGGAGGAATGATGTCCCTAGGGATTGACCCTCCGTGCCCCAGCTCAGAGCACCACCTGCTTGTCCCTCCACTCGCAGAACCGTCCCACCACCCTTCCACCTTCGAGACCGAGACGTCCTCGGACTGGGAACCCCTGGCCGAGTCCGAGGATCGTGTCAGTCCCAGCAGGCCCCCTACCCCAGCCCCGGTGCTGGGCAAGGCCGTGGTCAAGGGCCTGCGCGACAGCCAACGTTTGCAGTGGGAAGTGAGCTTTGAGCTGGGGCCCCCCGGCCCGGAGAGGGGAGGGGCACACGAGGCCGACCTGTGGAGCGAGACCTTCCACCACCTGGCGGCCCGCGCCATCATCCGCGACTTCGAGCAGCTGGCGGAGCGCGAGAACGAGATCGAGCAAGGTGAGCCCCACGGCCTGCGCACTCCTATCTGCCCTCCCGGAGCCCCTCCTCTCAGCCCCGCCCAATGCCCATCCCACTCTTCCCACCATGATCCGCCCCCTCTCCGCAGCCCCGCCCAATGCCCATCCCACTCCTCCCACCATGATCCGCCCCCTCCCCGCAGCCCGCCCAATGCCCATCCCACTCTTCCCACCATGATCCGCCCCCTCCCCGCAGCCCCGCCCAATACCCATCCCACGCTTCCCACCATGATCCGCCCCCTCCCAGCTGTTGCGTTCCGCCCCCTCCCCACAGCCCCGCCCAATGCCCCGTCGCCCTCCCGGCCCACCCACCCGGAGATCTGCTCCCTTCCCCTGGCTTCAGGTGCCATTGTCTTCCCACAGCTGCCATTGTCTATGCTCCACCTCTTCTCCCTACACTGCAGCCTCCAAGTGCCTCTCCTCTCCCCCAACCCCCCAGCCCTCCCTCCACCTCCCCCCGCCCACACACACAGCCAGGTGTTCCATCCTCTCCTGATCAGCCCCCATCCCCCAGCCGCCTTCTCCTCCCCAGGGACTCTTCCACCCCTCTCACCCCCTCCAGTGATCCGTCCTTTCCTCTCTTTCCTTCTTCCCCTCTACTACAGGTCCCCCATTCCCCCTCACTCCCCACGGCTTCCCCTTACAGCGCCCCCTGTAGGGCTCCGGAGACAGAACGATGGAGCCAGCCCTGTCCCACCTGACCCGCTCCCCTGGGACGCACCTTCTTAGGGAACCCCCCCCCCCAAACCCAGTCGGTCCACTCCCTCACTCATCAAGGCCATTTTATTGATTTTGGATCAGCGGGGGGCCAGGCTCGAGGCTGAACAGTGCGATGACCACCACAATTCCTACCCTTACTTACGAGTGCTTGATTGACAAGGACTAGCCAGGAAGCCGACATCAATCAAATAATTATACACACAATTAATTGAGTGCATTTGTCCTAAGTGCTATTAAGAAATACAGGGATCCAAGAAATCCTATAACGGGAAGAGAGGGGAGCTAATTTAGCTCAGGAAGTGGGACAAACTTTCCTAAGATGGTGACTCCTGGGATCAGGGTGGTGCACACTTAGAGAATAGATAGATATAGATATAAATAGAGAATAGTACTTGTTTATAGGCTCATGCTTTGTTTATACAATAATGTATTGCTTATATTTTATATTATTTGTACTTTCGTTTAATATATATCATCATTTTCTTTCCATGAGCACCTCACCTTACAGTTTACAAAACACTTGTACACCTTTTATCTCCTTGGATCCTCACACAGACAGCCCTCTGGAGGCAGCAAGCCAGAGACTGCTCACCTGTTCCATGGATCTATTTGATTCAGATCCATCACTGACTCGCTGTGTGACCCTGTGTTCGCCCCTCTCCCTCTCTGGTTTTCATTCTTCTTGGCAAGATTGTCCCAATGGGCCAGACCAGGGGTCCCCACCCAGTCAGGGAAACTGCAAAGTCCTGCTACAAAGTTTTTACCAGATAGCTGCAAAATGAAAATGGAAAATACAGACAACAGAAAGGTTTTGGGGTTTTTTTTGAGATTTTATTTTTAAGTAATCCCTACACCCAACGTGGGGCTTGAACTCACAACCCGAAGATCAAGAGTCACATGCTCAGTAGACCAAACCAGACAGGCGCCCCTAGAGGATTTTTTTAATAATGCTGAAATTATTTAAGGAGTGTAACTATCTTTTTTGTCTTAAGACGTCTTAGCTCTTTGACATTAAAATGTCCTTTTAGGAAATGATGACAGAGGTTAATAATCTGGGGTGGGGGCTAAGGTCAAGGCATCCCCTCAATTTTAAGGGCTTATTTATTTATTCATTTATTTAAAGTTTATTTATTTATTTTGAGAGAAGCAGTCCGAGTGGGGGAGGGACAGAGAGCGAGGAGAGGGGGAGAATCCCAAGCAGACTCCACGCTGCCAGCACAGAGCCCGATGAGGGGCTCAAACCCACGCAGCCGTTGAGATCATGACCTGAGCTGAGATCAAGAGTCAGACGCTTAACCAACTGAGCCACCCAGGCACCCCTGAAAGGCTTATTTAATCCCAAAGATGAGGACCACTGGTCTAGCCCTTCTTTTAGCTTCCAGAACTTCCGCGTCAAGGGGGACTTTCTGAGCCTGCACACTGACCCCCAACTTCTCCCTCTGCAGGGTCCAGCCGCCGCTACCAGGTAAACGCTGTGCACACCAGCAAGGCCTGCAACATCATCAGCAAATACACGGCCTTTGTTCCTGTGGACGTGAGCGAGAGCCGGTACCTGCCCACCGTGGTGGGGTACCCCAACTCTGGTAAGGCGGATGGGTGGCTGGGGCCTGCCTGAGGAACAAGCAGTGCCCCCCTTGGCTGGCAGAGGGGAACTGAGACACAAAGGAGCATAGGCCTACCAAGAGGAGTACAAGGAATGACCTAGAAGCAAAAGGGGCCCCTGGCAGATGACTTGGTCACCATAGGGTGGGGGGCGCATGAGCCCCCTTCCCACTGCTCTGCAGAAGGCCATGAAACCACCCCACTCCCTTTTACCCACCAAGTGAATATGATTTTATTGTATTTTTCCAACTGGAACAATGTGTGCTCACTGGAGAAAGTTCCAAAATACAGAAAGACCTAAAATAAATAAAAGTGCTTGGAACTGACAGTCCTCCAGAAATGAGTACTAATTACTTCCTTGGTGTGACCATCCTTCCAGACTTCTATGAATATCTACATGTAGCGAAATCAAAAGACAGATAATTTTTTCATGAATTGGATCATACCAATATGCGCTACATTTTCCAAACTATGGGTGTAGAAAATATCTTTCCACGAAGCTGAATCTATATCACCATTTTAATACCTGCAGGGTTTTCTACTTTCATCATTGTAACAGCCAGTTAGCATCCCAAAGCACTTTACAGCAAATGACTTAATTCTCAAAACAGCGCTGCAACCCAGATGCTGTTATGAGCCCCCCCCCCCCACTTTACAGATAGGAAGACAGAGGCAGAGGGAGTTAAGTTACTTGCCCAAGGTCACACAGCAGGGAGGGGCAGAGCCAGGCTTTGAATCCCAGCGATCTGCCTCCAGCACGTGTTCCCTCCTGCTCCTCTCCACCGCCTCTTAAGGTTTATCAGAACCTATTTCACCAGCCCTGTGTTATTAGACCTTCATTTTAACCCCCTTTTGATTATTGTAAATTACGGTGCAAAAAACATCTTTATGCCCCTGTCTGGTTATCTCCTTGGGGCCAATTAACTCTCAGAAGTAAGAGCACATCCAAAGTTCTGCCCGTTGAAAACTGTGATGTATTGTGCAAAATTGACCCTGCCCAGAGGTTGTTCAGAAATCTCCCTTCCCCAACACTGCATGCTGCTTATCTTTCTAAATGCTGCCAGGCTCATAGACAAGGAAAGATTCTCTCTTCGGGGAATTATTCTAGGTTTTTTGGTTTTTGGTTTTTGGTTTTTGTTTTTGTTTTTGTTTTTTTCTTGGTGAGTTACTCTCCATAGGGGCATAAACTATATGTACTTTTTCTTTCCTATATTTCATTTTCCCGTCCGCTGCAGCTCCATTTTCTTTTTTTCTTTCTTTTTTGTTTCCTTTAGCAAACCTCCTGAAAGAATGTTTGAAAACAAAATGTGCCTCTCCTCATTTCTCCTGTGCACCCCCCCCCACCCCACTCCCCCTGCTGTTTTTCATCTGTGGTACCAAAATAATCAATGACCCGTTCCCTCTTTCAGATGTCTCATTTCAGGTTCTGGCCAGAAGCCCAGGCTGTTCCTCCACTGGGCATTCTCATTCACGGGGCTTTTGTCATCCTGAATGACATTCAGGATGTCTCTCCCTCCCCTCCCATCTCAGACTGTCCTCCTAGTGTCTGTAGCCCACAGCCTGTAAGGTCTGAGGACCTGGCCCACGTCTTAACCCAAGTCCCCCAGCCCCTTAAGACCTGGATCAGTACCTCCCAAAGTGTGCTCCAGGAAATCAGACCCTAGTTCCATGTGCCGTTCATGGCCATTCAGCACAAAACTAGGAAGTACTAGTTAGGAAATACATTTAGGAACCACTGGATTAAGCTCGGACCTTTTGATTGCAGAACTTGTCAGAGCCTTTTTTAGTACGTTAATCTACATCAGGAGGCTCAGAGAATGGACTGCAGTTTGCATCTTCTAAACTTACCTCCCCATAGAACTCCTTGGTATTTTTTAAGACATAATTTACAGACTAGTGTTCTCCAAAAGTGGGGTTCCCCAAAACATACTCGAGGGTGCTATAGTTTCATCTGTCTTCTACCCATCCCCCATTGGTGGGGCCCTAGGACTTCAGGGGCCTTCCCTGTGGGAGAGGAACTGGGACCTCAGTCTCTGGGACAGTAAACTAAGAGAGAAGGAAAATGGGGTGTTCCTGAGAAAACCAGCCTTTTAACTAGAAAACATTGCTGCTTTCTGAAAGCTAGCTCAGCAATAGCATGTACCCAGCAAGGTTATTATCCCCATTTTCTAGATAAGAAAACTGAGGCACAGAGTGGTGAGCACCCCATCCAGCTGCTAAGAGATGGGGCTGAGGTTCAAATCCAGGTCATTCTGGCTCCAAAGCTCACGGTCTTGCCTTGTAAAATGTCTCTCTGCCTTTGGATAAGTGACAGACTGAAGCCAGAATCATTCCCGCTAGCCTCGGGGGAGAGGCAAAGGACTGACACAACGGTACCCATCTGACCCCCTTCTCCTTGTCCTCGTGAAGGTGCTGCATGGCGGATGGTCAGCTCTCAGGTCCTGACCCGACAGTGGAGGGGAACCTCTGCCGGCTTCAGACGGTCCCAGACCCTCCTCGGGGACTACTCGGCAGCAGGAGATGGCAAATTCCAGAACCTGAGTAAGAGCTGCCTCAGGCGTGCTCTGAAGCCTGGGCCCCGTGTCCAAGGCCGCGGAGGCCAGTCTCTGAGTCTGCACTCTGGGTCCTCACAGGGCCTGGGTGGGGCCAGGCCTCCTGGGCTCCCCGAGGCTCAGCATGGCCCAAGCATGCCACCATCAACACAGCCTCGCGGAGCAAGCTGCGGGGCACCTGCACGCCCGCGCCATCCCTCCATGTCTCCCCCTTCACGGTTTGCCAAGCCGGTGGCTGTTCTCTGACTCCAGTCTCCCGAGTCCTCCCAGGCAGCAAATGCCAAGACAGCTAACAAACCAGGGGGAAAGCCAGGAACAAAGAGGCAGTTTCATCTGGTTGGGTCCTACCATCTGCTTCTGTCAGGATTCCCAAAGCTTCCTTTCTGCCTTCGCCTGATTTCCTTGTGCCTACAGCTTGGGTCCTTAAACATTCATGATTCGACCCTTTTGTGACCTTGCACTAATTCACGGGATCGCTTTCACCCTGCATGTCTTGAATGTACGTGCGTCCTTTGGTCCCTCCAAAGACAGCTTAACTGCTGCACTGGTCCTAACCCTTTCCTTCGTGCCCTCTCATGTTCAGTGAGGATGTCCTGCCTTCTTCTGTGCATGGGAAGGACGTCAGAAGTCCCACCTGACCACTAGGCCAGGCACCCAGATCCTGATTGTTTTTTACCTGAGAGACTAGAAAGTCCTTACAGACATTGGTGGGTTAAAAAAGGAACAGTGTGTGAGGGGTAGAAGAGAGTGTAACTCCAGAATTAAAAAGCTCTGCCATTTCTTTGGTCCCTCAGAGCCTCCAAAACTGGGGGGAGCATGCTGTAACCCCTGAACCAAGCCGGGCTTCCAGTCTAGAGGAAATTTCTGTCTACCTTTTCATTTCTCCGTAGCTCAGTTCTTGGTGGCCCATGGCTTCCTTCAAAATCACAAATCCCTTCCTTTCTCTTTTTTTTTAATTTTATATGTTTTTAAGTTTATTTTTGAGAGAGAGAGAGAAAGAGCGTGAGCAGAAGAGGGGCGGGGGGGTGGAGAGAGAGAGAGAGAGACAGAGAGAGAGAGACAGAGACAGAGACTCCCAAGCAGGCTCCATGCTGTCAGCACAGAGCTGGATGCGGGGCTCGATCCCATGAACTGGGAGATCATGACTGGAGCCAAAATCCAGAATCAGACACTTAACTGGCTGAGCCATCAGGCGCCCCACAAATACCTTCTTTTCAGCTGACCTCTGATTCACACCCAAGTGTCTATAACTTCTACACTCTGACTCTATCCCAAGCCCTTTCCCTCCCCAAGGATGACAATGGCTGACATTTCCTGAGAACTTTCTGTGTGCTGGCCTCTGTTCTAATTATCTGACACGGTTTCTCTTCCTCATTGAGAAATGAGGAAACTGAGGCTCAGAGGAGTTAAGTGACTTACTCAATATCACACAGCTGGGAGAGCCAGGACTTGAACCCAGGCAGTGTCTGGCTCCAGAGCCATGAGGCTAACTGCCATGTTGCCTCCCAGTGCCTCCGTCACTCAGGCGTTCAGTCACTGGTGCACTGTTGTGCTATTCCCGCACCCCCAGCGATAAACGGATCTTCCTGGCCCTCACAGAGCCACTAATGGCCTCCTAGGGAACATAGAGGCTTTGATAAACATTTATGCATGAAGCTTTTTCCATATTTTGGAAATTCCCTTATGGTATATTGCCCATCGCTGTCCAGCCTTTGAAACAATCATAAGAATAAGCACCGTGAGTATGCATTTTGAACCAGCTATGTTCAGTTATTATCCCCATTTTACAGATGGGGAAACTGAGGCTCAGAGCCCTCTGACAAGTTAGTGCCATGTTCTCATGCCTTCTGGAGAGCTGGCAGGAGCCCCTTCTCAGTGAGGCACAGACCTGGTGAGCGAATGCCCACCTCGCCCCCCACCCTCAGACCCCCGGGCTGCTTGCATTTCTCTGCTGGGTCTGAGCTCAGGGCTTTATTGAGCACTTACCATGGGCCAGGCACCCGGCACTGTCATCTATGTATTGTCTCCCTTGATCCCTAAGACAACACTGAGAGGTAGATACTATTGTCCTCAATTTGCGACCTCAGTTTATAAAGGAAGTAGCTTTCCCAAGGTCACACAGCTAGTCAATGGGTGAGTTGGGATTTGAACCCAGGCTTCTCTGACTCTTACGGTGGAGCGATGGTGTTATCTTTGGAAGACGAAGGACCATAAAACAGTGATGGAAACCCTGGCCTTGTTCGTCCAACTTACCCCCAGGGACTGTGAATTCTTGCCCTCGCTTTCCTTGGGGGGCAGGAGAGGTGGGGAAAGGGAGGGCCCAGGGGGCTCAGGCCTCACCGGTTCCTCTGTTGTAGATGTGGAGGAAAGCCCCAGTGCGCCCTTCAGAGAGACCACATCCCAGGGCCGCGAAAAGCATGCCGCTTCGGAAGGTGAGTAGGCAGTCAGCTGACTCTCTCTTTCATTAAGATAGTGGAGTGATTGATCCTTGAGCCAGGAGAGTGTTAGCCCTACAAAGTCTTTGGTGGTTTATTTATTCCTCAAAATGCCCCTGTGTGAGATAAATAGGAGTATCCTTAATTGAAAGACGTGGAAACTAAGATTCAGAGAGGTGAAGTGACTTCGCCAAGGTCACACAGCAAGTTAGTGACAACACGAGGCCTGGAATCAGACCTCCCAATTCTCAGTGGAGGGAGCATTCTAGCACCTAACTCTGCTTAGAATCCTCCAGCAATATGCCAGGGAAGGAAGCTCAGTGTCCCCACTCGGGGTGAGGGGGGCTGATGAGAAACTGTCACTGCCCCACGGGTAACCTTCCAGAAGATACCAGCGGCCGCCAGCCAAGGAAACTTGGAGGCCTATTTCTTATATGTGGACACACGTTTCACCCTTCCCCACACCACCTGGGTCAAAAACAGCCTAATGAGGGGCGCCTGGGTGGCTCAGTCGTTTGAGCGTCCGACTTCAGCTCAGATCATGATCTCATGGTCTGTGAGTTCAAGCCCCGCATCAGGCTCTGTGCTGACAGCTCAGAGCCTGGAGCCTGCTTCAGATTCTGTGTCTCCCTCTCTCTCTGCCTCTCCCCCACTCATGCTCTGTCTCTCTCTGTCTCAAAAATAAAGATAAACATTAAAAAAAAATTTTAATAAATAAATTAATTAATTAATAAAAACAGCCTAATGATCAGCGTGGATCCCTAGGGACCTAGGCAGGACCCTGCCCCGTTCTGGGTCGCTGTTTCCCAGCTGGGGAGTGAGCCATTGGACAGGGTCATCTGTCAGGTCCCAACTGTCATTCTGTGGCTCTCCAGGTCCCCTGCGCAGTCTGGCCACCAATACCCTGTCTTCCTTGAAGGCCTCAGAGAGTCTCTTTGGATCCAGGTACGTGGGATCAGCTTCCCTGTGGCCACCCCTAGTGTGAAAGGCAGAAAGCAGGCCCAGCCTGACATTTAGACAAAAACAAACAATCCGAAAGGGATCCAGGAGGCTCCCTACCCAGAAATATCACCATCTTCCCGTCATCACACAGCAGAAGCCCCCACACATCCATGGTCTCTATGCAGGTGCAAATCCCCTGGGAGGGCTGCCCCAAGACTCTCTGACCCCCAGGGCTGAAAGGAATACATGATCAGAAGAGGGTCAAAAAAAGAATACGGGACGTTCCTTGTCCAGGCTGCCGCTAACTCACTGAATGTCTCGGGAAATGCAAACCTCCCTCCCTGGGCCTCAGTTTCCCCAGCTGTCAAATGAGGAGGTCAGAGGAAACCATCTGTCACATTCTTTCTGGCCCTGACTTTCAGAAGCTGCTGAGTGAGCACGGGGGGAGGGGGGAGATTCCCAGGGACACCATGGGGGCAGCTACGGCCACCTGTCCCCGGTTCCCCCCACACAGGCTGAATCTGCACAAGTCCAGGCTGCTGACTCGAGCAGCCAAGGGCTTCCTGAGCAAGCCACTGACCAAGGCTCCGGAGCCAACCCCAGGGAGCCAGAACTTCGACTACATTCCGCTGGTGAGTGGCCCCAGACCCCAGACCTCAGCCCCCCACACTCCCCGAGGGGCCTTCCTGTGAGCCTCCTGCCCACCCCTCCCCCTTCACAAAGGGAAGAAGACCTACACCTTCCCACCCAAGTAGCCAACAGGGAAAGGGCCTGGGGCCTCGGAGTGTCGCTCGAATCCAGCACCAGCATCGTGAACATTCTTTGCAATCCGCTGTCTTTGCTTTAAAAATTCACAGGAATTTTGCATTCTACTCCACCACCTATGTGTGTTTATTTTTCAAGACATAAAAATAAGCCTTGGAATAGCTCACAAGTGAGTAACATTAACACCCCAGGGACACGTGATGTGTTTAGTAAGCGGCTCTGCAGACAGCCCGGCGTGCTGCGGGCAGGGTGAGGTGCCCAGGTCTGGCGGGGGCGTCTCTGAATTGAGGAACAAAGGGGCCTGGCCCCAGCATATATGGGGATCAGAGGGTGCTGGGAGACGGACGCGGTGTGAGCTTTTCACCGCACAGACCCAGTCCCTACACTCCCGAGGCATAGTGTCACTTTGAATTTCCAAATATCCTGAGCAGCACAGCACTGTGCTTACAGTAAGTATTTGTTGAGCCAGGCACAGTGCTAGACCCTGGGAGACAACCTTGAACTGGATGAACAGAGTCCCTAAGTTCATGGCACTAAGTGTCTTGTGGGGACACAGACCAGGAACCAGGCAATCCTGAGAGGCTTAATTGGCCTGGGTACCCCTCAAGTCTCCCAGGCAGGAGGGGCAGGCTAGGGGTGGGGGGGGATGAACGGGCGGGCGGTGTGGACTCAGGCTTTTGCCCGGCCCGGGGCTGCACAGGCTGAAAAGTTTGAGGCCCACTGAGGGGCTCCCCCCCACACAGGTGTCTCTGCAGCTGGCCTCCGGAGCCTTCCTGCTCAACCAAGCCTTCTGCGAGGCCATCCACGTCCCCATGGAGAAGCTCAAGTGGACCTCACCCTTCACCTGCCACCGAGTGCCCCTCACCCGCCAGCCCGAGCCCAAGACCCCAAGTCCCCAGCTGTGCACCGCCGGCCCCTCGGCCCGGCACCCCTCCTGTGATGGCTTCTCCCCAGAGCCTCCGGCGGGGGGCAAGCCAGGCTGGGAGACCAGGGCTGCGATCGAACACACAGGGAAGCTTTGGGCTACGGTGGTGGCACTGGCGTGGCTGGAGCACAGCTCGGCCTCCTACTTTGTAGAGTGGGAGCTGGTGGCCGCCAAAGCCAACTCGTGGCTGGAACAGCAGGAGGTGCCCGAGGGCCGCACGCGGGGCACGCTCAAGGCGGCCGCCCGCCAGCTGTTCGTGCTCCTGCGGCATTGGGACGAGAATCTGGAGTTCGATATGCTTTGCTATAACCCGAATTATGTGTAGTGGGGGGTGGGGGGGGTGGGAGGAGAGGGAGGGGACCATTTGGGCCTGGGTGGGGGGAGATTTTGAAGCTACAGCCAATATATTGGCTGCTAGAAAGAGCCCTGGACTGGCAGCCGGGAGGCCTGAGTTCAATCCCAACTTTGCTACCACCTAGCTGTGCAACTTTAGGCCGGCCCTTGCCCCCTGTCTGGGCCTCAGTTTCCCCACCTGTAAAATAAGCGTGTGAGGTGAGGGAGGTGGACTAGATCTCTAGAAGCTCTGGAGGTTCCTTTCTGCTGGACATCCAGGGAGCCGTCGGTGGGGAGAGAGAAAATACAGTTTAAACCCAAGTTCTCCTGGAGGAGAGTCACGTAGGCAAAGCCCCCCACCCCCGCCAAATAAAAGGGTGGATGAGCGAACCCAAAGGCTGCCAGTAACCAGAACTGCAAGCCTCATCTAAGCACGAGGAGACCACCTCTGCTCGCTCCACAGTGACGGTCCAGGACCCCTAAATCCCAAAATCCCACCTACAGACCGACTGGAGAACCATCCTTCCCAACACGTTACAAAAGAGTCCGTTGGGGGCCTTTTCCCTGGGCTAGGAAGCCCTCGGTCTTTTTTAGTTTGCAGATTTACTGTGACTTCCTATCTAAGGAGAGGAGGCAGGGAAGATAAGGGGAGACCCCCTATGAGCTGAGGTGTTGAAACGAAGCTTCACTGTGGGCAAAAATAGTCCCAAAAGAATAGACATGCTGGCAGAAGTCAGAGGAGAAACCAGGCGACCCCTGAAGTCATTTGCACACTTTCCAGAATTGTGCGAGGCGAACTCAGCTTGCCCTGAGGGGCTAGAGGGACCCCCGTGTTGGCTGCACCGGGGGGCAGTTGGGACCTTCTCCAGCCACACCACTGTGGGGGAGAGGGGCCCCCTTTGCACAGAGAACCAGTGCTCAGCTGCCATGCCTTTGGGGCCACCAGCTCCAGCGGGGAGGGGAGATTAATTCAAAGACAGGGAAGGCTTGAATTGTAAAGCAGACAGCCCCTGGGGACTTCCCTGTCTCCGGCCCACCTGTGACACCATGTGGTGGCGGGCCTGTGGCCGCCTCAGGTTCCCTGGGGGCTGGTCCCAGTCATCTCTGCCCCGAAGACTCCCTTGGAAGTCCACCAGCTTGAGACCCCAGGCTGAACCCACAGGCCCCCCTCCCTAAGGCCTTAATGTCTCCATCAGCTGTCCCTTCAGGCCCCATGGCCCCGGCACAAAGCCCCCTCAGGGAGGTCTGGAGGTCCCCACGGAGCAAACTGACCTGTGGAGGAAAGGAGCCATGGGCTCTGGCACAAGTCCCGGCCTCACGAAGCCTCCAGAAATGCCCGGTCTGCAGCAGGGGCTGAGGGAGAGAGGGCGTCCAGCAGAATGCCCTTCGGGCATGGAGAAGAGGAGTCCCCACTGGATGTGCCCCTTGTGCAGCCCGCCCTTGAGCAGAGCTCTGCCCTGGCCTTCTGCTGAGGCTCCAAAAAGCAGGCAATCGATCTATCCCCAGGGGAGGGAAGGGGCTGGAGGCTTCATATAAAGTCCCGCCTGCTGCCCGGCCCACTGTTCTGCTTCCGAATCACCCTCTGGGGAGGAACCAAGCCGGGCAGTCACCAACACCGTGGCCACCACGACCCCAGCTGGGGCAGGGTGACCGTCTGGGGTGTTGGCTTAAAATCAGTGCCACTGAGAGGGACAAGGGTCTTAGGCTCTCGTGCCCAAGGCCTCAAGCAGGTGTAAGGACAGCGTTATCTCCCTACACACACCCCTGCCCAAAAGTAGTGGTTCTGCAGCCGGCAGCCAGCAGCCAGCAGCCCAGCTTCAGGGTCAGGAGAGAGGAGTGTGACATCCCCCTTTGGCTCACCATGAATGGAAACAACAGTCAGGCTGAGAGTGCAAACTCCTGGCACCAGTTTGGGCAACGGCTTCCCCGTGCTGGGTACCCTAGAGCTGGGAGGCTCCCCCGTGCTCGGACGTTCCCAGATTTTCTGCCTCTGAGATGTTTCCCTCTTAGCGACCGTGGACTTGCTCTCATTATCTGTGTGATCTTGAGCCAGTGGCATGGGCTTCCTGGGCCTCCTCCCTCCTCTTACACAGTGAGGTTGGACTGGGCTGTCTGGCCTCGTGATTCACCTGATTCTGGGCCTCCAGGCTCAGTGTGGACAATGAACAGGTTCGAGGTGGCCCAGTGTGGAACTGAAAGGGGTAATCGAGCACCCAGCAAGGTGGTGGGTGGACCACCCCCTTCTCCGGGGAACTTCCTCAGTTCCTACTCCTCTAGCGGCTGCTGGGGCTCCAGGCAATTTTGATGCATAAGCAAATTGCTGACCTCTGACCCCCTGGCTCTCCTGCCCAGCACCCAAAGGTGCAAAGGGACAAACTCTCATTGATTGCAAATAACCCAAGGGCTCTGAGGGACATCTGGAAAAGACATTTTTTTTAAAACCTTCAGAGGCATTGAGATGGCATGTTTCTCTAGAATCTGCCCCTAGGATTGCCAAGCAGAGAACCGAAGGGACTCGCTTTAAGGAAAAGTTAAGAACGTTAGGTAATTAGCACAGGCGCTGAAGCTAAGACGGTTCCAGAAATTCTCAAGGAGGGAAACATCATCCCTGCACTTGGGATTAACTTGGATTAACCTGGATCCTTTGTTAAACTAACCCTTGCATTCTAGGTCACGGAAAGAAACGTTTGTGCCCTGCCTGGCTGGGGAATCAGGAGACTACAAATGCCTAGTGGTACTGACCAGCGAAGGCTGGACACTTCAGTGGGGAGAACGCTGAGGAGAGTGGGGGATTTCAGTGCTGGTCTAAACTCCACCAGCGTGCTGTGTGACTTCCGGCAAGTTGCTTGCTTTCTCTGGGCCCTGTTTTGTCTGTTGTAGAATGAGGAGCTCACGCTCCATCACCATTTCCAACACTATCCCTTGGTGGATATGTGAATTAGCAATTCATGAGAAACTGTCAGGGCAGACAAATATGTTGGGGAAACACTAGGAAAACAGATCTCTTTAGGTCAAGACGACTCAGAGTCATGAATATGTAAATATGTATTGTCAGGCTCCAATGAGGTGATTCCGAAGGTTGCTGTCCCCTGGGTTATTCAGCTGGGAACATTCTGGTGGAGATCTCCCTCAGGGGTTTGCAGACACTGATATTCAAAGAGATCCTTCTGGATGCCAGGTACACCGGGCGGCATAGTGAACATGTCTGGTGGTACTCCTGTGCTTTTGGAGCTTGGCGAGAAGTATTTGAAGAATGTCTCCTCCGTGAACCATTTCCCCACCCCTGGGGGACGCTGTATCTTAAGCTGCCTGAGCTGCGACATCCCCGGCCTGTGGTTCTGTCACATGCAGGTGTGGCCTCAGACTGTGCTGTCTGGGCATCATTTGCACCGAAGGCCAGCCCCTGAGCTTTCTGACACGGATGGCACGATAGAGCTGCCCGCAGCAGCGCGTGTATGGTGTAGCCAGAATGGAGGCGGCGTGGCACTCTCGCGGGAGCACCGGCAGTGAGCCTCCTTGGCCAGGTGGAGCAGGGGAGTCCCCGCCACAAAAGTGTCCCGAGGAGCCAGCCTCCCGCCACACCCAGAGTCCTCCCTCAGCGGAGGAGATCAACTCTGGATCCCGGGGAAAACTGGGCCCCGCACTTAGGCAGGCCTGCACTGGATTTGAGAAGAGGCATTGGTTTCCAGCCGACGCATTTGCGGTTGCCCAGTCCTTCCCCTGCCTGTGGACAAACGACATCTACTGGCCTGTGCTGCTGTGATGGATGAATGGAGTAGCTAGTTCCAAAACTACCTGCTGGGGGTGGGGGTAGGGGTGGGGGTTTCACCTGCTCTCTAGGAGGGGAACCTTCTCTCTTTCTTGGCAGGGACTCCCGGTGAAAGGAAGCGAGGAAACGGGTCTCCCCTGATCTGTGTGACCGGCCACCCCGTTCACCTGCCCCACTACAGCCTGTGACACAGCACCTGCTGTTGCAGTATCCAAATGCTGCTGTCCCCTACTTGAGTCCTGGAGCATCCCCAAGTGGCCCCCAGACACAAACGCATCCTGTATCCTAGGGCTTTGGGAAGGGAAAGAGAAGGGCATTGCTACCAGGAACGGGTTGTGTTCATGACCCGTGGGAGATCTTTTTTTTCTTGCCACCAACTAGCAGGGACCAGGGAAATCAACAACCCCCCCCCCCCCAACCAAACGGGCGCATTCCTCAGCCGGAGCACGCACCACAGCTCCAGTACAAAAATAACCAGGGCAGGGGCGTGTGTGGCATTTTGCAGCTGGATAATCTGATCTTCAGAGATCTGTCCTAAGGTCAGGAGCTTGGCTGCATCTCCCAGCCGGGCTCCCAGCCCCCCTCCAGTGGAGCCCCCTGACCTGCGTGTTCACCCGGCCCCCAGCCTGTTGACTTTGGCCTCTCAACAGCACTGCCTCCCAGGTTACCCGCCAAAGTGGGATTTCTCCTGTTCATGCTGCAAACCTCCTTGGCTCGGAGCCAGCTGCCTTGAGCTTACAGCCGCTTCCCGAGGCAAAGCGCCTTGCCTCAATGTGGTCGAATGTGGTGACACACGCCGTGTAGTTTCACTATTTGCCCAGGTGGCTTTGGCTCAAGTGGCATGGCCGGTGCTTGTCCCCCTCGGAGCCTTAAGTGCCTACACCGTGCTGCCCCATCCCCTTGCCTGCTCATCTGTAATGTCCCCACCGTGCCTGTGATACTTCTTGTCCTCAGAATACACGTTGCCTTTTTCCCGGTAGCCGGTCATGTCAACACTGTGGGAGTCCTGGATGTCAGCCGTCTTATGTCCACCAATAATTAGCAAACCACGCTCTGGGGCTGTATGACCGTGTCTGTCTTCAAAGGAATGGCTTATTTGTAAATGGTGGCTACTGTTCTCTTATAGGCATTTAGCTCATAAAAACTAATGAACCCGACGATATGGCAAAATTATACTTGTGTCTGTTCTTTTGTTCTCGAAACTGATACTGGGCTTTCAAACTCGTGGTTCAGTGCTCTGTCTGCCTTGCTTAGTGTGGTCACATCTGTCTTGGTTTGGGATCCCCCTTGATCAAGTGTCCCTGTTTGCCTGGGACTGAAGTGTGGGGCAGTCTCAGGACGTGGGGCTTTCACTTTTAAAACTGGGGCAACCCCGGGGAAATCGGGACAAGTTGGTCACAGTAGTTCAGCCAGAAGAGGAGCCTGAGATAAGGATTCAGTGCAAATAGGGTAATCGTATGATCCCCGGGAAGCACACCCTTAGGCAAGTGAGGAAGTGAAATCGCAGCACAAAACACCAACAAAGGGAATCCTGTGAGCAGGTTACTACTATGAGTGTGGACTTTCATCCCACAGGGCTCTGGAAACCAAAGTACATGCCCATCTCAAAGCTCACAGAGAAGGAAGGAGTGAGCGCAGGCTCCAGCTCCACTCGGTCACTGGTTGAGGGTCACTCCCAGGCATTCTTTCCTTGGCACGTCTGGCCTGCCACGGGGGGCCGAGCTGGGCTCACTTCTGCAACTAGAGAAAGCCTCCGGTCAAAGAAGTACAGGTATTGGCAGGTATCTAGCCCCCATGCCCCGGAGCTGAAAACCAGCCGTGGGGATACAATGCAAGGTGCTGACAGCACCTGCTACAGTCGTTCTGCACAGCTGACGTCCACGTTTCGTATTTTCCCCAGAAGCAATTAGCGATCACAAATATATTTCTTCAAAAATCATCGCCAGCCACCGTCTTGCCTGAGAGCCCATACAAACGGACCCCCAAAGCAAACCTGAGTCATCTGGAAATCCGTTAGCAGCTTACATTGTATCCTTGCATCGGTCATCCCTTTGCAGCCTCCAGGGAGGACGGCTGATTAAAACAGGAATTCCTAAGGGGCCAGAAACATGGCCGTGACGTACTAACAGCCCCTAATAGGAACAATCTGAGAAGCCAACGGGCTGAGACTACAAAAGCTAACAGAAATACTGCTCACAAGCATGGCCCTCTTGGATGACTTTCAGATGAGTAATGGGCCTTCGCTCACATAGACAAGCCCTTTCTCTGAGCCCCCAGCAGCTTCGACCTGAGGTTCCTTTAGCATCTCACTAATATGTGAGCAGGCACTACTCCATTTTGTATGAAACTTGCTTCTTTGCTTTCTTCTCCGGTTGTGCATTCTGTAAAAGCCAGTGTGTGTGTGTGTGTGTGTGTGTGTGTGTGTGTGTGTCCTGCTGGGATGGCAGTAAGGGTCTCCTAACTCCTCATGCTATGAAAACATACTCAAGAAAGCAGAAACTCAGGACCCCTGGGTTCTCTCCAGGAACTCGGTGGACGGAGACAATGAAGAGAGCCCAGTGGTTCAGGTCTCTTGGCCCCCTAGGTCCTCTGTCCTGTGGCTGCCAGTCCTCTCCAAGGCACTACTGACCCCCTGGGAAACTTGAGCTCCATTAGGCTTGATTAGTCTTAATCCTGGTCTGAAATGGGGAGAACACATCACGGTGAGTCCCGGCCTAGCTCTGCCAAGCTCTCTTGTTCTGCCCCCAGCACCAGCCACCCTCATTCTCAGCATCACCTAGAATCTCCCAATCCTAAATCCCTCCTGGAAGGATCCAGACCACCCACCCAAAGTCTAGCCACCCCACACCCACGGTTGGAGAAAGAAAGGGACACATCCTCTTTGATATAATGAGACATGGGTAATCTGTTGGGAGATGGCCCTCTCCTAGCCTGGGGGGAGGAGGGTCCCTAGATACTCAGAGCTCCTGAGCCTCCCGGTGTGATCTGGGGTGGGGGGGGGGAGTTGTCTACCATTGCTCCCTTGGCCACTCCAAGCAGAACTGACCACCCCTCCACTACTCTTAAACTCCAGGATCTTCCAGGTCACAGATATGGACCCTCCCAGGCACTAACCGAGGTCCTATCCTTCACTCCTGGCTTCGGAATCTGGGGCTGCCGCAGAGCAGGGACCCCGGGCTGTTGGCACAAACGCCTCGGCGCGCGGAGCCTGCAGAGCTGTTCAGGTGCCTTCCAGCAGAGGGCGCTGTGGGCGTGCCCTGCCTTCCAGACCCGGGCCCCGCAGAAACATTCCGGGAGAGAGGAGGGGCAGCAGGGGCAGGGATGGAGAGAGGCTTCAGAAGCTATTCCCGTCCCCTGTCAACAGTCTTTTTTCCCTGCTAAAAATGGGTGATTCGTGATAGCTAGGAAGCCCACTGAAAGGCTGCGCCGGTCACGTACTCACCCGTGAGTCCAGACGCTGGGCCAGCTCCCGGGAACTGGAAAGGGGACTACTTGGGCTTCCTTGCTCTGCCCATTGTTCCTCCTCTCCGCCATATTAGCACCCCTCCTTTTGCAGACTCCGCGAGAACCCACCTCCTTCGGGAAGCCTTCCCAGGTCTTCCCACAGCAGCAGCTTCTTACGGGATATTTACTAGTGTATACATATGTGTGTTCTGTCTCCCCCATCAGACAGGGGGCTCCCAACCATATTTGCAGATCTCTCCCGGGGCAAGGCTGTGTAGCTCCCATCAGACTGGAGGGTCTTTGAGGCCACAGGCCTTACCTCCTCCATCTGACCAGGGGTTGTCTCCCCCATCAGACCCTTCACTCTCTGAGGTAACTCTTGTGCACCTCCAGTGACACCTGTCTTAGGTCTCTGTCCCCAGGCAATCATCAGTCTGAAGACAGCCCTCCTCCCTCCTCCCCTAAGGGGAGATCAGAGAGCTTTGCACACTGGGTGGGAGAAAGATGGGTCTGATCAGAGGAGAGATACTATTCAGGAAAAGAACAGAAAGCAGGCAGGTGAGATCGGAAAGGATTGAAGACACCAGACTCCCTGTTTGTACCACATGTCGGCTCTGCCTCTGCAGGTTCCCCCGTTCCATCTGTGCGGTCACCCAGAATTTGGCCCTCATCACTGCATGTCACAAGCCAGGGTAACTCGTTCCAGCCCAGGGCCACATAGTGAGCCCAGCAGCCTCTGCCTGTATCCACAGGCACTGACCAGAACATTTCATGTCTCCTGTTCTGGAGGCTGGAAGTCCAAGTTCAAGGTGCTGGCAGGGCTGGCTCCTTCTGAGGACTACAAGGAAAGGGTCTGTTCCAGGCTCCTCTCCCGGCTTCTGGTGCTTCCTTGGCTTGTGGCCCTAGAACCTGTCTTCACATGGCCGTCTCCCTGTGATGTGTCTGTCTTCAAATCCCCCCTCTTTTTTTTTAACATTTATTTATTTATTTTGAGAGAGAGCATAGGAGGGGAGGCAGAGAGAGAGGAAGAGAGAATCTTAAACAGGCTCCATGGAGCCCCATGTGCGGCTCGATCCCATGACTGTGAGATCATGACCTAAGCCAAAATCAAGAGTCAGATGCTTAACCAACTGAGCCACCCAGGCACCCCTCCAAATTTCCCTTTAATAAGGACCTCAGTCATATTGGTGAATCAGGGCCCTCCACAATGACCTCATTTTAACTTGATTGCCTCTGGAAAGATCCTATCTCCAAATACGGTCACATTCTGAGTCCTAGGGGTTAAGAGTTCAACAAATGGATTTGGGTGGAGGGACACAATTTCACCCATAATGCTACACTCGTGGGGCTAATGTTCTAGTGGAGAGAGATGGACAAGAAACACAAAATCAAGTAAATATACATTAAGGCAAAAGGTGATAAGGCAGAAAAATGAAGCGTTATTAGGGAAAGGGGAGCTCCAGGGTGGGCAGAAGGCTACTATCCCAGGGCAGTTCAAGTCCTGGGGCAGCAGAGAGCACTAGGTGACCGGGAACAAGAGCTGGAAAGAAGGCTGGGGGACACAAAACAAATTTTGCTGCCCTCCCCCACTTTGTGGTAACACCCATCCCCCCCCCATGCTGAAATAAGGAGATGGGGGGCACGGTTCACACACCCCAAAAGTCCTGCTGTGAAGGCCCAGGTCACGCCAAGCACACAGACTCTGGGCCTCAGTTTCCTCATTCAGGGAATGAGGGAGGAAGACTGGACAAGGTTCCCTCCGACTCTGAGGCTGGTGACTTTACCATCCTGGTTCCAGACTTCAGAACATTCCAGGATGAGAGGGGTGGTGGGGATTGCCCAGAGGTTGTCAGCTCTCCTGGAGACAAGGACTCTTCCCTCGGGCCACAAGGCCCCAGCATGCAGGTGGCAGAGTCCTGTGCCACCACGCCTGGCTCAGGGGTGGAGACACGCCCTCTGGGAACCCAGAGAATGTGCAGAACAGCCACCAACCCCGCAGACCCACTGGGTGCAATTCCAGGCCACCACAACACTGTCCTTCAGGGCCGGAGGCCCGATGAAATTACAACCACCATCAATGAAAGGTTTGGCCCCGAGTAGTGGAAAAAGTGTGAGTTTCTGGGCCGGCCTTTCCAGCCAGCCTGTCTCCTGTCACTGGCTGGGCGATTCACCTCACCTCTCCCAGCCCCCGTGTGCCTATCTGGAAAATCACCATCCTTCCCTTCACGGTGTTCGCAGGAAGAAAGTGTTTGTCCCTGTGCGGCTCGGAAGGGGGACCCAGGGGCCCCTGAGTAGCCCGCCCCAAGTCAGCTTTTACAGAGTTGGGGGGTCGGGGGGAGAAGGGCGGGAGGCGCAGGGCACAGTTCCCTTGGTTTTCTTAAGCTGCGATTCCCAGCCCGGAGAGAACTTTCAGGGTGACACCAACAAGGCTTGGGAGTTGGCAGGCCCTGTACCCACAATACTAGTAATAAAATTAAATGAATAAATGTCCCAAACTGCCTGGGATGGGCCTGGGCTAATACAGGGAGGGGGTGGTCCCAGGCAAGAAGCGGGGCGGGGTTAGAAGCCAGCCCGCCAGCGCCCTCTCCTGGCGGTCTCTGCGGCCTCCGTGTCGCCTCTGTTCTTCCCCAGCTGTATTTGTCGCACGCCTTCATCCGCTTCTCGCTCCCACTGTTTCCCACCCCCCCCCCCCAACTCTGCCTTTGTCCCCTCTTTCTAGGGGCGCCTAGCCTGGGTCTCTCTCAATCTGTTTTCCCCGCTCCCCTCCCCCCCATCCGCCCAGCACCCTCCCCGCCCCCGCGCGTCCTGCCTCCAAACCCGGCGAAGCCACATCTGTCCTTAACCCAAAATCCTGCCAATTAAACCGCTCCCTCTGGCTCCCGCGGCCGCTGCTGACGTCGGGAGAACCGGGCGAGGCGAGGCCGCCGCCTACGCGGGTGGGGTGGGGGGAGGCGACGGTCCCCTCCCGGGGCCCAGCGGTCGTCCGTCTGTCCGCCCACAAGGCAGGCGAACCTCGCGAGGCCCCAGCGCCGTGCGTCCCAACCTCACTCCCGCCAGGCCCCGCGCTCGGGGTCCCCCATCCGCTCCAAAACCCCCACCTGGGTCCCCTGCACCTCCCCTCCGTCCTGATGTCCCCCATCCGTTCCGAGAGCCGCACCCGAGTCCCCCGGAACCGCCCCCTCGTGCTCGGGGTCCCCCACCCGCTCCAAGACTCGGTGTCGCTCTCCTGGCGGGAGCTCCGCGAACCCCAGCCCGCTCCCCGGCATCCCCCACCTCTCCGACTGCG
The DNA here is from genome assembly GCF_018350215.1 of Panthera leo. Lineage (NCBI taxonomy): Eukaryota > Metazoa > Chordata > Mammalia > Carnivora > Felidae > Panthera > Panthera leo. Next base: position 14,759,324 of record NC_056686.1, read on the forward strand.
CGCTCCCAGCACCCTCTGTGCCTCCGGCGCGCACCCCGAGGTCACCCGCTCTCCCCGCACCCTCCGCGCGCTCGGGCCTCGGTTTCCCCGCTCCGAACCGCGCTGGCTCTGCCGCCACGAGGATGTCGCCTTGTGAACCCGAGGTGGGGGTGGGGGCACATTAAGAACAATCAGCGCGCGCATAGCTGACAGTGTTACCTTAATAAATAATAGTCTGAACGGCATGTAAATACATAGAACGCTTTATGTGGGCAGGAGGTGCAGCCCCGAGGCCCGCAAGCTGCTTCCAAGACCCCAGGACATTGGCAGGTGCCCTGCGCCCCAGGGGCCTCACCTGCAGCGGGGCTGGGCCTGGAAGCTGAGGCCCAGAGAAGGAGCCCAAGGGAGAGAGACTGGGAGGAAGACAAAAAATGCCGTGGGGAGAGAGAAAACGTGAGTGGGGGGCTGGGAAGGAGAGGGATAAATCCGAAGAGCGGAGTGAGGACAGTAGAAGAGGCAGAATCTGGTGTCCCAGGATAACACAGGAGAGAGCTCCCTCCCTCCTGCTGACACACTTCCTCCTGGGTTTCTCCTCCTGTGTCTCTGCTTCTTTGCCCGCTCCTCTTCACCGCTCCCCGCCCCCCCCCCCACCCCCGGTCCCTTAACCCTGGGAGACCCCAGGGCTGGGACATGGGCCTCTCCTCACCTGTCCCCACTGGCTCACTAGATGAGTGCCTTCACTCTAGATGCTTTACATGTTGTCCCTGTGTGGAAGGCTCCCTCATGTGTGCTCCAGCCAGACCTGTCTCCTCTGAACCACAGACTAGCACCTCTCTCGAGCATCCAAGACCTGAACATGCCCCAGCCCAGCACCCACCCTCCTCCCAAACCTGCTTCACCCTCCTCTTTCCCGTTTGGTAAGTGGCAACTCCCTCCTTCCAGTTGTTGAGGCCAAAAACCTGCATCCTTCATGCCTCTCTCCCCTCCTATTGGGAAATCCTGTCCTCTCTGCCTTGAAAACATCTCTGGAATCCTTCCACTCCTCCCAGCTCCATGGCCAAGCCCCCACCATTTCCCACCTGGGCTGCTGCAACAGCTCAGGCTTACTGGGCTCCCCATTGTCTCTCTATGGACAGAGTAGAGACACAGAAATACTAGTCAGATTAAGCCCATCCTCTGCTCAGATATTTCATGCAGAGGAAAACCAGCATCCTTAAAGGGACCACCAGACCCTACCGGCCACTGTTCCCTTTTGGCGCTGACCTGCTCCCCTCCCCATCCCCTGCTCTAGCCACCCTAGACCCCTCGGCTGTTCCCACCTTTGAGTTTTCACACTAGCTGCTCCGTCTTCCTAGAACATTCTCTCCCCACATATCATCATAGGTTAACCCATCACCTACTTCAAGTCTTTGTTCAAGTGTCCCATTCTCCATGAGGCCAACCCAGGGCCATCCTATTAAAGCTATGAATTTCTCTAACCCCTCCCTCCTCTACATCGTCATCATTCTGCTTTCTATTCCTTCAACCTCCAGTGCTCAACCTCTTCTAATAACATGACTTACTCATTTTCTTCTTTCTCTCTCTCTCTCTCTCTCTCTCTCTCTCTCTCTCTCTCTCTCTCCCAAATAGTAAGCTCCATGAAAGCATAGGTTTTGTCCCCCGCCCCCAACACTGCTGCTGTATCTTTAGTACCAAGAATAAAAGAGACTCAAAAATATTTGAAGGAAGGGAAGAAGAGAGGGTGGGTGGTTGGAGGGAAGGAAGAGGAGTGCACGGGGAAAAGAGAGCCCCTGGAGGAGGGAACAGCATGGCAGAGGCAGGGTGGCATCAGACAAGCGAAACAGGGTGGGGAGCACTTGGCCAGGCTGGAGCTTGGAGTGGTCCGAGGGCTGTCGGACGTGAGCAACTCTTCACCAGCCTGGTGCCCAGGCTGAAGGAGCACCCAGTGGGGGGTGCGGCAGCCCTGTGGCACGCAAGGTCCCCCCCGCCAAACCCTGTGGCAGGGAGCACCGGCACCACCTCAAGCCCCAGCTGGGTGTTGGACCCCGGGGCTGCGGGCGGTACTGCCTGGGTAGGCCCCTGGTAACAGCCACAGTAATTACTGGTTGTATGCGATTAGGGGATAATTATGCTTAATAAGTCCAAAAGTAATTACCATGCAGGCTGCTTGCTGCTTTGGAAAACAGAGGCCCCTGGTGAGCAGGAGCCAGGGAATTGAGAAGGGGGAGAGTGGGCATCACAGAACATCAGAGGCGCTGGTTCGTTTCTCTAGCAGATGCCTGAATCCTCTCGGTGGTATCCCCACCAGGGGCTTGCTCACCTCCAGTGATGAGGCAGCTCCTTCCATCTTTGGATGGCCACACACACAATTTCAGCTGTTTCTGGCCACACCATAACCTCTTCACTTGCACGCAGCATCTTAGCATATGCACAGACACAGAACTCAAGTATCATTTGGAAAAGGAGCAAAGCGCATCATCACACGCATTGCCACTGGCTGTTTTATAAACTCACAACATCACTAACGTAGTATTTCCCTTTAGTCCCACTGCACAGGTGAACAGACTGGGTCTCTCAGAGGCCAAGCTCACAGAAGTGGAGGACAGCAGAGCCTGAGTTCACATTTCAGTCTGTCTGATGCCAAAATCTATGTTCCCAGCACCTAAGTTTACTGATTCTCCCTGAGGTCACACAGAGCCAATCCAACCCATCTCCCCAGAAACCAACCCAGGACCTCGTGAGTCTTGTCTTTTTTACTCTACACAGACTCAGTGGCTGCACTCTGTGCTGTGTCCAGGAGGCCACGTGGGGTGATGAAAAGGACACCAGCTTCTTTCCATTGGTTCTGCTGCCAACTAACCCTGTGGCCCTGAGCAAGCTGCTCGTTGCCTTTGGGCCTCCATTTTCCCATCTGTGCAAAGGGGGTAAAGGGACCCCCAGTTTATGACTTTTGGTTCTCTCCCCTGAGCCCAACCCTAAGACCTGAGCAGCTCCAAGCCCACACTGGCCCAAGGCTTCCACACCTGGGACCTGGGAAGACTCAGTGACCTTCTCCAACCCCTGGGACAGCTTCTTTTCTTCCTCTGGATTGGAATGCCCTGTAGAGGCACCCCGAGAAGATGCCTTAGAGGGAACAGTGAGCAATACTCTGCTCTGGACACACACCCCCGCCCTTCCATGACCCCAAACATCTACTTTCAACTTCATTCTTAGAACTTGATTTCCAGGGGAGAGGATGGAAGTGGAAGTTTGCAGGACACGAAGAATATCGTGTTAACATACAAATGCCCTCCTTAAAATTGCTGCCATCACCTGGATAGAGATTCGTATGTATGATGAGAATAACTTATGGTGATGTAAAGGATGACACTTTGATGTCCATTTTCTCCCATATCTCTACACCAACCTGCTGGGGCATGGGTAGCACTGTCCACATTTCACACATTAGGCAACGGAGACCCAGGAAACGGAAGCAACTTGTCCCAGATCACATGATTAGCCAAAGACAGAACCAGACTTTGAATCCAGATCTGACTCCAAAGCCTGTAATTGTGATCACTACTCTGTATCTCTTCACAGCCTCAGAGCCAGCTGCTCTGGCATCAGGGAAATCAGAGGTGATGAGACTTCAAGGGTCAGATCCAAATTCCCCACCAGCATTAGAGCCCAAGGGTGTCATCAGAGGCTGGTGAAGCTATCTGGCCCCTGCCTGCATCTTTCTTGGTAGAATGTCCACTGCACCTGCTTCTCCACTGAGGATTATCCTTGGGGTCCCAGAGGGAAAGAGAAAGATTTGAAAAGAGTAAATACAGCAACAGAGGCATCTCATCGATGCCTGGAGCATTACAACGTGGGGACAGAGAACACAGAAACATAATTAAAACCGCTCTAGCGCCCTAAATTGCCAGGCCTGCAGGCCGAGGGAAAGAATGGAGTGGACTTCAGAGCACTGCAAATATGGAATCAGGAGGGACTATCCACTCTCAAGCTCCAACAGTGGAAAAAAATCGCTACTGCTGTAAAAATAATGGAACTGCCAACCACCCATAAAATCTGCTCCATTGATATAAAACATATAAAATGATTTATTTCCTGTGAGAGTATCGAAATTACAAATTGTTTTCAGGAAATAATATCACTGAAAAACAATGATCCGTGGGAGAAGCAGGCTGGGGTTGGGATACACAAATGCTCCCCAAGGTAGTGGGGTCCCAAGCCACCCCTCGGAAGATTTCCAAACATGAGGAAGCTAGGTACTTATCTCAGGAGATTCTGAGTGAGCAGGTGAGATGCAAGGCCTGGGGATCACAGTACTGATGGACTCTCCTTAGGAGATTCTGCAGCGGCCCTTCCAGCCAGGTCTGGGGTTGAGGGACCACCACGCAGGGGCCAGACATCTTTCAGCACCAGGGACAGGGGCACATGCACAGGCTCTCTCAAAAGCTCCTGGTCACTGCCCCTGCTGGGAATTTAGCTCTTTTACTCTTTTCAGTGGGGAGAGATGAAGAGGATCTTCTTACCTCCCTCCTCCCTCTCCCTAGTTGGGAGGAAAGCATATGTTCTGTGTGGCCACTGAGGCCCAAGACTTGCAGGACATGAAAAGCCAATGGTGCAGGGGAGGGGAGGGTGGGCTCACACATGGCTCAAAGATGAGGGACACCACCCCAGCCAAAAAAAGGCTTCCTGCTTTTACTTGACAGTGAGGGAGAAGCCAGGAGGGAAGTAGAAGGGTCCTGGACTAGGAGTCCTGTGCATCAGTCTTGAGTCTCTCCCTTGGGCAAGCCACTTCCTCTCTCTGGCCCTGACTGCACCATTTCCTGGGCCCTGTGGCTGGTACAGCAAAGCTGGGGTTTGACCCCAGATCTTTTTGATGACTGAGATAATGCTTTCTACCTCTACCCCACTCACCATGGTCTCAAAACAGTGAATAATACAAACCAGCATTTCTCAAACTGTGACCCTCAAAAGTGAGCGTGTCCCAAGAAACGGGCATTTTTGTGCTTCCAAAGAAGGGAGGGGAAATACTACGATAAAAGCAAGTTTGAGAATTATGATGGTAAACAGAAACAGATCTGTTTGCTGTAAGACTTCTGGGCCCTCGAATGTGCTATTGTGTGTTGATTGTTTCCGAGATGGCGGGCAAGAAGTTCTCAGTGTTTCTCAAACATCCTTTCATGGAACACCTACAGGAATAGCTAACAGTATTATATCTATATCTATATCTATATCTATATCTATATCTATATCTATATCTATCTATCTATATCTATCACTTATCATGTGCCAGGAGCTATTCTAAGATCTTCCCAATGTTAAGGCACTTAATCTTCACAACAGCCTATGAAGCAGATACTATTATTACCTTTTTGCAGAAACAGAAACTGAGGCACCGGGGGTTAAGTACTTACCCAAGGTCATGTGGCTAGTGTGCTCCAGAGCCTACACTTAAATTGCATTACTGAAATGCATCTCCCACCTTGAGGACTGGAGTTCACATGCCGCAGTCTGGGAAGCGCTGTCCCAGGTGCATGTCTATTTAACCTGGGATTTTAGCAATAGATTTTCCTTTTCAGTTTTATTTGCTTTGGGCTGCTGTTTAGATTCCCTGAGCAAACAGTGGCAGGCCCAGGTGATGACTGGAAGGCAGGAAGAGCCCATGTGGTTGAATGTACGTACATGTGTATGTGTAAGGTTCAGGTTGGCTTTGCTGCAGGGAGGCTGAGAACTGCTGAGTTTCTAGTCACCTGGTGAGGGACCAGAGACAGGAGAGAAATGGAGAGTGTCTTCAGGGAAGAGGGAAGGAGGAGCAAGGAGGTAGAGAAGAGGAAGAGAGGGGCAGAGGAGGAAGAAGGAGGGCAAGAGAGAAGGAAGAAAGCAAAGGGCAGAGAGGGAGAGAGGGGAGACAGAGTGGAGAGGAAGGAGTTGACAAGAAGCAGGGAACAGAAGGGAATAGAGAACAGCAGGAAGTGGGGACCACCTCCCCTCAGTCCCAGGGCTCTGTCCCACCTTCCTCTGAGGGCCTCACTTGCCCCCATTCTCCTCTGTGGCAGCACCTTCTTCCTTCACAGCCTCAGCCTGGGTGAGGCCCCCAGTGCATAAGGGCTCTGGGGACACCTGGGGAGCAGGATTTGGGGGCTGGTCCTGCATGTGAGCCCCAGGACTTTGGCTTGGGAGCCTCTCCATCCCTGGAACCCTATTCTGCACCTAGCCTCTCTCCAGGCGCTTTTCTGTGCTCTTTCCCCTGAACAAACCAACACCTGCCACTCACCAGCACTTCCTGGAGCTTCGAAAGAGTCTGACACTCTTTCTCTCCAGTGGCCTTTCCCTGCTTAGGTGGCTTATCTGCTCCAGGACTCAGCTCTAACTCTCATTTTCTGGTCTCAAAAAAAAAAAAAAAATCTAAAACATAGACCCTGCTTCTTTTTCCACAGAAACATCAACACCAAATTGGAACATCATTGGTGACAGTCCCTGCTCCAGGCCCAGCCCTGGGGCTTCCTTAAGGGCATCAGGGTGATGTCATCCTGCCAGCCTGAGACACCAGTGGGCTCCAGCCCCATCCAGGTCAGCTCTCACCCAGCCTGAGGTCTCTCCCAGCCCAAGCCCCATGCCCAGCACTTCTGGGAGAACATTTGGGGCCAACGTTGCCATGGTAACCATGATACCAGCGGTTGTATTCATTATGCTCAGGGTGTAGAATTATATGGCCTAGAATCAAACAATGAGAAGCAGCTAGTACCGTGGGTAGAGCAACGGACTGGGAATCAGTGCCTGCCTCTGGCCGCAGCAAAGTTACCATCAGGCAGAGTGACTCTGACAAGTTACTTCCTTGTCCTTGCTGGGACCTCACCTGTCAAACGCACACCTGTGTGAACATGGGGAGCATTGGATGGGATGATCCCAAAGATCTCTGACTTGTTGGATGCCTCCAGTAGCTAAGTGACTACCTGAAGTTCCCCACGCACCCCTCCCCCCCACAAAACCACCCACCACCAGCTCCAGGGAGAGACGGTGGGGAAACAGTCAAAAGCGTATCAACCCAACCTGCGTTTTAGGTCTCATTCCCATGGCCAGAAATCAGAAACATTAGTCCAAAGGAAGGGAGCCTCCCTCATGAGTTGGTCTCCCTTGGAAAGAAACCAACCTCCCAGGGGCAGATTGCCTGGAACCTCGGACTCCCCTTCCCACTTACCCAACCCTGAGAGCAGCCTTTCTTTCTTTTCTTTTTTTAAGCTTATTTATTTATTTTTGACAGAGACAGAGACAGTGTGAGTCGGGGAGGGACAGATAGAGAGGGAGAGAGAGAATCTCAAGCAGGCTCCATGCCACCAGCACAGAGCCTGATGCGGGGCTCAAACCCGTGAAACTGTGAGATCATGACCAGAACTGAAACCAAGAGTCAATGCTTAACTGACTGAGCCACCCAGGCACCCCGAGAGCAGCCCTTTCTTTGGTCCAGTCACCCCCCTTCCAGGGATCTGTGCTCAGGCAAGGAAAACTTGGAGTCCACATTTTGGCTGCTAGGGAATGGCTAAGGGAATTGGGGTACATATCCCCAAACAGAACACTGTGACAACCGTTAACAATTATAGTTACTGGGAGTATAAAATTGCTTGTGCTCTGGTGTTAAGTAGGAAAAACAAGATGCCAAATGTGGAGAGCTGTACGGTTCTTTTTAAAGGGCATAGGAAAAAATACTTGGCTTAGAATAAATTCTGTTTTCCTTTTTGAACCCTACTTTCCAAATCTCTACAGCTAACATGTATTATTCTATTCTAGAAAGATTAATAAAACGCTTTTTTCTTTTAAGTTGGCCTTGATAGGGAGGCAGCAGGGCTTGTCAGTCCTTGGTTCAAATCTTGACTCTGACATTTGCTACCCATGGGCATGATGATTTCCTTGACCTGTCTGAGCTGTGATTTCCTCACATGGGGATGGTGGTGATGCTTAGTGTAAGGATAAAGTGAGATAAGGCCTCTAGAGCACGTAGCATGGCCTGGCACCGAGCGGGTGCACAGGAAACAACGGCTATTAGCTGGACTTTGTGTGGCCATCATCACGCACCCACTCTGGCTCTGGCCTCAGTCCCCTTCCAGAGTCTTGGCCTCTGTCCCTCAACCTGCAGTTCTGACTCTCTGCCGCCCTCTCAGCCTGCCTCCAGCCCCATCTGGAGAGTCTGTCCCCTGCCCCCAGCACAAGCCCATCCCCAGATACCAGCAGCCCCAAATCATGCTCAAGGAGTTGCCCATAGGTTTCTCCCAGGATGCCCAGCTGACTGTGCACCACTCCCCCAGGCCCCCTCCAGCACCGAGCCCCCCACCCCTAGCCAAGGACTCTCCAGCCCCAAGGACTGTCGTTTTTCGTAGGCTTTGCCACTTTCCCTGAGTCTTCTGAGGAAGACACAGTCAGGCCTGAGTCAGCCTCTGGACCCCAAGCCCTGCCCTGGGGAGAGGCGTGTCTTTGGATGAATCCGCTGGTGGCAGCACCCCCACTCCCCAGGCCTGGTGACAGACGTGTTTTACCTCTGATAATTCCACCATTTTTGGCACCTAAGGGAGCAGAACAGGCAAGAGAACAACGAATATTTTGTGGGAGCCGGAGGCAACTAGGGTTCTGCAGAGTGACAGGCAGAGAGGACCAGGCAGGGAGAGAGGACAGGCCTGAGGTGGCAGTGCTGTGGCAGGGGGGCGGGGGCCTAGGACACACCCCCGAAACTCATCTCCCCTCTGTCTGTCACTCTCATGTCTTTTCTCCCCGTTTCCTTCCTCCTCTCCCTTCCTTCTTTCCCTTCATTTGTTTTTTTTCCCTCCTCCCTCCTTGCCTCCTCATTAATTCATTCCTATTTTTAATTCCTCTCCCATCTATTTGTTCAAGTGCTATGCTAGCCCTTTTCCTCCTGCTCTGTGTTGAGTCCTGTGCTGGGCGCTGGCGACACGGATGAACAAGACACAGCGTGGGTCCTTAAGGCACAACATGCAGTTTTGCAACCCCATCACTCCAGAGCACTCCAGAGCTCCCACCAGAGAAGCCAGGGATGCCCAGCCCTCTGGGGTATCTGGGAAGGCTTATCTGAGGAGGTGCCCACCATGCAGGAGGATGAGGCCTTTGCCCGGGCAGGCAATGTAGGGCAAGGCGAGAACAGTGTGTGCCAAGGCACAGAGGAGGACTCAGCCAGCAGTAGCCCACAGTGACAGTATGGCCAGATGCTGAGGAGATCGTGCCTCTAGCTTGATTTCCTGTGACCAGGCATTCTGCTAAGTGCTTTCCCCTGTACAGAGAGGGAAACTGAGGCTCACAGAGTTGTGTGACTTGCCTACCATCACACAGCAAGTAAGTGGCAGAGCTAGGACTTGAACCCATACCTGGGTAGCTCTAAAGGCCATGATCTTGCCCCTTGATCCTGATAAACCTCAGCCCAGTGGTTCTCAGAGTATAGGCCACCCCTGACAGGCGATGCATGAAGGCCTATCCCTGCAGGCTCAGGGCACATGTGGTACTTCTCTGATGACCACAAAGACAAGGAGCCTCTGCCCTGTGGGTGGGATGCCTCAAGCTGCCCTCCCTACGCCACCAGGGAGAAATCAGGTCAGGCCTTTACCCTCTCCCCATTTGGAACATCGTGCCGGGTCTGGCTGGGAAGTGAGCCCAAGTGGTTCTGAGAGCACCACTGTCTATCCCATGGCCCAAAACCTTGTTCAAACTGGGCATCTGTCCCTGGCTTCTACAGGAGCAGGGTGGGTGGACAACACTCCCAGCCCTACCCTGGGCATCCCCGAATCACAGAGTTGCAGAGGGTGGGAACCAAGACCATCCATGGAGGTCATCACCACCAAAGGCCTGTGGGTGGCAGTGCTGAGTGCCACCAGCCAGAGCTGGCGATCCACCCTGAACCACCACCTCCTGTCTAAATGCAAATAATAACTCCCACTTCCTCCTCATTGCCTGTGTCTCCTCTAAGCTCAGCAAAGGGTGGGGCAGCCCAGGGTGATGGAAAGACTGAGGGCTCTGGGGGCAGAGTCCTTGGTCTGGGCCTCCGCTGCTGGCTTCACCTCTCAGAACCTTGGCTTCCTCATGTGTAGGATGCTGACCATGTTACCCCCCAGTACCTAGTGAAAGTAAGTATTCATAATAGCTACATGAACTGACACAAACTAAGCACTGACTGCTTTTGCTGCATTTCATTCACTCATTCATTCATTGTGTCTGTGTATGCTGGGCACCGAACAAGGCATGGGGACAGGACAGGAGTGGAATACCCAAGACTAAGAAGGACAAGGTCCCTGTCTTAATGGACTGCACATGCTGGGGGCTGCAGAGAGTAGAGTGACAAAAAATACAAACCGAGTCATACAATCACAAGTGACTAGAGACAGGTGTTCTTGGAGGAATGGCAAGAAGGAGCCAGCCATGCAAAGACGAGGGGGAGACATTCTGCAGAGGCAAGAGCAGGCAAGAGAGATTGAAGACAAGGAGTGGTAGGAATTGGAAGGGGCTGAGATTGGGTCAGGGAGTGTGGCCAGGTCAGGATGGGTCCTAGAATGCTTATAGAAGTAGGACACTTATAGAAGTAGGAGCTCAGCATAATAGCTGTAGGTATGATCTTCTGCTCCCATGTCCTCATTTTCCAGCTGAAGAAGTCCTACAGATGGGCTCATGTTACTGCCAGTCCATTTGCTAATGGTCCAGTGGTCCATTCCGATCCAGAGGGTACCTAGGGCCACCACATGTCAAACATGGCATTCTGAATAAGATAAGGTGGAACCCTAGACTGCACTGGGACTGGCATGGCCACCTTTTCTGGCAACCTCCAGCCTTGCCTGCTTCCTGTGACTTAACACCGTATAGTGTTGGATGCCAGGAAGGGGTGGCCCTTGTGTCTAGGAGAGCCCTTGGGAGTGGCCATCCCAATCAGACAAACAAGGAATCCTGGACAGATGGGGTCTGTGAAGCTGCAGAGAAGGGGGCTCTTTCCCAGCAGCTGAAGACTTGAACCTGGCTGAGAGTGTGGGGAAGGGGGGGCAGACATCTTCTCACCACCCCCCTCAACACCTGTAAGCTATGCTCGTGTTTCCTGGTGACCCCTCAGAGCCCCTCCAAGAATGGCTGGGAAAGTTGGTGCCTTGCCCAGAACTGGCACTACTCAGGACTGTCCCTGCAGAGCCACCCCATCCCCACCTTGTGCCTTCTCTCTCCCCTCTCATTCTCTCTCTCCATTCTCTTTCTCCTCTCCCTCTGTATCCCATCCTCTCTCTCTCCATCTCCTCTCCTATTTTACCTTGTTCCCTTGTCTCCATCCTGCCCTCTTCTTCCTCTCTTCTCTGGATTGGCTAGTTGATTGGTTGATAGACTGATTGATTCATTTCTCTCCCTCCTGGTTCCCAACAGACTTCTAGGAATACATGAAACTCGAGGTCAACAATGATCCAGTCCAGGGTTCTCGGGTGGTCAGGTGGTCGGGTGGTCAGGTGGTCAGGCTCAGTCCAGGAACTGAGCTCTGCATTCCCCAAAGAAGAGGGCTGCTGGTCCATCAGAAGACCGCCTACCAAGAGGGTTTCTCTCCAGAGCACTGTAGGTAAACACTGTAATAGGAGACAGTGAGATGTGTCTCCCAGCAAGTGTCTGAAGGGCAGCACCCTACCTTCATGTGGCCCGTTGCAAATCAAACTGTTGGCTTCTAAGGTTACCCAGGGGACAGCCAGGTCAGAATTACCTGGGCAGCTTACTGAAAATACAGATCTCCAGGCTTAGCCAAGTTACTAAACTGGATTTTCCAGGGCTGGAGCCCCAGTATTTATATTTTTAACAGGATCCCTGGGGATTTCAATGGACTGTGGCAACTAAGGAAGCCAAGCAGGGCAAGGGCTGGAGAGAGGGGAGTTCTCTCCCTCTGTACTCAGCCATTCACTATTTCCTACTGTGCACCAGGCAGTGTGCTCACAGCTGGGTACCTATGGTGAAGAAAGACAGAGTGCCTGCCCTGTGGAGCTCATTCTGCCACGATCTTGACCCAAACCCTAATGCTCCTACCACGCCCCATGCAATCTGGCTCTGCCCATCCCCCCCTACCTTCCTACCACTGGACCCCTCATGTTAGCTGCACTGGCCCTCATCTGGCTCTGTGAACACTCTGCACTCTTCCTACCACCCATAATTTTCCATGGAGCTCTGTTCCACCTGTCTGGCACTCACCCCTATCCCCACGCCCATGCCAACTTTGCCTTGTTAAACTCATTCATCCACTGGAAACATTGGGAGTGAAATGGCTGAGAAGCTAGCTTGCAAAGCCAGAGGGCCAGGGTTCAAATCCCTACCCTGCTACTTACTAGCTGTATACATTGGACTCGACTCAATATTTCTGAGCCTCAATTTCCCAGTCTGTAAAATAATGATTGGTCATTACTTCCTCAAGGAAGCTCTGACTCTTAAAACCACTTTGAGTTCCCTGTTATAACTTCTCTTAGCAGCCCCTGCTTCTTTGGGGTAGAGCTTAAAAGTGTTTGTAACTACGTTCCCATTTGTGTGACTACCGGAGTCATGTCTGTCTTCCCCACGAGAGCAAGGACCACTTCTACTTTGTCCTCGCCACTGGGACCACAATGCTTGACACTTTGTGGGAGGTAAAAATGTTTGTCATGGGAGCCAATGAAAGAATCAAGTGTAACCCTCTTCAAGCCAGACCATTTTTCCTCCTCCCTGAAGTCAACATCAGCATGAGTCACAGTCAGAAGAACATTAGTCTTATACCCAGAAATCACGAGAAGGCAAGTTGAAGGCTTTATGTAGTTTCTTGAGAGAATGCCAGAAGTATGGGTTACATCCATCACTCAGACCAAATATCTTTAAATCTCTCCAGCTCTGCCTCTGGCTGCTCTAGCCTCTCAGGAAAATGGGCCAGTCTAGGCCAGAAGCCCAGACTGAGATGCTGCTGGTCATTTTTCTCGTTGAGGGATCTAGAGACGCTCTGGAACCTTGTGCTCTGGAACCTTCCTTCTCTAAGGGAAGGATTCCCTGGCCTGCCATGGGAAATATGAACCCCTGAAAGACTGATAGACAAAGAGCTCTCAGTCCCCTACCTCCAGGCTCAACCAGCCTGTCCTGAGGTCCCCTTGGAAGGGACTGAGGGAGGAGCCCCTCCCCTACCATCTACTGTATAAACCAGCAATGAGGAAAGACAGGATGAAAGGGGTGCCTTTCATCCCCTTTCATTACAGATAAACCTAGAGTCCATACAGTCCTCACAGAATGTCTGTGTTATAAGGGAGTTGACAAAAAAGAAATATACTCTGAGCCTTCAATAAGTTTCTTCCCTTCCCTGAGTTTCAGCTTGTCTATCTGTGAGAGGCTGCTAGACTCCCTTCCAGCTGGAAACCAAGATGGGGTCCTCATAAACCTAGAGCAGCAAAAGAAATTGGCCTGGGACTTTGGGACGTGGAATTAGAGAGGACCAAGTCTTCCCTGGGGTTGGTCACATTTCTGGGGCAGGAATACATGAAGATGAGAAGGCTCCTAAGTGACCAGAAGCCTAGGATGGCTTTTGTCAAAATGTATGTGGCACAAGAGTGCCTCTAGGTGTAGTCTTAACCGCATATCACCTTTCTTTCCCATTGCCCTCAGGTAGCTTGCCCAGGACACACGTTTAGGCTGCTTAGTATTGATGATACGCATCCAATCTCCCTCACAGGGCTGTAAAGACCCCCACAGTCAGTAAGCACATTCATTTTGGGGCGCCTCATGGCGCCTGGTTAAGCATCCGACTCTTGATTTCAGCTCAAGTCATGATCTCACAGTTCATGAGATTGAGCCCCGCATCAGGCTCTGCACTGACAGCAGGAGTCTGCTTAGGATTCTCTCTCCCTTTCTCTCTGCCCCTCCCCTGCTTGCTCTCTCTCTCTCTCTCTCTCTCTCTCTTTCAAAACAAATAAACTTGAAAAAGAAAAAGAAGCACACTCATTTTTGCAACCCTGGTAATGGCGGGGGGTGGGGGGGTGCTGTAACCTGTGTGCCAATGGACGCTCATTAAATGTCTGCTGACTTGATTTTTTTGAAAAACTGACTTCAGTGCCTGCTGGCTGTGTGATATTGGGCAAGTTTCTTTACCTTTCTGAGCTTCAGTTTTCTCATCTGTAAGACAAAAATAAAAAACATACATACCTATGAGGTCATTTGGAGGATTATATAAAGTTATGCATGTAAGATGTTTAGCTCTACATCTATCACAGACAAGGTTCTCAAAATGTTAATACTTAATAGTATTAATCGTGGTAGTGAAGATGGTGGTGATGGTGAGGGTGGTGATGAGGATGATGGTGGTGATGGTGATATAGGTGGTGATGGTGACGGTGGTGATGAAGATGATGGTGGTGATGGTGGTGATGATGGTGATGAGGATGATGGTGGTGATGGTGGTGATGGTGGTGATGGTGGTGGTGGTGGTGATGGTGATATAGGTGGTGATGGTGACGGTGCTGATGAAGATGACGGTGGTGATGGTGGTGAAGATGACGGTGGTGATGGTGGTGATGAAGATGATGGTGGTGATGGTGGTGATGAGGATGGTGATGGTGATGGTGGTGGTGATGGTGATGAGGATGATGGTGGTGATGGCGGTGATGGTGGTGGTGGTGGTGATGGTGATATAGGTGGTGATGGTGAGGGTGGTGATGGCGGTGATGGTGGTGATGGTGGTGATGGTGATGAGGATGATGGTGGTGATGGTGGTGATGGCAGTGATGAGGATGGTGATGGTGGTGATGAAGATGATGGTGGTGATGGTGGTGATGGTGGTGATGATGGTGATGAGGATGATGGTGGTGATGGTGGTGATGGTGATATAGGTGGTGATGGTGATGGTGGTGATGAGGATGATGGTGGTGATGGTGGTGATGAGGATGGTGACGGTGGTGATGAAGATGATGGTGGTGATGGTGGTCATGATGGTGATGGTGATGGTGGTGATGAAGATGATGGTGGTGATGGTGGTGATGAGGATGGTGATGGTGATGGTGGTGATGGTGGTGATGATGGTGATGAGGATGATGGTGGTGATGGTGGTGATGGTGATATAGGTGGTGATGGTGATGGTGGTGATGAAGATGATAGTGGTGATGGTGGTGATGATGGTGATGAGGATGGTGGTGATGGTGGTGATGAGGATGATGGTGATGAGGGTGATGGCAGTGGTAGTGATGGTGGTGTTGATGGTGGCATTGGCAGTGGTGACGACTGTAATGGTGGTGATGGTGGTGTCAGTGATAAAGAAGATGACGCCATGATGGCAATGACAAGTCAGCTCAGGTTAACCCAGCTGGCCTGTCAGCTCCCACTGGCCCCTTGAGTCCAGATAATATTTGGCAAAGCAGGTGCTTGAAACCCTGACAAGGCCTTTTGGCCTCAAGAACTGCCACTGAGGTGGCAACAGAAACCATACAGCCACGCTCAGTAAGAGGTTGGGATGTTTCATATGGCATGTTTTGCCAACAAAAGGTGAAGGTAGTAATTTTGAAAGGAATATCTGTGCACTTGAGCTACTAAACAACCATTTAACACAGTGTTCAGCAGGGAAGGCAAGACACGTGGGCAATGAGAAATACGTATCCATTACACCCCAGAGGATGGCTGACGCCTGTGTGGATCAGGGACTGAATCCCACTCGTCTGGGAAAGGGGCTGCCTATGGAAATAAACCACAGACCTTTGTTGAGCACCTGCCGGGTGCAGGGCTGGGCTCTGCAAAGGGGTACAGTTGAGTATGGAACCCAAATGTTACCTTGAAAAGCCAGGTGTGGAGAAAGGAAGCAAAATATAGAGAATAAAGATGCTGGTGTCTGTCCATTCATTCAACAAACCTGCACTCAACACCTGGAATGTATCGGGTCTATGGGATGTACTGGGAATACTAAAATAAAAGAAGGCTCTGTTCTCAAGGAGCTCCCTGCCTGGTAAGGAAAACAGAGTAAATAAATACTCGCAAAAGAATGGGCTCCAACCCATACAATGGCCTTCCCTCACAGAGGACTCACTATGTGCCAGGCACTGGGCCCAGGGCTTTACTTCTGTCATCTCATTACATTAATCTTACCATGAGCCTGTGAAGTTGGAGCCATTAGGATCCCCACTTTGCAGAGAAACAGCCAGGGAGCCACAGAGGGGAAGTCACTTGCCCTAAGTCACAGAGCTCCTAAGTGGAGGAGTCAGGATTTGAGTCTGGCTTTGAGGCTTTTAGGAACCCTCCTGGCCTAGGAGATAGGGGGCCAACTCTACTTGGGGGATGAGGCAGGGGGGTTCAGAGGAGACCACTGAGCCGGGTCACAAAGAATGAGGAGAACTATGCCAGGAGCTGGGATGCAGAGGGCAGGCAGGGCATGGGCAGAAAAAGGCTTTCTAGAAGTAGCCACAGTGGGAACAAGGGCGTGGAGGTGAGAAAGCAGGTAGCATTCCCAGGGGACAGTGAGGAGAGCAATGTGGCTGGAAAATTCCTGCAGACAAAGGGGAGTTGAGACTGCTAAGTGAGGGGCAGGGCCAGGTGCAGATCCCTGGTCTGAAAGCAGGGCTACTGGGAGCCTCACACAGCCTGTGCTGAGCCCTGCACTCCTACTGGGCAGTGCCTCCTTGCCCTCCCAGCATCTGGCCCTTAAGAAAGCCAAATCCTTCCTGGGCACCAGCTTAAAACTCCACTTTCAGGTACGGCTGATGTGGTGGAAAGAGCACAAATCTGGGCTAGAATTCCAGCTCCGACCCAACTTGGGGCAAGTGATCTAACCTTTCTGAGATTCTATTTTCTCACCTATAAAATGGGCTGATTTATAGCTACCTCACTTTTGTAAGAAGTAAACAGTATGATACTACTAAAAAGAAAAAATGCTAGCCTAAGGTCTGGCAGCTGGCAGTTCCTAAATAATAGATCTTTTCTTTCTCTCCCCTCCCTTCCTTCCTGGTTTCTCCTGTTCCTAAATAACATGGAAACCACAGAGCCTCCATTTTCTGAATGTCCTGATCTCAAATATTCTGTCCCTTTGTCCCGACAAACCATCAAAGATCCCAGGAATCCTAAAGTTTCTACATCCGAATCATGTTCTCCAGAATGTGCAGCCTTCCTAGAATTCCTTTGTGGGTGCTTGGGGTTCAGAATATACCTTCCCCATTTAGGGAGGATGCAAGTTTAACACAGGTAATGTGGGAAGATGCTTGCCACATTCTCCAGTGTTCTGTCTATCCTTAGATTAGAAATAAGTCTAGGGGATGGGCACCTCAGTGACTCAGTCAGTTGAGCATCCGACTCTGGCTCAGGTCATGATCTCACGGTTTGTGGGTTCAAGGTCCACGCGGGGCTCTGCACTGAGTATGGAGCCTACTTGGGATTCTCTCCCTCTCTCTCTGTCCCTCCCCCCTCAAAATAAATAAATAAACTTTAAAAAAAAAGAAAGAAAGAATCTAGGGACACCTCGGTTGAGCATCTGACACTTGATTTCAGCTCAGGTCACGATCCTAGGGTCATGAAATCGAGCCCTGCATGAGGCTCCACATGGAGTGCAGAACCTGCTTGGGATTCTCTCTCTCTCTCCATCTGCTCCTCCCCCATTCTCTCTCTTTCTCTCAAATAAAAAATTTATAGGTGTACCTGGGTGGGTCAGTCAGTTAAGCATCCAGCTTCAGCTCAGGTCATGATCTCGTAGTCCATGAGTTCAAGCCCCGCGTTGGGCTCTGTGCTGACAGCTTGGAGACTAGAGCCTGCTTCAGATTCTGTGTCTCCCTCTCTCTGCCCCTCCCCCACTCATGCTCTGTCTCTCTCTCTCTCTCTCTCTGTCAAAAATAAATAAACTTTAAATATGTGTGTGTGTGTGTGTGTGTGTGTGTGTGTGTGTATAAATTAAGAAAAGAAATAAGTCTAAAATACTAAAGACAGATGAGGTTGGTTGCTTCTGGAAGGTGCTAGATGCAGAGGAGATCCTGAGGAGTCCCCTACCTGGGTCTGAGAACTGGGAGGACACAACGTCCCCATCCACCCCTTCCCTGAGCTCCAGATGCTTCTACCAACTGCCACTGGGATGCCTCAGAGGCAGTGTAAACTCAACATGACCATAACTCAGCTCCTGCTTTTCATCTTCAAGCCTGCCAGTCCCACATTCACTGCCACGGCCCCAAGGCTGTTCAGATATCAAGAGGGCGTTGCCAACACCCCTCCCCCTACCGGCCTCCTACTCACCTATCACTGAGCCTGGTCTGTGCCACCACCTGGTGGCCCCATGCCCCCCCTCCTCTGCATCCCCACCCTTGTGACCTAAGCCAGGCCCTAGCTTTCTCCAGCGACAATCCCACCCTCCTGCCTGGTGATCCTGCATTCATCACACCCATCCTTGCAAAATGCAAACCTGCTTATGTCACTTCCTGGCTTGATGGTTCCTACTGCTCTTAGAATAAAGGCATCATTGCTTTAAAGACAACCTTCCCTAGTGGGTCAGAAGGGTCCTGTGGGTTGGCCCCATCTTCCTGTCTATTCTTCACACCCCTCTCACTCAGACAGACACAGCACCTTCCTCTCCCTTCTGTACACTTGCCCTGCTCCTTCCCACCCCAGGGCCTTTGCACACGTTTTTTCTTCTCCCTGAAAAGCTCTTCTAGCCCCTGTTACCTAAATAGCATCTTGTACTTAACATCTCAGCCAAAGGATACTTCCTCCAGGAAGTCTTCTGTGACTTTCCAGACTAATTCTGGGTTCCCATAAAGCACCACATATCTCTATGGAGCACTTATCACAGTTGTGATTGTGCATTGATTTGTGTGGTCATTTGATTAATGCCAGTCTCCCCAGAACTCCCCAGAGGCAAGGATCGTGGCTGGTTTTGTGATTCCAGAACAGAGGGCACTGGTACATCTTAAGCACACGACGCATAGAACAAAATGAACGAATGCCATGATGCTTCTCCAGGTGTACACCCTCCACTTCCTGATCTTCTGTAAACCTTAGACTTCTACAAAGGCAGATGGAGACATTGAGAGGAAAGGGGACCTGTCAAGTCACAGAGCAAGTAGACATCTGGGCCAGGACCAGGAGAATCCAGGCTCCCTGACTGGGACACCCTCCCCACCTGCTGACTTGGGGGTTCAAGCTCGACAGTGAGGGGAGGGATGCAGGAAAGACTGTCCTAGAGGACCCCAGAAGGGAAGAACTTTATAGGCTGGGTTTCTGCACACCTGGGCTCTAATCCAGGCTGCAAGCACCCTGGCGAGAAAAATGTGTTTTTCCCGTGTTATGCTGGGCCCTGCCGACACCACATGCAAATGTATGCAAATTATGTGCAAACACAGTCTCTGGCTTGGATGAGAGAAACCAAAAGCCTGGTACCAGGGGGAGCCATCTGAGATTAGACGAAGCTGGCAGGCCCTTCTGGCCATAAAGTTCTGACGCAACCCGTTGGCTACACAACTAAGGATGGGGGGCATTAGCAGGTGTGAGCATCTCCTCCAAAAAATCCCCCGCCCTCCTGTCCTCCCATCAACTCCGGGGGACTTGGGTGCTGGGAACTTAGGGCTATTTTTCCAGGAGTGGGGTCACCTCCCTGCCCACCCATCCTCAGCACAGCTGTAAGAAGGGTCTGCTCGGAAGGCACACCTTTTGGAGGAGGCAGTAGCGGCTCCTTATGCCCTCACTCAAGTGCACCCCAAAACAGAGCCCGTGGCCCCAGCTTCAGAGACAGAACTTGTGGGTCCAGAAGGGCCCTCACCTTTTGCTTAGCTGATGCATTCCTATCCCTCGAGACTCAGCTCAAGGATCCCCTGGGAAGCACCTCCCCCATCCCCTCACTGTCCCCAGTTGGCATGGACCTCCGCCCTCCTTGCGTCTCCCTGGATGCCGTCCAGCAGAGCGCAGCCCCCGGGGGAAGGTTGCCGTGTGAGGATCTGTCCCTCCCACTGGGCTGGGAAAGCCTTGGAAGCTCATGACCAAAAGTGGGGGGCAATCTGATGTGTGAATGAATGAATGTGAATGAGTGAATGTGAGTGATGGGGAAGAAGGAGAGAAGAAATCGAGCATCGCTGATCTCTTCAGGGAAACCCTAGAAGGTCTGGGAGGCTGGACGGTGGGGGCTGGGTAGATCCGGCCTCTAGTCCCAAGGTGCCCCTGAGGCCTAGCCCTGCCTTGGCTGACACCTTCCACACCTCCTGCTCCCCTTCTCCCATCCCAGGCTCGGCCTAATCGGCTGTCAGCACCAGTCCTTCGTCCAGAAAGTGAGCTGTTCCTTGAAACCTCATGGCCCATGATTAGATCTATGGCAGCTTTCTAAGCAGCTCAGTGGTTTCCATGGCAACCCAACTGGTACCCAACTGGCAGCGGGCCACCTGGAGGAGAGGGAGGGAGGAGGGAGACAGGTGTGGGGTGCTGCTTGAGGCAGGGAGAGGCAGACAGGATGGAGATGTCAGGAGAGGCCTGGGGAGAGGGAGGGGCCCATGTCACAGAGACCTGGGATGTGTGGGGGTGAGCTGGGGAGGTGGGGCGCAGGACCCAGGAGAGGTCAGACAGGGGCAGGTCTGGGAGGCCGCAGGGGCTTGCGAAGCTGGGGGTGGGTGGGAGAGCGGAGCTGGGGGAGACGGATGGAAAGCCAGGAGTGATGGCAGAAGGCAAAGAGAGCCTGAGCAGGCTGAGGAAAGAAGCAGGAAGCCAGAGGCCCGCACACTGGGGAAGCTAAGGCAGAAAATGCCCTCCGGCCTGCCCACACCTGCCCAGTCCTGGCACAAGGTCAGCCACCCCCCACGAGGTCCATCTGCCTCTGACCTCAGCCCATCTCCAGGCTGGGGGTGAGGGGCCTGGCAGAAGAGAGACCTACTTGACCTTCAAAAGGCAAAAGGGCCTCTTCAAAAAGCCCCCACGTGGCTTAAGTGCCCAGGCTCCTGACGAGGCTGCCTAACGTGCAGCTGGGACTCGGGCAAGCAATGATGCTGGCAAGAAACGCAGTGGGCCTGCAGCGGGCCTCCAGCGGGCAGGGCGGCCTGAGGCTGCCTGCCAGAGAGAATGACAGGGGCGGGGCAGGAGATGAGGCCTGGGGTCGCTTTGTCAGGATGAGACAGCCATGAACAGGTGCCCGGCTGGGGGTCAGAAATCCAAGAACCCCGCCCCGTCTCTCTGTCCGGTCTTGGACTGACTTGAGTCACTTCTTTGCAAAAACGGTTTGAGTCAGATTAGGCACCTGGTGGGAGTCCTTCAGGGATGAGGGACAGGAGCCCAGCTCAAAGTGGCTAAAGCCAGAACAAAATGTATTTGCCCACGACATTGAAAAGTCCAGTGGCTTCAGGCATGGACCAGGCACTCGAGAAGTGTCCCAGAGGACGCCTCTCCCCTTCACTTCCTTCTTGGCAGCTTTATTCCCAGGCCACCCTTCCCCGAGGCAGTACAAAGTCACCAACGGCAGCTCCAGGCTTAATCCTAGTTCAGCAGGAGACTCTCTCTACCGGTGCCAGCAAAAGTCTCCGGGCTGATGCTCACTGGGCAGGAGTGGGTCCCCTACCTGTCCCCGAGTAATAACAGAGTGACAGTGAACCCTCCCGCAACTGGACACACGCCAGGGACTGCTCTAGGCACTTTGCATGTATAAGCCTATTCTGTCCTCAAAAATGCCAGGACCCCTCTTATTTCCACTTCACAGATGAGGAGACGGAAGTACAGGAACCTTCTATAACTTGTCCATGGCTTGTGGCTGGTGGGGCTGGATTCCAGCCACCCAGGCAGTTTGACCTCAAGGTCCACATCCTCAAATGCACAGGGTCACCTAGAGGGCTTGTGGAAGCAGGCTCCCGCTTCCAGGGGTTTGGGCTGCATCCAGGAATGGATGTTGCCATCTGCAGACCACGCTGTCAGTAACATTGAACTACCCCCAGATGCTTCTCATGAGCCGCTTGGCTCAGCTGCTGGAACCAATCACAGTGGCTCTGATTTGCCACACGTGGGTCCCACAGCCAACCCAGGTGTGGGGGACGTGGGGGCCAGTACCTAAGTCACATGGACCCAAAATGAGGAAGGCAGCATAAAGGACGTAAAGAGTTTCTGTAATCACAAAGAAGGGATGTTTGGACAATTTGGTACCCTCCCCGTGCCTCAATTTCCTCATCTGTGATTTGGGGATGTTAACAGTTCCTGCCTCGTGGGATTACTATGAGAATGAAATTAGTCAATACCTGTAAAGCACTTAGCTCGTGCCTGGAACATAGTGAGAACCTGATGAAAATTAGATACACACTCCATGCGCATTAGCACGAACACACACACACACACACACACACACTGATACTTGTGAACAAGAACATAAAAGCACCCAGTCCCACACTTGCAAATACATGTGAGCATGCAAACACATCCAGAACATACAACTTCGAGCACGTGGGCATATGGAACACCTCAAGGACACACGTGAGGACACGGATGTGAACACAAAAGGACACGTGCCCTAAGACCTTTGCACACACGGTAAGCTGGCCCCCTCAGTTTGTTCTTGTGGATCCTCTCCGAGTCCACTGCTGCTGGCTGCTCCCCCAAGTTAGGTCTCCTTGTGGGTCTCAGAGAGAAGAGGCAGGTCGGGGACAGGACCACATCAGAGCCAAGAACCAGACATTTAAATCCGTCACAGTCAGATCTGTGACCATCTCCAACAATTACTTCAACAATAGTAGGGTGACCTTGAGTGAGTTGCTTAACCTCTCTGAACCTGTTTCCACCTTCATAATAACGTGGGGATGACACATACCTATTTCCAAGGGTTGTAGTGAGAATTAGGTGTCTGGGCTATAGGAAGTGCTCAATGAGAGGTGGCTGTGTGCACGGTTTTAGTATAATAAGCATCTCTAGTTTCTGGATGGGCTTCCAGACGTGGGAGGGAATCAGTGCAAATTTGCACAAGTAGCTGGGATGGGGTCAGCCTTCAAAGCCGCAGCAGAACCAGGTTCTCTATCCCGCCACCAAGACAGTGGGAGCAGCTACGATGCCGACTCACTGTCCCCTCCCAGAGCTGCAGCGTGCCCAGCAGGGCTGAGAGCTGTTGACGGTGTTCCCTGAGGCTCAGGGCTTCCCCCTGCAGCTCCAAGTGGCAGGGAAGTGTTTAGAAATTACAACAATCTGTAATTTGTGTTCAGCGATGTGTGTAAATGTATAGGATCCATATTGACTGTGGGCAGACACGATTTGCTTTGCAGAATGGCCTTCTTGGTGGGCAGGCAGCAAGGAGCAAGGTCTGAAGTCACCCGTGACAGCTTCACAATCAAGGACAAGAGCGTGTTAGGGCTAAGACAGCATCCAAGGTAGCGCTCTAAAGTTCTCCACGGCCAGGCCCCGTCCCTGTATAGGCTGCAGCTTGCTACCCCCTGCCACCCTCCCTGGCAGTCAAGCCAAGTGGTTAAGAATTTGAGCATAGGACAAGAACTTGGGCCTAGGGCATCCAAACAGATCTGGAATCAAATCCTGGCTTCACCACCCTCTCCCCAGGTGGCCTTGGGTGAGTCCCAGCTTGGGTGAGCTTCTGGGGCCTCAGTTCCTCCTCTGTAAGACAGAGGAAATAAAAGAGCCTACCTCCTAAGGCAGAGACATCAGAGAGAGATCCTATATGTTGGCGTGTAACAAGTACTCAGTCAACAGCACCTAGGATTTTTCCACCAGGCTGGCCTCCTCACTAGGTGCTCTTCACCGTTTTGGGAGGGCTTTGTTTTTGGTTTTGGTTTTGGGTTTTTTTTGCCCAGAAACAACCACTGAGCCTTGGTTCCAAGACAACCATCTCCCACTGGCACCTGGAAACACCACTTGGCACAGACTCTCAAGAAACAACAGCGGCAGCATCTGCCCCACAAGAGGTGTGACCCACTTCTGTTTTTTAAATACGTTGAGCATTAAACTGAGATCCACGATGATGGGGCGTTTGTCTTGTGTACTGTTGTACCCCCAGCTCCTAGAACAGTGCCTGACACACAGTAAGCACTCAATAAATGTTTGTGCAACTAGTGGATACATTTGTCCACTCACTCATTCTGGAAACATTGCTACTATATCTCAGACACTGAGTGCAGGCTGAAGTCAAGTACAGGCTGTGGGGAGAAAGGAACACGGAGGCAAAGAGAAGGTGACAGTTCCTCCAAGAGGCCTGGCCCCTCTTGCAGGTCCAATCTTGGCTTTGACCCTGAGCTTTTGGAAGTCACCCCCTCCCAGATTGTTTATTCATTCAAAAAGTATTTGTTACTCAGTCCTGAACCCAACAGTGGTGCCAGAAAGCCTAAGTAGGTACTCTCCCTTTTAAGAACTTTTGAGAGCCAATCCAGATCAATCTGTCTGCTGTCCTATACTCTAGAGTTAGTATGAACTGGTTAATAAGTGCATAACCCGGGTGTTTGCTCATGAGAGTTGCTATGTCCCATCTGCTTCCCATCTCTCTCTAAAACTAGCATGACGGTGTGCAGAGGTCCCTTTCTGACTATCCCAGCTTAAGCCCAATTAGCTTCCAGCATGCATTGGGGCTGTTCATGCAGATTAACCTCCTCTCCTTGACAGCTGTCACAGAAGATAGTTTTCAGTCTAAAGTCCTGAGGCTGGCATTCAACAACAATGAACAATGTGACTCGGATGGATGGATGGATGGATGGATGGAGGGATGGATGGAGGGATACATAAACACACAAATTAAAGGGTCAATAGTGGATAGATGGATGGGTGGGTGGGTATATGGATGGATGGGTGAAATGTGGACACTCTCCTCACCTCTCCCATCTGATGGGCCCACCCCTCTGGTGATGAAAACCTGCAATGTCTGGCCCCAACTCAGGATAGGTAGGTGAATGGATGGGTCAGTCAGTATATGAACAGTTGACTCCCTGATCTCCTCTTCCCTTTCAGTTGGTCTACTCCTCTAAGCATGAAAACTTATGCACTGTTGCCTTGAGGGTTCCTCATAAGTCACTTACCCAAAATCCCAAGAGAGTAAGCCTCCAATGTTTCTCGATCAATGAGGAGCCTCCAATCAGCAAAATCTACTGAAATAAGTGAGACAATACAGATACATATTCATTCATCCACTCATTCATTCACTTATTGAGCACCTTGTGTGTTAGGCACAGAATAATAAACCAGCCACTTACTAGCTTTAGGAACCTGACCAAGGTCAGCAAAAGAAACAAAAGACCTCCATATTCTCACACAGAATTTTGGATTTGCACATTTATACAAAATGCCCAACCTCTCACTCTCCTCCCCCATCCCCCTTGGACCTCCCCAGTCAAACCCCATTGAGGGTACCTCCACATAGAGACATTGGGCGGACCCATGGAAAGAGGGTCAGGTCATAGTTACATGGTGAGGTTGATTTCCACTGAGCTCGGTTTAGTTCCATTCTACAAACATCCTCCGAAAGCCCTTCTGTGTCCATCTCTGTGGGATAGAAGATGGGCTCCTACCCTTGGACCCTCGCAGAACAATGGCAGGGCAGTGGGAAAGGTCTCAGCTACAATTAGAGGTAACGATCTAAGAGGGGCTCCTCTGGGGCAGGGGCTGTGTTTGAGTCATGTCTGGGTCCTCATGTGGTACGTTGTGGTACACAGTAGGTGTTCAATACAGATCTGAAGAATGAATGAATCTACCGTTTTCCCCTTTGAGCTTCACCAGACATACCCTAAAAAAAAAAAAAAAAAAAAAAAAAAAAAAAAGCCAACATGGGAATCTTTTTCCAACTTCAGAGATGCCAGTGATGCTTCTCCAGAAGGAAAGAGGACAAGGATGAGAAGGGGATTGGAAATGAGATTGAGGTGGGAGTGGAGTTTCTCTGGAGTGGCTCCTTTGGACTGGATCCTCAGGCAGGAACACCCTGGCCCAGGCTGTGAGTCCAGAGTAATGATGACGTGTGTCCAGAGTGAGCAAGCTGGTAAGGTCCCAAGACCCCGGCTTCTGAGCCTACAAATCTCTACCCAGCTCCCTGGCATCTTTGCTCATGCCCAATTTTGCTTTTCTAGATTTTGAGTAAAACTCTCACTAAAAAAATGCTGCTGTTTCTCTGCTGGGCCCAGGGAACCCAGGAAAGTGCTGAAAACTTATACTGACCCTTTGCAGGGAGCACTGGCAACAAGCAGCAAATGCGGAAAACCGTAAGGGCAAGTGAATCAGGAGCCCCAAGCAGCTTGGTGTTGCTAAAAGAGCTGACCAAAGTTGGACCAGGCTCCTCTGCTTACAAGCTGTGGATAATCTTGGCAAGTTGCTTTACTTCTCTGAGCCTCAGGTTATCTATCTGTAAAACGGGGATCATTGTAGCAACCCATATGGTGCCTGTGAAGATTCTCCACAGGAAAGAAGTGATTTTTGCTTGCGTTTGTATTTCAGGGTGAAAATTAAATGGAATGATGAAAGGAAGGCACTTAGCCCAATTCTTGGCACATGGCTGGCACCTCATACTTGCAGCATCTCCAGTGCAAGGGGCAGGTATCTGGGAAAGAAGAGGGCTTTGAAGAATGATGATGAAGATGGTGATGATGATGATGACAATGGGGATGGATATGACGATGACAGTGGTGAGGATGATGATGACATTGGGATGAAGGGGATGATGACGGTTATATTGACAGAGGTGATGATGAGATGTTGGGTTGAACGTGATGATGATGGAGGTGATGATGATGGGAGATGAAGGGGATGATGTTGGTTGTAATGATGGAGGTGATTAAGATGATGTTGGGATGAAGAAGATGATGACGTTGGTTATAATGATGGAAGGGGATGATGATGATGGAAGACGATAGCAGGAATAAAGAAGAAACTTGTACTGAGCACCTACCTTATTGCAGGTTAGGCTCTGCTCTAGAAGTTTCCCAGGCACTAGAGTACTGATTCCTCATTTTAACGATATTGTTTGCCCATTTCACAGATGAGGAACCAGAGGCTCAGAAAGGTTCAGTGACTTACCCAAAACCACACATCTCAATTCCAGGTCTGTCTAACTGCGGGCCGTTAGCTCTCAACCTGAACCATCCTTCGTGAGTGGGATGCAGACAAAGCTGTTCGGCCAAGACGTGGCCTCTACCCAGAGAGAACTTTTTCTGATCTGCCATTCTCTGCCGCTTCCTGATCCATTCTTACTCATCTGCTCGGCCTCGGGGCTGGGGACACAGGAGAGGCTCACCTAGTTCCTTTCCCCCCGGGGATCTTTGGGTGATGTGAAGTGAGTTGGGGAGAGTACCACATGAGCAAGTACCTAAGAAACTATGTGATGAGAACCACTCTCAAGGCCAAGGGAGCATCGTGAGGGACTGATGTTCCGCCAGGGACAGGCACAGAAATCTTCACAGAAGCAGTGACTTTGGGCTGGTTTCAAGGGAGGAATAGGAGTGTGATGATAAAGTGAAAATGGCAGAGGGAGCTGCCTGAGTGAGGGCATGAGGGAGGAGAAGAAAATTTGTCCAGAGAATGATGTGGCCAGGGTAGAGGGACTCTGGAGGAGCAAGGAGCTGGCTTACAAAAGGGCCCTGAATGCCAAGTTAGGCAATTCGGACTTTCCCCAGAGGCAGTGCAGATCCATGAAGATTCCAGCTGGGGAGCGGATAACCAAGTTTGCTCATGTTTTCCAAAGGCCAGCGCTGGTGGCAGTGGTGTGGAGAGTGGATTAGGCACGGGTGGGCAAGAAGGCATCTGGAGAGGGGCCTGGACTGGGTCTGGGCAGAGGTGAGAGAAGAGGGCTGAAAATACTGGCTTGTGTGTATCCCCAGCCCCGCTCTGCCATGCAGAGCCTCGGTTTCCTCATCTGAAAAATGGACCATCTCAAGGTTGAGAAGAATAACATATGAAAGTGATCGCTCCAGAGCTTGGCATAAAATTAGCACTTGGTAAATGCTGCTGCTGATTGTCCCCGTGTGATAAATGAAGAAGCTGACGCCCAGAAACGTGCTGTGACAAAGTCATACAGCTCGAGAGCATCCAAGCCTGGGGCAAAAGCCGTGTCTTCCCTCTCTCCATGCCTCAGTTTTATCATGTTTCTCTGTCATGAGGGGTAAGTGGCCTCCCCTCAATTTCCTGCTCTGTGTAATGGTATCAGGGACCTTCCTGGTGCCCGGAGTCAGGGCAAGGAAAGCAGCCAACATGCCAAGAACCAGGAGGGAGAGACTGGGGGTAGCCCCGGTGGGACCCAGTGGCTATAGAGCGTCCTCTCACTCCCCAGTCACGTCTTCCGCTGTCATCTGGCCTTGATTATGAAATCCTGCCCTGACTTCTTCAACGAGGTGGCATTGGTGGGCACAGGAGGGGCCTCCTCCTCCCCAGCCTGCCTACAGGCAGATAAAACTCCCCTACCTGGGAGCAGAGCCTCCGTGAGTAGGACTTCCCTGGGAGCCCAGATGAGAAGCTAGTCCAAAATTGCTCTTGCCTGGGGGTCAAGCACTCTGGGTTCGAGTTCTGGCTCTGCCTCTAACTCCCTTTGTGACCCGGACATTCTCCTTCTTGGGACCTCAGCTTCCCCATCTCAGAGTCAGGGGGTTGGACTCTAAGCTTTGTAAAGGCCCTCTCGCCCGTATTCTGCAGCCCCTTCAACCTTCATTCCACCTCCTCCCTCCTCCCCTGCTCTCTCCAGGTTCCTCCTTCCAAGCCTCCGACCTGCCCCCTGCTGTCATGCTCTTCGCTCAGGCCCCGGGGCTCCCAGGGTCCAAGGGGCACAGACCCCAGCCGGCGCTGAGCGTCTCCCCGGCTGATAACAGTCCCGCTGACCAGCAGGGTGCCTCCTGATGCCAGTGATGCCCCCCAGCCCTCCCACTCAGGGTCAACAGTAGCCACAGAAAAACCCCTGGCCCTGTCTGAATTGACTTCAGAGCTTGGCCAGAGCCAGGGTTTAAAAATACAAGTGCCCGTGTGCCCACACAGCCTGCACTGCCCACTTCCCAGATGCCATCGTGGACGCCGTGGGTGGCACAAAAGGAACAAGGGGGGGTGGAGAGTCCAGAGAGGCCCGGGGGTGGCTAGTGAGGGGGACGGACATTCCTCAGAGCCTAGACCACGGAACAGGGCTGTTTACACCATCTGGCCGTACCCAGTTCTCCGGTCTCCAGAGAGGAGCAGGCCCGCATTGTGCAGAATCATGGGCGCTAAAGTCGGATGTACCTGGAGTCACATCCTGGCCTGGCCGCTGACGGGCTGTGTGAGTTTGGGTAGGTCACCTGCCCCCCTCTGAGCCTCGGCCCCACCGGTAATATAGAGGTAATAAAGGTACATACTTCCCAGGGCCCTTGTGAGAGCTAGTTAGGACGACGCACGCAGAAGGCCTGAGCACAGGCCTGACGGGGCCATTGGAGCTGTCTTCGTCCTGACTGTTACTGTTTGGTGATGTGGGGGCTCTCTGCAAGGACTCCATCAGGGAGCGAAGGAGAGACTAGGGGCGGAATGTCCCGGCTCCGCTCTCTCACCCACCTCTGGAACCCCAAAAGTGCAGGCCCATCTGGCACCAACAAGGCTGACAGGGGAGCCCGGCTCCCTACAGACAGACAGGCAAGTCAGGGCCCAGAGAGAGACGGTGCCCTGCTCAAGCAGCTGGCAACCGCATGAGCGTCAGAACCTGGAAATCTGGGCCTCGCCTCCAAGGTGACAGAGACACAGCACCCCCAGAACCCGCAGGGCCCCTAGAGCTTACCCAAGCCACCCCTCTTCGGTTTTCCAAAAAGGGAAACTGAGGCCTGGAGAGGGGAAAGGATTTGCCCAATTCATGACAGAGCTGGGACCCGAGCTAGGATTGCTGGCTCCCTGACCAGCGCTGTCCCACTCCATACGGCGGCCTCGCCCTCCCCTCTCCTGCCCAGGCCTAGCTGAGGGTCTCGGTCCCAAGGCGACAGCCAGGAGCCTGGTCCTGCCCCCCAGAGACTTCTGCTGGGGGCTGGGGGCACTGCCCTGTTCCCCAGTCCCACCAGGGCCTGCTACATCCTTACATAACCTGCTCTGAGTTACATAATCTGTTGCTGCTTCCTTCCGGAATGGGAGCTCCGGGAGCAGATTCCAGCGTGGGGAGAGGCTGTGAGCTGCCTCCGTGTGAAAATAGGGTCATTACCGGCACTCGGGCTCCAGTGCCAGCTAATGGCCTTCCCAACATGGCCTGGGGCCTGCCAGCCTCCTCCCGGACCCGGGGGAATTGGGAAGGCCCAGGTAGGACCTGAGCCCCATGCCAAGGCAGGGTACAGAGGGAGATCACAGTCTGTGAAGCCTTGTTGGGGGGCGGGGGTATCAGCCTGAGGCTGCTGCTCGAGCAGACACCGGTCCCCAGACTCCACAATCCCAGGCAAGCGCATAAGCCCTAAAGAATTCCCTGGACGGAAACCTAAGGCTGACACGTGTAGGGGCCATGGGCTGTGGTCTGAGTCTGACCTGGATTACCTTGGTCGTTAGCCAAATATCTACAGACACATCAAGTTGCTTCCCCTGCACCTCGGTTTCCTTATCTGGAAAATGGGACTAAGACAAATTGGTTTTATTGGTTACTGTTCATGTTAAATAACATCCTGACTCACGGGGACCTAGCACAATGCCTGGCACGAAATAAATGCCCATTTGGCAGATGAGACAACTGAGGCTCAGACAGGTGCTATGACTTTAGGGAGCAACACAGCTGTGCATAAGACAGCCAGCCTACCGCGTGCCAGGCACATACGTGTTCTACAAATATTGGCCAGGCTACTCCCCCAAAACCAACTCCATGGAATGGGTCCTGTTATGTTTCCCATCTGACAAAGAACCCTGGCTTACAGGAGTTAAGTCACTTCCTTAAGGCACACATTTAGGAAAGGGCCGATCCAGGAATCCAACTCTGACCTGTGGCTCCAGAGCATGGGGGCAAGTGGCAGGCAAGCTAGACAGAAGTCAGGAGGGAGGCCCCTAGGGCCGTCACATCCTTTGGAAACGCAGTCGCCCCCACCCCCCACCTGTCCTGTCCCTGCCGCTGCTATGCTGCGTGACCTTGGCCCAGCCGGCTGACCCCTCTGGGCTCTCATCTCCCGGCTGAAACAGGAAGCCCGATCACTGGGCTAACAATCACAGGGTTATTGTGAGGACACATTAAGACAACGAGTTGGAAACTGCTTTTCAGCGGAGAAAGTACCACACAGCTGTGCGTGGCTCATCACTTCCCCAGCCTCCCTCGCCCTGCAGCTCAGCAGGAACCGGCTAATGGCTGGACACCGGGGGCCTCGAAGCGTCCCTGGCTGTTCCAACAAACACCTCTCCCCTCCACTGCCCCTGCTCCGGGCTGCCCTTCGGACACAGAGGCGAAGCTCCCGGCCCGTCCTCTGGCTTCTCTCTAGCAGGCTGGGCCCGTGGGTCCTCACCTTCCCGCCTTTCTTTAAAAGAGCATTCATTTTAGCTGAGCCCGAACTAGGTGCTTCATGGGCAACCTCACACTTAATCCTCCCGGTGACCTGCTTGAAGCTGGGATTCCTCCCCTTCATTTCATATATGAGGGCACAAAGGCTCAGAGAGGTAAAAGTCAGTTGCTCGGTCACACAGCTGCCAAGCCGGTGGAGACGGGACTCAAACCAGTACACCCTGGCTGCGGAGTTCAAACTCGCAACTGCCTCCCCAACCCAGCTGCCCGTGAAATGTGGCCTGTTATGCTCATTTTTCAGGGGGAGAGACGGTCACTCAAAAAGGTTAAATAAAGCATTTGCCCAAGAAGCCCCAAACAAGGGCCAGGCTGCAAACTCAGGGCTTTGGTGGGGGGGAGGGGGGGGGGCGGGGGAAGGGTAGCCCTTAGCTCCTTCCCTGCCGCTCTGTGTCTTGATCAGGATGCATGAGTGAGAGCCGTCCAGTCAGCCCTCAGTCAGCCGGGCCGGCCGGACACCGTGAGAGTTGACAAAGAGGCACACGTAGGGACCCTGAGCCCCAGGGCAAAAGAGTGCCAGAGTGGGGGCCCGGCCAAGTCATGCCGCTCTCTGGACCTCAGTCTCCCCAAGTGTACAAGAAGCTCCAGACCCTGGGTCGACTGGGGAGACCCCTTAAAGTCCCTCCAACTGCAGGAGGCTGTGTCCTGAGCAGGAGTCCCCAACCTGGCCAGTCACCAGAATCCCCTGGGAACTTGTTACAATCCCAAACACCAGGCGGCACCCCAGAGAGTCTGATTGAATAGGATGTGGGAGGGGTCTGGGGACCGGTATTCTTTATAGCCACCAAGATCACTTCCCACACCCATATCCCCATCCCCACCCAAGCCTCTGTCATCAGCCAAAGTCTGAGAATCCTGGGCTAGGACAATTTTCCCGAGGCTAGGTGGACCCTAGTCCCCTGTGTGCCTTCAGAGCTCACACCTGGGGGAGAGGTGGTCCTCAGAGGTCCATGGGTGATCTGGGGTAGGTCATAGATGGAGTTGGGGGGGGGGTCTCTAATGTAGAGTCTCTAAGCAGCTCAGAATCAGGACCTGGTAGAATTCCAGATGCTGGGTTGGGCCGGGACCTTGAGGTGCCCCCCCCCCCACTTCTTATTTGAATAATTCTTCAGGTAGCAAATGCCGATTAGCAGCTACTATGTGTCAGGCACTGTTTTAGGTGCTGGGGGTGCAGCAGTGAGTAAAGCAATGTCCTTCCTCTTGTGACACGTCCATGCTGCTGGGGAAGATGGTCATAAAGTGGCCAAGGCTGGACAGCCCCTCTGGAGCTTCCAACAGCCTTCCACATCCATGACCCCTTGCCTATGACCCTAGTCGTGAGCTGGAAGCTTAGCCCCCATTGTACAGATGAGTCACTGAGGCTCGAAAGCCATCTCCATAGTCCGTCTCCTTACTCTAGGCAAGCAACACCGCCATGCCTCCCAGCCAACCCTCTGTACGTCTGCCTCTGAGCAGAACTTTCCCTGTTGCCACGGCAACCCCCCTGGGGAGGCCTGTCCTACTTTATATCCCTGGCATAGAGCAGGCGGCCTCACCCCACCCCCTAAGACAGAGAGACGGGGCTCATCCCACTCATGGGGCAACTGGTCCCACTGGGGAGAGGACCGGGCTCCCTCATTCAGACATCCAATCAGTGCCAGGCAGCATCAATGTTGCACCAGGGACCAAGCCAGGCCTCAGGACAGAAGGAGAAACAACTTGTGGTCCCCGCCTTTAGACAGCACATGCTACCCACCTGGGGGGCTGACAAGTGCAGCAGTGAGGGGATGGTGGTAGCAGAAGGAGAAGTGCACTTCTGGCCCTTCCCATGTATGAGCTCAAGTAATCTTGCCATTCACTCCTGCAGCAGGTGTCAATATTGTCCTCATTTTACAGATGAAGAAGCTGAGGCTCAGAGGGGTTAAAAACTTGTGTAAGGTCACACAGCTGAGAAGCGGCAGGGCCAAACGTAGGACGCAGGGAGATCCCAAGCCACACCGTAGGTGCTCAGGGAGGGGGCCCCTAACTCCGTCACGCTGGTCCGGGATGGGGAAGGCGTCTTGTCCTCGAAAGTGATCTCAACAAAAGGAGACGGGAGGAGGGACACGAGCATAGTGCAGTGGGGGCTCTCAGGACTTCGTGACCACCTGGCAAGACCCAGAACTGAGGGAGTGGCCTGATCCTCCTCCCCCTGCCTGGTGGGGCCCAGCTGGGACTCGGGGTACCCGATGTAAGAAAAGCAAATGCAGTGGAAGGTGGCCAGTGCCAGAGAGACGGGCTCAGGAGCCACAGGGCACTGGCCCCTGAAAAAGTACCAAAGTGCTCCTGGCGGCTCCCGAGGACGCAGCTCGAGGCAGGCGTGCACAACCCCCCACGTGCCCGTCTTCACAGCCGTGGGCAAGGCATCTCTACACTCACACTCCCGTGTGAGCCAGGCGAGGGACTGATTGGCTTGATCTTTGCGGCGCCCGCAAAACCAGACTTGCGTTACCACGTTAGTGCAACGGAGATGAATAGAGACTGTGGAGCTGACCGCCTGGGTTCACACTCCAGCCCTCCTACGTCCTAGCTGTGGGAAATTGGGCAAGTGATGTAATGGTGACCTGAATGGACACCTGCTATGAGCGGGAGAGGCACACGCAGCTGAGCACAAAGGTATGGGACGCGGACACCTGTGGCGCGCCGGCAGGGCAGCAAACACGCATGCGCGGGCCCAGTGGGCCCAGCCCCGTGTGAATACGTGGTTTCGCGTGTGCACCCCCGGGCCTGCGTGTGCAATGGGCACCGTGGATGCATGGTTGAGGCTGATACACATGACGTAGATGGGTTTTGAGTTTTTCTCCTGGAGCCACTGAGATGCGAACAAATCTCAGCTCTGGAAATCACAGATCCATCAGCGAGGTGGGGGGGGGGGGGGGGGGGAGGGGGTGAGGGGGGTGGTAAACAGTAAACAGGTACTCAAGGCATCAACCTCCTCCCACCGGTCCCCTGGGAGTGTTCAAGCCACAGGGAAGAGAAGCAAAGTGAGGATAAAAGTCGGGAGCTCACAGAGGGCGAGCCAAGCCATCAAGTGCTTCTGTTTTCCCAGACGCGAGAGGGCCCGTTGTCTTGGGAAATACTCCAACACCTGTCCAGGCCCCAGCCCACCCTCCACCAATCAGGAAACCCTCCTTCTAGGGAGAAAAAAATTCCACCTATCCCTACCACTGCCTTGGATCTTACTTGGAAAGAAGAGAATTAAAAGAAAAGCTTGCTCAGGTCATGATCTCGCGGTTGGTGACTTCGAGCCCCACGTGGGGCTCTTTGCTGTTACAGCATAGCCCACTTCGGATCCTCTGTCCTCCTCTCTCTCTCTCTCTCTCTCTCTGTCCCCCCTCCCGCTCCCACTCTCTCTCTCTCAAAAATAAACATTAAAAAAAATCTTGCTTATTAGCAAGACCCCTCTTGGGAGATTGCCCAGAAGCAAAGCCTCCCCACCTCCCAGGGTGTAAGGAATAAGAGAGGGGGGTTCTGTGCCTCAGGCTATTGGTAATTAGTCAAGACTACAAGCCTAAGTAGCACAGGGTTAAATAGATCCTGAAATGAGGAAGACTTCTGTTTATTCAGCACTTTGGAGTATTCAAAGGCATTATCTTATGAAACTGCATTGCAAATTTCTGCAGTTCAGAGAGGTTCAGTGATTTGCTCAAGGCCACACAGTATCTCATCTGTAGAGCTGAGACTTGACCCCCTGTCTGACTCCACATCTTGTGGCATTTTGTTTACATCATGGCATTGCCCAAACATAATATATCAATAGCACTACTAATAATAAAATAGCATGGGGACTGCTCCCAGGGAGTAACATGGGACAAAACCAAAAAGCAAAAAAATAGAGGCTCATTTGTGCAGTTCCTATTCAAACAGTCCTGGGAGAAAGGAGGGCTCAGATGGCCTTCGAGACAAGGAAATGCTTTGTGGAGGACGGGGGGCTTTTTCACGGGCTTTAAAGAATGAATAGGGTTTGGATAAATTGTGAGTTATGAGGCCATTCCAGGCAGGGGGACATCATGAGCAAAAAGGCAGAAACTAGGAGCTTGGAGTGTTGACATTAAGGGTGGAGGTGGGGATGGGCAAGAATTGGTCTGAAGAGGAGAATATCTGCTTGGCTGAAGGGGATATGAATGAGGTGGGGTAGACCAGGTGGCCCAACCATGAACTTCCTATCATGTTCAGCCCAAGGTGGTGCAGGGCATTCAGCAGATACTTAATATATTTCCGATTGGCTGAATGGATGGATACAGATACATGAATGCATGGATGCATAATGGATGGATGCATGATGGATGGATGGATGCATGCATAATGGATGGATGTATGATGGATGGATGGATGGATCATGGATGGATGGATGGATGGTGAATGGATGGATGATGGATGGATGATGGATGGATAGATGATGAATGGATAGATGGATGGATCATGGATGGATGGATGATGGATAGATATTTGGATGATGAATAGATGGATGGATGGATGACGGATGATGGATGGATGGTGGATGGATGGATGATGGATGGATGATGGATGGATGATGAATGGATAGATGGTGGATGGATGGTGGATGGATGGATGATGGATGGATGATGGATGGATGATGAATGGATAGATGGTGGATGGATGATGAATGGATGGATGGATGGATCATGGATGGATGGATGATGGATAGATATTTGGATGATGAATGGATGGATGGATGGATGGATGGATGGATCATGGATGGATGGATGGATGGTGAATGGATGGATGATGGATGGATGATGGATGGATGATGAATGGATAGATGGTGGATGGATGATGAATGGATGGATGGATGGATCATGGATGGATGGATGATGGATAGATCTTTGGATGATGAATAGATGGAGGGATGGATGGATGAAGGATGATGGATGGATGGCGGATGGATGGTGGATTGGTGGTGGATGGATGGATGGATGGATGGATGATGGATGGATGATGGTGGATGGATGGATCATGGATGGATGATGGATAGATGGATGGATGATGAACGGATGGATAGATGGATGGATGGATGGATGGATGCTTGGGTGGATGGATGGATGGATGCTTGGGTGGATGGATGGATGGATGGATGGATGGATGGATGGATGATGGATGGATGGGTGGACAGGCGAATTGTATGAGGTACAAGAGATGAGTGTGACAGCAAGAGCTCTGGGCTGGGAACTAGGAGCCTGAAATTCAGATCCCTTTTCCACCACTAACCAACCATCTGAGGGATGTCTCTGGGCCTCAGTTTCCCCACCTGTAGAGCCCAGGTGATTCTCAAGAGTCCTCCACACATGACAGTCTGTGATTTTGGAGACAGAAGCAGGGACTCAGGCAAGAAAGCCTACTCATGTAGCCCAGGGGGTGGGGGGAGCTGGCAGCAGGGGGTGTGCGCTACAGGTTAAGAACACAGCCACCAGGAAGGAGAGGCAGGTGTCGGCCTGCCTCTGCCACTTATCTGCTGTCACTCCCCCTCCCTAGACTACAGTTTCAGTGGATGCGTTCCAGGATTCTAGGACTCTGTGAGACTTGTCAGAGGAGCCTAATCTCTAGAGTGAAGAGCCCAGCCCCACCCCTCTCTTACCCCACTTAGGAGGTTAAAGCGACTTGGGAAAAGCACTTATTCTCAGCTCCTGGAATTACCCTTCATTTTCCTGGCAGATAAATGGGGCAAAACAGAAGATACTGATACATTTAAATGGATCAAGGCAGGCGGAAGTTTATAAGATTTGAATACACTTTCTGGCTGCCTTTGAATATTCATTTGCCCAAGGGAGTGTCGGGCAGCCAGATCCCTGGGCCCTGCAGGAGGTTATCTGAGGCTGGGGGGAAGGGAGGCACAAAGACAGGGTTGGCAGGAATCTCTGCTCATCAGGCACTCGGGAGCTCACCGCGG
This sequence comes from Panthera leo, assembly GCF_018350215.1. NCBI lineage: Eukaryota > Metazoa > Chordata > Mammalia > Carnivora > Felidae > Panthera > Panthera leo. The sequence goes on from NC_056686.1 coordinate 14,796,580, forward strand.
TTCTCCACCAGCTAAAATGTCACAGGCTCAGAGTAAATCCTGGGAGTTGATACACCCCATGGTTACTGTTGCCGTAGCAACAGCCTCCCTGCAACCATGTGTCCCGGCACATCACAGCAGACAAGATAGGTCTAGGAGGTGAAGGATGAGGAACCAGCCCAGGTCTCCAGGGGGCCCCCAGGGTTCTGAAACCTTCCCTGGAATTCCAGAATACACCCTAGGCTCCTCAAGCATCCCTGAGATTCTGAAACAGAGCCCAGAGATCCAGAACGAGCCTGAAATTCCAAAATCTGTCCTTGAATTCCAGAATACTTTCCCCAAGGCCTAGAACACACTCTAGATATCCAAAGGATACCCTTCACTTCTGGCTGTCTTGGCACACTCTGCAGGCAGCTCCCCCAAACTCTAAAACACGCCCCTGAATAAACATGTCCTTAAGTTCTTATCTCCCTCGTGAGTAGATTCTTCCCAGGACCTGGTTTTCTGTCTGAACTGTGAGGACCGTAGAGCACTCAAGGCTCGTGCTGGAGGAGAGGGGCTGGGACGAGCCTAGGGGTTGAGGAGATTGACCTTGTCCTCCAACCCAAAGTGCAGACCACCCCAGACGTGTGGGTACGTGCCAGCCCTCACAGTCAAAGGCAGCTCCCCTGGCCCAGTGCTCCCAGCACTTTCCATGGTGTACCCTGTTCTCTGCAGTGGGGATGAGTCGATGCTGAGTCATCTCTACTCTCTGCCAAGGCCCCTGGGTGACCATCAGCACATTAATCCTGGGCCTTCCAGGAGAGGCCAAGCTGAAGGGCAGCCCAAACGCTCCTCTCTGCCCAGGCAGTCTGAGGTGGGGGGTGGGGGGGGCAGCTGAGTGGAGAAGCCTTCCGCTCCTGGCTTTGGGAGGGGTGCGGTGAAAGGATGGGGGTGGGGGGAACGGTAGTCCACAAGCCAGTCCTCCCCACCACCCCTGCCGACACAGTCACCCAGTCCAGATGCCTGAACAACAGCGTCATCCCCGCAAGCTGGTGGGAAACCTCAGACTGCCTCAGTCTGTTCCCTCTTCCTTTCCCACCACGCTGCTCACTGCCTGTCATCCCCACCCTTAGTTCCCTGACCCCATCCTCACTCCACCCCCACCGCCATGGTCCAGGCCCCGTGACTCCGGACCGTCGGCCTTCCCCGTGTCTCCACCTCCACTTCTACCCTCTCAGTTCTGCGGCTCACAGGCAAGGCCGCGACCATCCTGCTGTCCTGCCCAAAGCTGCCGTCCCGCTCCCACACCAAGTGGCACGGCCACTTCACCTGAGCGTTCGAGGCCCCCTGACACCTGGCCACATCCAGCATTTCCCACTTACGGTCCCGACCTCTGCCAGGCGGGCTGACTCCCCATTGTTGGAAAAGGCCCAGCCCCCATTCCCAGCCCTCCGTGTCCTCCTCAGAGGCTCTCTGCACCTCTCTGAATCTCCATGCCAGCGTCAAGGGCCACCCCGTCGGAGATGACCGGAACCACTGCTCACTCTGCATCTCTCTGAAACCGCAGCACCGCTTGGCTGTACCACAGTGTTTGGACAGAGTTGGTTATGGATTGTCAGACCTGCCAGGAGCCACAGAGATAATTAAGTCCAAGTGGTTTTCAAACTGGGCTCTGTGGCACCCGAAAGGGGGGCAAGGAGGAGCCTCAAAGACTGTAGGAGGAGCGAGGTCATGAGGGGTGGTCCAGTGCAGAGCATCATTAGCCAGGCTGGCCAGAGAAGGCTGTCTGAGGAAGCAACCTCTGAGCTCACCCCTGAATTGCCAAGGGCCACCTATGTACACATGATTCTAGGAGCAGGATATTCGTGCAAAAAGAAAAGCCAGTGCCAAGGTCCTGAGGCAGAAACAAGCCTGCCATCTTTAAAAAAAAAAAAAAAAAAACGACAAAAAGTTCAGGGTGATAGTGACCAAGGGCCAGAGCCATCCATCCAAGGTGAAACTTCCAAAGGCCCATTCCTCGTGGGGAAATGACCTGGTCTAATCCTGCTATTTCAGGAAGGAAAGGAAAACTAAAATGAGTACACCCAGGGATGATTGAGGTCCAGCGGACAAGGGGCGGCAGGGCTGAGACCGGCTCTCAGGTCTCAAGACACTGCCCCAGGCACTATCTGTCACCCCTCGTGGGCAGCACAGGCCTCCCTGGTGTCCACCCCTCATGGCCACTCACCAGCTCCTGGTCCCCACCCCGCCCCACCCTGTGCACAGGTGAGAAGCATGAATGAGGTAACGTCTCCCAGGCCTGGGAGCTCCCGGGAGCAAGCAGCCGGCCAAATAAAGGCTTTATTGGATTAGTTAAACATGCATCCTGTGGCCAAGGGCCTCCTGGCACCAGACAGCCTCACAGAGGAAAAAAACAGAGAAGCAGACGATGAAATTAAAAGGCTTTTCATTTCCAGAGCTGAGGCCGACACGTGCAAGTGGGGAAGGCATCTCTCGTGGCTCCTCCCCACCCTCCTCCCAGGACCCCTGCCCCTGCCTCACTGGCCAGGCTCACGACTCCCACGGTGGCACGGGGCCTGCCAGGCAGCCCTCCTGCAGCACCTGGCCCGGGGCTCAAGGAACCAGAAGGGACTCGGGGAAGGAAGGACATGCGGCAGGTGTCTGAGAGGTCACGTCGTCCACCCCATGGTCTCAGGGCTGGATCACCTCTACTTCAGAAGCCAGCAGGCCCCAAACCTGGAGAGGGTAGGGCAGGTGAGGGCTGGGGAGAAGGAGACACCTAACAGATCTCATTTCTTAAAGGTGCCTGGAGCCCCAGTTTTCCACGGAAGGGGAGAGGGAACCTCTCTGTTTTTCTGCTCCCCCCTCACAGCCTTACTCCAGCCTCCCCAGAGCCTCTGATAGCAGCAAACTCTCTGGGTACAAACACATCCACCCGCACGATATTTTCCCTGCTGTCCCTGGAGAACATCACCTGGTTTCCTTTCAGACCAATCAGGCCACTAAGATATTTTTACGTAAACAAATTTCCCCACCACGATCGATCTGAGAGAGAGAGAGAGAGAGAGAGAGAGAGAAAGAGTGTGTGTGTGTGTGTGTATGTGAAAGTTTGTTAAATGCACGTTCCCAAGGCCAAGGTTATCCCCCTCCTGTCGGTGCTGCCCTTGAGAAAGGGTCTGTGGGAATTGTAAGCACCATAAGGAAACAAGACAGTTTATAGATCACTTCAGAGGAGACCATTTCACTGCTGGCTCTTTTCGATTTTTTTTTTTTTCCAACAAACATCTATTGAGCACTTAGTGTGTACAAGGCAATGCATTAAATATATTTTGTTTCCAAGAGCAAACAAAACAGACCTACCTCCTTTCCTCTGGGAGCTTACATGTCAGGGCTGAGGGACTGGGTGATTCAGTAGATCTATAATCAAATGACCCAGTTCAAGGGGTGCTGGTAAATGAGTCAATGTCAGCCTGCAGGAAGTCTCTGATCGCTGGCTCTCCGATTCTTTCTTTGGACATTCTCATCAAGGATGTAATGATGGAGGAGTCCTGGATCCCAGCAAGCTTGGGGCGTTCGTGCACAGATGTTCACAGAGCAGGTGCTCTGTGCCAGATACTGTTCTAGGCACTGAGGACACACCTGTGAACAAGACAGACCAAAACCTCTCCTCATGGGGCTCACATCCTAGTTGAGGGAGAGAGATAATCAACCAATTGATAAGTAAAAGAAAGAGAATATCAGATGCTGGTAGGCACTGTAGAAAAAGTAAAGTGGGGGCTATAGAGTGCTGGAGGGTGAGGGTTACATTTAAATATGATCAGGGAAGGCCTCACTAACAAGACAAAGGAGAGGATGCAGATCAGGCAAGCCGCCTAACACAGCATTCTTGAAAACAGGGAAGGGGGCACCTGGGGGACTCAGTTGGTTGAGCGTCCAGCTTCGACTCAGGTCATGATCTCACGGTTCATGGGTTTGGGCCCCGCATCGGGCTCTCAGCTGTCAGTATGGAGCCTGCTTGGGATCCTCTATCTCCCTCTCTCTTGGCCCCTCCCCTGCTCACATGCTCTCTCTCTCTCAAAAATAAATAAACATTTTAAAAAATATAATAAAAAGAAATGGGGGAAGCATGTGCAAAGGTCCTGGGGTGGGAGTGTGCCTGGCATGTTCATGAAGAAGCAAGGCCGGTGTGACTGGACCAGGGTGATAGAGGGACGAGGGGCAGTAGATGAGATCAGAAGGAAAACAAGAAGAGGTCATTGCAGGAATCCACATGGCCAGTGGAGGTGCTCAGTGGGACACGCTAAGGAGTGGTTAAAACATGGGCTCTATCACCAGGTTGCTGGGATCAAGATTCACCTTGCATAGGTTACTTTAACTCTGTGCCTCCGTTTCCTCATCTTAAGACAGGCAGAATAAGAGAATCTCCCTCCTGGGGTGGTGTGAGAATTAAATGAATTAACACTCATGAGAGTGGTCAGTACATAATCAGGCATTTAACTGTCAGCTCCTTACTTTCACAGGAGAGTGCCCTGGCCAACGCCACCTTAACCTGATAGTCAAGGTTCACATCACCGGTGATGTCGTGCGCCCCAATGTGATGGGACAGAGAAGGGCACTTCTCTGTGTATGCTTTCCAGAACCCCATAACTTCAGCCTCGTCATGAGAACAGCAGACAAACCCAAATTAGGGGGCGTTTTACAAAGCATCTGGCCATTACTTCTCAACACTTTCAAGGTCACAAAAAGCAAGGAAAGGCTGAGAAACTGTCACAGACCAGAGGATGTGGAAGAGATGGGACAGCCCATGCAGTGTGCGATCCTAGAACAGCAAAAGGACATTAGCGGAAAAACCGGCAAAACCCTAAGGAAGTCCGGGGCTGGGTGAATCATCAAGTACCAGTGTTGGTCTCTCTCAGTTTGACAAGCCTATCGCAGTCATGTAAGATGTTAACGACAGGGAAAACGAGATAAGGGGGCAGAAATCTCAGCTCGTAATTAAACAACCCAAGGACCGGACTGGCAACTTTATATTATTTGTTCAACAAACGCCCATAAGAGGGGCATCAGACTGACTCCACCTAATTCTACAGGACCCCCAGGGGAGAAAAAGGGGCCAAGCAAGGACGTGGGGCGTGGGGAGGAGAGGTTCCCTAACAACCCGGGTTCTTCATCCCTGAAAAGGGTGCTGCTTCCCCACTGTGGGAAAGGCTCCAAAAGAGCCTGGAGAACCCCTTGCCCTGGGGACCAGATTCTACCCCATTCAAGGGGGAGGCTGCAGACAACCTGGGCAGCTCTGGTCCCCACCGGAACGTCTCCATCTCTGGTAGATCTCCAAGTCCACTCCAGCCATTTCACGGGCTGGCCCCAGGTCACCCTCTCCTGTCCCGTCCCCGACAGACCCAGCAGCTGGCAGAGGCTAGCTGCTCAAACCCTTTACTGTTGACACATGCACCCATCACTGCACATCATCACTGTCAGCCATTCAACTAAGTCCTGCGCGATATGGCAAAGGGCATGCGAAACAGTTCGGGAGGCAGGGCTTGGAGGGGTCGGATCTCAGCAGCGCCCCCTGGGAAGTGTGTGACCAGTCTGGGGCCCCCTACCCTCTCTGAGCTTGTCTCCTCATCCAAAAGTGGGCAGAGTAGTAGAACGTACTTCAGGATCGGTGTAACTGGTCGTTAAAAGAGAAATATAGGGGCGTCTGGGTGGCTCAGTTGGTTGAGCATCCGACTTCGGCTCAGGTCATGATCTTGCAGTTTGTGAGTTCGAGCCCTGCGTCAGGTTTGCTGCTGTTGGCCTGTGAGCACAGAGCCCACTTCGGCTCCTCTGTACCCCCTCTCTCTGCCTCTCCCAAAAATAAATAAATATTTTTTAAAAGATAACTATAATAATTATTCTTATGTGGTAAGCGTTGCACCGGACGCAAAAGGGGCACAAAGTTGAACAGACCTGACCCTGACATCTTCTTGGAGGAAAGTCAGGCATTTAACAGTTAATTATAATACAGGACAGAAGTTCTACTGAAAATGCCTACTCGGTCACAGAGTGCCCAGGCAAGGCCCCCAGCCCCATATCTCAAGGCTTCAAGAAAGGAATTGTAGGATCTCCTCCTCAGAAGTTAAGGATCTTAGCTTAGTGTGGAGTTGAAAACCTGCCAAAGAAGACTGGCGTGTGAAATCTGTAGGCCTTGATTAGAGACAAACTCTTTCTGGCTTTTTAAAAGCACAACAAAAATAAAGATGCCTTCCTCCTCTCCCTTATGCACGTGCCCCGGCAGCCCTGCCCGCCTCGGCTCCTGCGGCAGCTGTGGTCCTGGGGGCATCCCAGATGCCACTCATCTGCTGCCCTCTGCCCTGCTGCTATGCCAGGAAAGGCCTCAGTGGCCCCAGTGATGACTGTCCCCAGCTTGGCCAGCAGGTAACTTCTCAATGCGCCAGGGCCAGGCCGTTTGGAGGCCAACACTGAGTGTAGACAGGCGAATCTGCCTAAATGGCAGAGGGCCAAGCTGGGGGGCCAGGGACTCAGCTGGCTGCCCTGGGCACCAGGAGGAAGTCAGGGGGAGGCACCTGCTGTTGGTGGGGTGCGGAACTGGTGGGCCAGGGCCGGGGATGCCTGGCTCATAAGAATAGCAATTTCTATCACGTGCCTTCTCTGTGCCAGGCAATGTAAAGCGATTTCATTGACTCATTGAATCCTCGTGGGATGGAGGACGATTTTTCTCCCCATTTTGTAGATAAAGGAATTGAGGCCCAGAGAGTTGAGAAACTTGGCCATGTCACACAGCTAGTGAGTGGCAGAGCTTGACGTCCAGTTCAGGCCCCTGTTTTAAGCACAACCCGACCCCCAGGGTCTATATAACTCTGACAAAGCAGGCAAGGAGCACCTGACTCTGCCCTGGGCAGTCCTGGGGGGCTTCCCTGAGGTGGCATCATTGGAGCTGGATCTTGCAGGACTCTCTCGGGCGAGACCTGAGGACGTCCAGGTATAGATGGCAAACGGAACACACACAAACATCTTGGTTCCCCCCACCCCTTGAATGCTGAAACAATAGCAAAGAGGCTTCTTTAAATGCTTGAAGATATGAGCCCACAGGATGGGGAGAATGGGGGAGGGGACAACGGCAACAAAATTTTAGGAGCTGAAAAATGAATGGGCAATTGAGGAAAAGGAATCAGGAAGAAAAAAAAATCCCCCGAAGACTCAGGGATTAACCACATAGGTGCCTCTGGAAGTTGGGGTAAAGAGCAGTTCAAATAAAGATTCCTCAAAAGGCTGTTTAAGAAGCTGCTATCACCCCGGACCCCAGACACCTACAGACTGAGGGACACCAGGTACAGCGTACAGGATGGTACTCTCCTGACGACACGGAGGTTCCGCATATACGAGCAGGCTAGATGTCAAGACCTAACCCTCTTGTACCACTCTGCTGACACACTCACACCCTCTAGGCAGACAACCAGAAGAACTTTTTCTGGGAAACATGATGCACCAAGCAGAAAAGACCCAGATCAACCCTAGATGCCAACAGTGGAGGTTTTCCAACCAAATAGCACTGACAGATCACCCTGCGAGGAAGCCCACAGTCCACAAGACCTACCCACGTACTCAGAGCTTCCAATCAGCTCCTACTTTACTATTTTTAAATATGCACAGATACCAAAGGTTTGCCAGGCATCTGAAGAATGCCTTTAACCTGAAAGATAAAAATAAACAAACAGAAAACACCAACTTGAAAAAACCTGTCTTAATATCATCATGAGACATGCATAGGTGGAATTAAACTAGGATTCTCATTTTGAAAAAGAGAGAGAGAGACAAAGCATGAAATAAAAAAGCTTTTCACAATGAAAAGTATAATGGAAAAAGGAAAAATTGGAAAATAAGATTTATCTTTTCCAGAGTGACAGATAAGGGAAAAAAAAGGAGAGAAAATAAAAGAAAATTGGAGAACTTGTCCAGGAGTTCCATCTTCAAATAATAACAATTCTATAAAGAATAGAAAAATGTGTAGGAGAGACAATGTGTAGGAATCATCAATAAAATAGATTGAGAAAATTTGACAGATCAAAAAAATCTTTCTAAATTTCAAGGACTCACATCACAGAGGTTCCAGTGCAATAAATAAAAATAGACCCACACCAAGGCATCTCATCATGAAATGTCACTATCCTGGGACCTCAGGGAAGATTCTCTAAGATTCCAGATTGAAAAGATAAGGAATGAGAACAGTGTCCTCCTCCTGGAACAGGCAATAGAGCAAAACCTTCAAATGTTCTAGAGAAAAATAATTTCCAACCTGCAATTCTATACCTAGCCTAACAGCCAATCAAGGAGGAGGGTAGAATGAAGCCATTTTCAGATGTCCAAAATCTCCAAAACTTAACATTCCATGGATCTTTTGCCAGGAGCTACTGGTGGATGTGCTCCACCGAAACCAAGGAATCAACCAAGAGAAAAGAAGACATGAAATACAGGGAGGTGAGATCCAACACAAGAGAGAGACAGAGGAATCCTCTGGACTGATAGCAAAGGATCCGAGGATGACGCCCGTACAACAGGTGCAGAAAGCAACCCGCCCAGGGGAAGCAGGTCACAGGTTCTGGAAGACTTCTTCAGGAGACGAAACTGATAGGAAATTGATGCATTCAAATGTGTCCAGAGGAGATTCACATTATTGGCCAAGAGTTTGGAGTTTACTTAGTTATGAGTACAAGCAAATAAAGATTTTTTTTAAAAGACAATTGGTAACTCCAGGGAAAACAAAAACTTGCACAGAAAAGGGGGACAGTGATAGCATTATGGGGGGCATAGGAGACCAGAAGAGCAAGGTCGTGGGGCAGGGAGCAAAGAGAGCTAAATCCTCAATTTATGTAGCAAAGGATCAGATAGCTGGGCTTCCACTCTGGCATGGCAATGTGAAGAGCTCTGCAGATATGTTTCCCAGGGAAACTGCTGAAAATTATTTTAAAACAACCATTTAAAGTCTGTGGAAATGGTCCTAAGGGCACACAGCAAATGAAGAAACATTCATTTAAGAAAACCTAATAAAACTCTATAAAAGCAGCAAGAGTCTGCAGCATTTGAACTATGATCTGCTTCCTCCTTCTCTCTCAGCTCAGCATTATGAAAACGCCACTCCAGATGGGTGTAGTCAATAGCACAGGGCTCTCTCTGTCCCAGCTTCTGGTGGGAGACCCACAGTATCTTCCAGGAAGGGCAGAATATCAGTATATCTCATCCTGCCTCAGCTTACTGTTGCAGAGACTAAGTCTAGGTGCGTGCAGCTAAGAGGTGGGGGCTCCCCTCTTCTTCCCAGCCCCCACCAGGGGGATCAGAGCTCTGCCTTGTGCCCTGCATGCTGGGGCCCTAATCACCCTCATCTTGGCTCATTCATAAAGCAGAATTTCCATGCCAGGAGAAGCAAACTGAGAAGACCAGAGGCCACAGCCAGCCCCTACTCCATCAAGTGCCCAGCTCCTAAAGGAGGGATGTCACTCACGAGAGGAGAGTGCCACTATTTCCACACTAAGTTCCAGAGACCTGGCTCAGAGACCTTGCCCAAAGGGAGAAACAGACCACAAATAGTTGCAAAACTTATCTCAGAAGCACTGAATTCGTTTGCAAACACGGCCTGGGGAAGATAAAGTTTAAGTACGCTATCAAAACCAATAGAGATTGCTGTGAAAAACACAAGAGGAGACCAGTGGGTTCATTTGACATTTCAGTGATACCATAAACTGACCAGTTTATCAGAGAGAACCATGGAAGGAGACAGATAAAAAGAGCCCTCTTCGGATCAGAACAAAATCTCGAACAATGACCTCAAAAATTATATCCTCAAAGGAGACTGGAATTGTTATCATATATTATTTAAGAAGTTCAATTTCCATCAAAAAAATTTACAAGTTATACATAGAAACAAGAGATTTTGGCCCACACACAAGAAAACAAACTGTCTGTGAGAGTAACCAGATGTCAGATTTAATAAAGAATTCTAAGTAGCTATTATAAATATTTTCAAATAACTAGAGAAAGCCATGCTTAAAGAACTAAAAGAAGATATGGTGACACTGTCTCATCAAATAGAGAGCATAAAAAAAGGGGCAGAATTATTTTTTAATGGAAATTCTGGAGCTGAAAAGTACAATAATCAAAATGAAAATTTCACTAGAAGGGCTCAACAGTTGATTTGAACTGGCAGAAGAAATAACTAGCAGACTTGAAGATATATTGATAGAGATAATGCAATCCAAAGAACAGACAGAAAAAAAGCACAAAAGAAGACGAGCTTTAGGGAAATGGGGAACTCTATTAAGTCCACCAATGCGTGTATAATGGGAGTACCAGAAACAGAAGAGACAAAGACATGAGCAGAAAAAAATTCAAGTAATGGCTGAAAACATCCCAAAGTATGAAAAACTTTAACCTGTAGATTCAAGAAGTTCAAAAAACTCCAAGAAGGATAAATGCAAAGTAGGAAAAAATGCTGAAAATCAAAGAGGAGGAAATCTCCAAGACAGTGAGAGAAAAGTGATCACTTACAAGGGAACTCAGTAAGATTAAGACTGACTTCTCAACAGAAACAATGGGGCTAGAAGGCAGTTGGGAAAACATATTTAAAGTGCTTAAAAATACTGCCAGTCAAAAGCCCTATATCCAGAAAAACTATCTTTCAAAAAAGAAGAAATAAAGACAACCCCAGTATTACCAAAGCAGAAAGAGAAATCACAAGATTATAGACCAAATACATTCTCTGAATATAAATGCAAAATCCTCAATAAAATGCTAGCAAACCAAATCCATCAATGTGTAAAAAGAATTATACACCATGATTAAGTGAGATGACGTAACCCAGGAGTGCAAGATTGGTTTAACATCTAAAAATCAGGGGTACCTGGATGGCTCAGTTAAGCCTCTGACTTTGGCTCAGGTCATGATCTCACAGTTTGTGAGTTTGAGCCCTGCATCAGGCTCTATGCTGACAGCTCAGAGCCTGGAGCCTGCTTGGGATTCTGTGTCTCCCTCTCTCTCTGCCCCTCCCCCACTTGCGCTCGTGCTCTCTCTCTCTCTCTCAAAAATAAACATTTAAAAATTTTTTTAAAAACATCTGAAAATCAATTAATGTCATACATCATATCAATAGAAGTTTGTAAAGTCACATTATTACTTCAATAAACACAGAAAAGGCACTTGACAAAATCCAACACCCTCTCGTGATTAAAAAAAAAAAAAAAAAACACTCAACAAACTAGGAATAGAAGGAAATCTTTCAACTCGATGAAGGGCATCTATGAAAACTCCACAATTAATATCATATTTAATGGTGAAATACCAGATTCCTAGTCTCCTAAAATTGGGAGCAAGACAAAGATATTCACTCTCACCACTTCTATTCAACAGTGTGCTGGAGGTCCCAGCCAGGGCACTTAGACAAGGAAAAGAAAGAAGCAAAATACCTCTATTTACAGATGATATGATCATATATATACATAGATAGATATAGATATAGATATAGATATATATTCTACTCCTGAAATCATTATCGCACTATATGCTAACTTGGGTGTAAATAAATAAATAAGAATAAAATAAAATAAAATAAAATAAAATAAAATAAAATAAAATAAAATAAAGAATAGAAAAAATTAGAGAAAACCTAAGAAAAACACAAGACATGGTATGTTTATGGACTATAAAACTTAATATTATTAAGATGGCAATATCTCCCAAACTGATCTACAGACTCATTAATATAGGCAAAGGATCTGAATAGTCATTTCTCCAAAGAAAACATACAAATGTCCAAAAACACTTGAAAATATGATCAACGATATTAGTCATCATGGAAATGCAAACCAAAACTTCAGTGTGATGGCATTTCACACCCACTAGGACAGCTATTACCAAACAGGCAGATAATGACAAGCGCTGATGAGGATATGGAAAAATTGGAAATCTCAAACACTGCTCATGGGAATGTAAAATGATGCGACCACTCTAGAAGAGAATCTCAAAAGTTTAAACTATTGTCCTATGACCCAGCAATTCTGTTCCTAGGTATAACAAACTCGACAGAAATGAAAACTTATGTCCACACAAAAATTTGTACACAAATATTCACAGCAGCATTATTCATAATAACTAAAAGGGAGAAAGAACCCAAATGTCCATCAACTGACGAATGGACAAACAAAATGTGGTATATCATCTAATGGAACATAATTGGCTACAAAAAGGAACAAAGGACTGACCCATGCTACAACGTGGATGAACCTTGAAAACATTACGCTAAGCGAAAGAAGCCAGACACAAAAGGCCACATGCTGTATGACCCATTTATGTGAAACGTCCAGAATAGAGAAAACAGAGACAGAGAGTAGATTTGTGGCTGTTTAGGACTAGAAGCGATGGGGCAAACCTTGACTGTGTGGCACCTGCAAACCTCTTTTCTGGCAAGGAGTTCACAGTAGCTTTTCTCAGGGTCCCTAGGAGGGAGTCAAGACCAGCTCTCCTCATATCACAGATGGGTAGACTGAGGCAACCTATAGTAAAAAGACCCTCCACGAGCAGCCGCCTGGAGCCCAGGGTCCTGACCCTCAGTCCTCCCCTGGATGCGGTGAGGCTGGCTTCGCCTCCTGGTCCACTTGGGCCCCCTCTTATCCACATTTGAGATCCAGCGTGATGATGCCACTACCGGGAAGTCCTCTCCATGTCTGCTTTATTTTTAGATGCTGTAAGACTGTTGGGGAAGAAGAAAAAAATCCATTTTCCTGTTCAGAAACATGGACCTCCCTTTGATCACGCCACCTCCCCTGTCACAAAAGGGCCACTGTGCCTTCTCCTTCGCAATCCTGTTGCTCCAGGACCGGACTTGCACCCCTCTCCAGGTGCCCGGCCCTGCCCGCTCTCCAGCTCATCTCAGACCCCACTCCTTCCCACCCCCCTCCACCACACAGAACAGCCTGGAAGCCATCCTGTTCTTCCTCCCTCAGGGCCTCCGCACATGCTGTTCCTCCTGCCTGGAAGACCCTTCCCTCCTGTCTCCCTTGTGACTAAGCCCAGCTTCCTTTAGAACTGAACCTGAGGGGCGTCTGGGTGGCTCAGTCAGTTAAGCAGCCGACTTCAGCTCAGGTCATGATCTTGCGGTCTGAGAGTTCGAGCCCCATGTCATGCTCTGTGCTGACAGCTCAGAGCCTGGAGCCTGCTTCGGATTGTGTCTTCTTCTCTCTCTGCCCCTCCCCTGCTTGCTCTTTGGCTCTCTTTCTCTCAAAAATAATAAACATTAAAAAAAAAAAAAAGAACTGAACTTGAATGTCAGACTGGATCAGGCTCCTTGATCCTCGTGCCCAAGGCATCCTGAACTTTTCTTTCATAACGCGTTACACACATTTATAATGACTCAAGAATTTATAAAAATTTTCAAATGCCTTGTCAATTATGTATAATCATTTAATCCCGGGGTGCCTGGGTGGCTCAGTAGGTTAAGCGTCTGACTTTGCTCAGGTCATGATCTTGCAGTTCATGATTTCGAGCCCCACATCAGGCTCTGTGCTGACAGCTCGGAGCCTGGAGCCCGCTTGGGATTCTGTGTCTCCTACTCTCTCCGCCCCTCCCCTGCTCAAGCTGTCTCTGTCTCAAAAATAAACACTTAAAAAATTTTTTTAATAATTTCACCCTGCTAGGTTGAAAGCTTCCTGACGATAAGCCCTGTGTCCTTGTTCCCAGTTGTCCCCAGTGCCTAGCAGAGTTCCTAGAACTTAGTAGGTGCCCAATTAACATTTGTTGACTGGCTGACCTACTAAGGCAACGGAAAGCTCCCACTTGAGTGCCCGTATGTTACTCTGTCCTGTCCTCACTACTGAGGTGGCATTGGTTGCCCCTATTTTGCAGAGGAGAAAACAAAAATCAAAACCCTTTAGCTCGGAGAGGTGATGGAACTTGCCCAAGGTCACACCGGGCCGGAGGAGGTGAGAGGGCTGGATGGACACCCAGGCTTCTTCCCTCCGGGTGGCAAGGGAACACCCACTCCCCCTCCAAAACTCCCTCTAGTTAAGGTTGTTAGGGACAGGTCATGATGACAGTCTCTGCCACTGGGGGCAGCCCAGACCTGCCCCAGGCTCCAAACAGAGTAAAATCAGCCCAGCTCTTCTGAGAACCCAGTTGCTGTGGGGCCTCCTGCACGTTGTCACCCACCCGGTCCAGGCGCCCAGAGCCCAACCGAGGCAGGTAAATCAAGGGCGACCACGGCGCCTCGGCGCCCTCTAGTGGTGGCAGGAGAGAGCGGCTGTGGGGAGAGAGGAGGACGGGAGGGAGGGTAGGTGGCCCGGAAGGGGGAGGGGAGAGGGGAGAAGAGAAGGAGAGACAGTTGAGGCTAAGGAACAAGAGCCAGAGGAGACCGGCAGGGCATTTGTCTTGGCTCCAGAGCCCCCCTCCCCCTGCAACCGTCTCTCCGCCAGTTGCCCCTCTGGATTTCTGCCCCCCAGCTCAGCCCAGGCCCTGGGGCTGACCCCCCCTCGAGACCCCCACAGTCACAGGGACGAAGGCCCCAGGTCTACCCAGCCTGCCCCAATGCCTCCCCCCAAATCCCAGCAGCTGCAGTTGCCATGGTACCAGCACCCCCACCCCACCCCCACCCTGACACAGAAGGAGAGTCCTGAACGTGCACGGAGCCAGCTCATTTCCCGCCCCCCACTTCGGGGTAATTAGTGCAAATTAAATTTCACACCCCTTCTCCTGAGCAGTCAGAGCTCCCCGGAACGGATGCCCACGATTCATGGGGGGAACATAACTCTCCTCGCAGCGTGCAGACGTGAAAGAACATTTCTCAGCCGTTGAGTTCTCGCGCTTCCCCCAAGTCGCCCAGGCCGGGCTCCGACACACGTGCACGTGCTGCTCCGGGGTGGGGGCGAACCCAAGAGACGGTGGGGGGGGGGACCGGAGCCCCATTCCCGGCCGCACCCCTCACCCAGACTTTCCTCGCTCTGGCTCTAAAACCACAAGGATGGGCCAACTCACGGTAGAAAGGAAAGCGAGGGATCAGCAAGGCCTCAGAAACGCAAATGCGCATGCACATTCACAGGCCTGCTTCCTTCTGCCACCTGTGCCCTCCCAGAGGGCCCCAGAGTTCAGAGCCCCCACCCCCACCCCCACCCTCGCCTGGTTTAAGGCTCTGTCCGCTCCCCTTCTAGGCCTTTTGGCTAAGATGAAGTGTAAGGCTCTGTCCACTGTCAAATTCTCTTAACAAGGGGCCCACATTTCATTTCGCACTGATTTCTGCCAATTTTGTAGCCAGGCCTCCTCCCTGTGTGCCTTCATTTGCACGTAAGTATCTGGATAAGCCCACAAACACAGCACAAATAATCCCACTCCACGCTTTTCAGGTGCTTCCTACACTTTAACCCCGTTTAATCCTTGCAACAGCCCATTGAGGTCACTGTTTCATACAGTGCTCCTTGAACTTCTGGGACTTTCGAGTCCGGGGATCGTGTGAAAAGGTGGGTTCCGAGTCAGCGGGTCCGGGGTAGGGCCTGTGACTCTGCATTTATAGGAAGGTTCCAGGGGAGGCCGATACCACCGGAGGGTCATTTGAGAGGCAAGGGCATAGTCAAGGCTGGAGGGCCTGTCCCCCGGCCGCTTCAGGCTGCAACGGGCTCCCATCGGCCCCCTTCTCTGGAACGCTGCCCTCAGCCAACCCAAGCTGCCTCACCGGAAAATGCCACGAGATTATTTCCTCCTCCAGGTGAAGGGTTGGGGACACACAGCCAGGGACTGACTGGCAAGATCTTGCCTCCTTCCCTGGGGTGGGCCAATATCATACCAGCTGTGGATGAACCCGCCTCTCAGCTTGGTGCCTGGCCACCTCCAGTGCTACCTGCTTCCCTCACTCCCTTACAGACTCTCCCAAAATAAGTCACTTGCGTAAGAATGCCTGTCTGGAGGCTTCTAAGGGCACCCTCCCCAGCCAGGGAGATAACTGGTTTTTTCCTCATTTTATTGATGAACAGATTGGCCAAGGGGTTAACTTGCCCGGGATGCATAAGCGACAGACTGAAAATTCAAACAGCAGCCAGGTTCCACGACATGATGCTGCCTCAGGATGCGTGTATACACCGTAAACCCACATTTGCACTCACATACATACACTCTTGTGAATGCACCTGTTCGTGTATCTATGCGCATAGCGTATTCTGCATGATATTGACACCCCAGTGCACATACACGGATATTGCTTCCTTCTAACATCTACTCACACACGTGCACCTACCCCTGATGTCTACCTCCCCAAAGACACAGATGTGCAGATTCGTTCATTCGCTCAGTGAGCAAATGAATTATTTCACATGTACCTGGACATCGGTCCATCAGATCCTGGCTCAGCCATCACCACCTCCCAGAGCTCTCCCTGTCTCTCTGAGATTAGGTCTGGAGTGCCTTCTCCCAGCTCCCTCAGCTGCCATCCTTGGAACTCTTGTCCTTTCCAGCCCCCTCAACAGGCTGGGCTCCTCCAGGCAGGGCTTCCCCGCAGCACTCAATACAAAGACACCGGTCCAGCCACACTGGTCTAAGTGCCCGCCCCGCCCCCCAGCCGCAGCAGAAAGAGCCCTGAGCTGAAAGTTCCTGCTCTCACGCTGCCACTCACTTGCCGGGCGGCCCTGAGAAAGTTGCTCTTCCTCTCTGGTTTCCAATTTCTCCATCTGTCAATGAGAGGATGGGGTGCAATGATCCCTAAGGTTCTGACCAATCAGAGCCCCAGATAGATCTCCTAGGTTACGATGATTGGTCCCCGACGGAGCACATCGCCCAAGCTGAGCCAATGAGAGTCCATCCTGGGACTCTGACTGAAATTATTATACTAAGCATCTCACTTCCTGCTGAGGTTGCTGGCTGGCAGCATCTGAACCTAGAGATACCAGGTACCCCTGGGAAGAGATCCTGCCTGGGAACCAAGCCGATACTTATCCCTAAGGGCATGGTTCAAGCACCTGGATCCAGCCATGCCTGAAATCAGTTACATAGACCAATAAAATTCCCTTTTTGCCTAAGCCCATCTGAACTGCACTTCTGATGCCTATCTCCGATGGAGTCTTGACCGGTATAAGTCTTTCCACTTGTATATATTATATCATAGTTAGTGCTTTTTCCTGTGATTCACTTGGGATGCTTTTCCTGCTCTCATCTGATTCCCTCAATCCTTGTATCCTTGAATGTAGCTGAGGTGCCTCCTCCTCCAAGAAGCCTTTCCTCGCCACCCTGGTCCATGCTGTTACTTCTACATCTGGCATTTCCCCAAATACGTTTCTCAACACTAATCCTTTAAAAATCCCACTTAATGAGAAGGATTGTATGGCCAAACAAGCTTGGGAAACATTGCATATGCTATATCCTCCTTTTGAAGGATTCGCTGCACTGAGCCTATTAAGAATGTTGAGTTTGGGGTGCCTGGGTGGCTCAGCCAGTTAAGTGTCTGACTCTTGATTTCCGCTCAGGTCATGATCTCACGGTCAGTGGGATCGAGCCCCATGACAGGTTCTGCACTGACAGTACACTGCTTAAGATTCCCACCCATCCCATCTCCCTCTGCCTCTCTCCCCCACTCATGCGCTCTCTCTCTCGCTCTCGCTCTCTCTCTCTCAAATTAAAAAAAAAAAAAGAATTCTGAGTTCTAATGTGAAGAAGTCAACTCATTTTGTGTTTCACAAACTTATTTCCTCATAAAGCCTCTTCTTTTATTTTCTGGGATACCTAATAACATCTTGCAGGACAGGGTTCCAGGGTCTCACTGAGTAAACACCACTTCAACTTCCATTGGTTCAGGCTCTGTGCCCTTCAGGGGCTTTTCACATCAATTTCCCTAGTGCTTAGTAAATGCCCACTGTGTGCCAGGCCCAGCACAAGTGGCTGGGGATGCCTTAATGAGTCAGTCTCTTCCCAGACTGGCAGGAGCCCGCAGGTTGAGGGGCAGTCGTGACTTTACTGCCTGAGTCTGACCAGGGCCCACCAGTGCTGTGTGGCCTTGAGCAAGTCATTTCTTCCCCTCTCTGCCTCAGTTTCTCCATCTGTAAAATGAGAGGGTGAGATGTCATGGTCCCTAAGGATCTGGCCACCTGGAGCGCCAAACTCCCCAGGCTGCAGTGATTGGTTCCAGGGTGGGCACATGACTCAAGGTGAGCCAATGAGAGTCCATTCTGGCACCCTGGGTCCCTCCAGGAAGTCGGTCGCCATGAAATCACAAGGCAACTATGGATTTGAGTGCATGAGTGCATTCTTAAGAGGGGGGAAAGGTCCATAGCCCTCAATACATTCCCCAATTCCTCCATGGCCCAAAGGAGGTTTATAAATGCTGGCAGAAATGAAAATTCAGTAACAGGCACTGGACCCGTCTGGTGAGGAAATGGAGACCTTGTGAGAGGGCAGAAGATTAAGACTCAGAGTGAATGAACTTGTTCAAGCCCTTCAAATGCTTTTGTGTTCACCAGGTTGAGGTGGTTTTGATCTCCTGGCGCGAAGGCTTTGTCTCTGATGAATTCCAAAGACTCTACTTAATGAGCTGTGTGCCTTCAGGCAAGTTACTTCCCCTCTCTGCACCTCAGTTTCCTCATCGTGTAAAATGAGGACGCTTTCAGGTCTGATCTCACAGGGGAGGATTAAACGAGATCATGCAGGTGAAGTTCTTAGCCCAGGGATGGACCCAGAAGAAACATTAAATAAAGGTTAGCTGGTGCCGTAACGGCGTGCGTGGTGAAAATCAAACAGAAGGACAACAGCTGGGGTTCATCCTCCCCATGGCCCCCATTCTAAGATGGCTCCTCATGATGCCCACTTCCTGGCTTCGTGTCCTTGTGTAATCCCCTCCCCTTGAATGTGCCGTGGACCTGGCGACTTGCTTCTAACACAGAAAATGCAACAGAAGTACTACGGGGGTGTTGCTTTCAGAATCGGGTGACACAAGACTCTGGCCTCTGTGTTGCTTGCCCCTCTCGGGCTCCCTCCCGTGCCCGCTCTGATGGAAGCCAGCTGCCATGTTGTGAGCTGGCCTGTGGTGAGGCTCACATGGCAAGGAACAGAAAGCGAGGAACCGAGGGCCTGAATCCAACAGCCCCCAAGGAGCTGAATTCTGCCCACACAAGTGAGCCCGGAAGTAGGTCCTTTCTCTGCTGAGCCTTCAGAGGATACAGCCCAAGCCGACACTTTCCTTACAAGCTCAGGAGGGACCCTGAGCCAGAGGACCCAGCAAAGCCCCCCTAGATTCCTCACCCACAGAAATTGTGAGATACTGTTACTGTTTGGGACGCCTGGGTGGCTCACTTCGGCTCAGGTCATGATCTTGCGGTTCGTGGGTTCGAGCCCCGTGCTGGGCTCTGTGCTGACAGCTCAGAGCCTGGAGTCTGCTTCGGATTCTGTGTCTGCCCCCTCCCTCACTCGTGCTCTATCTCTCTGTCTCTCAAAGAGGAATCAACGTTAAAAAAAATTCTTTTTTAACTTAAAGGTTGTCATTTAAAGCCACTAACTTTGGGGGTAATTTGTTACACAGTAACAGATAACTACTATCTATCTGGTGAGAGATAACTGACACACGTAACGAAAAAGGGGGGACCTTTTTTAGCTCACTGAACTGAAAAGTCCAGGAGTAGAGTCTGCTTCAGGTATGGCCGGATCCAAAAGCTCAAATGTCAGCAGGACTCTGTCTTAGCTTGGGTTTCTGTGAGGACAGGCCTGAGACAAGGACCTGGACACCTGGTGGTGTTTGGGAGGGGATTACGGGAAAACAAGAATGAGAGAGAGAGAGAGGAAGGGAGAGAGAGGGAGGAGATTGAGACCAAGGAAAAGGAAAGGGGAGAAAGGGTGTGTTTCCACACTTGCTATGATAAGTAACACGGGCTGGGCTCCTCTGGAATCTCTGAGAAGCAGACTGCCTCCCAGCGTTGTCCTTCTGGAGAGCGGGAGCCGGGGGCATTTACCTAGCAGCTCTTCACTACATGGGCTGACAGTGGCCCGCAGGGTATTGACCTCCCAGAGTGGCAAAGCCACCCCTGTTCTCTGGCTGGGCGGGCTCCTCAGCTCCAGAGATGCTTGAGGTGGACCCTGACAGCTGTCTCCTCCACCCCTCAGCTTCCCCCCCTTCGCCCCCCCCATGAGATGCCTCTAGGGTCAGGCAGCCTCTTCCGGAGTGGCAGCGACAGTGACAAGGACAGTCCTGGACTCTCCTCCTACAGCTCAGCAACCCCTGGGGAAAGAGTTTATCTTTCCCGATAGTTCCAGCAAAAGTCTTAGGAGAGGGTTTCATTGGACAGGAAGGATCCCATGCTCACCCCTGAACCAATCACTGAGTCAGCTGGCTAGGGGTCTTGACCTATCCTTGAAGCCATGGACTAGGGGTAGTGCCTCCACTGAAATTTCAGGAAGTTGAAGAAAAAGAAATGAACACTGTCAGGAAAACAGACTGACATCTGTGAAGTCTACATGAGTCTGACTCACATTAGTGGGTTATGAGATCAATTTTCATAGGTAATAACTAGCATTTTTTAATGTAGTAAAACAGGAGTTCTCAAACTTTAGCCGCATCAGAACCATCCAGAAGGCTTGTTGAAACAGTTTGCTAGGCACTACCCACCCCCCCCCCCCGACCCCCCGCAGTTTCTGATTCAGCTGGTCCGGGATGGGGCCCAAGAAATTGCATTTCTAACAAGTTCTCAGGTGATATTGGTACTGCTGGTCCAGGGACCCCACTCTGAGAACCACTGGGATCGAAGCTATCAGAGGGCACTGCTTGTAACAAGGCTAAGTTCTGTCCCAGTGACATGTGTATGCGGACACAGGGTCACCACGTAAAAAGCAATTCTTACTGAGATCTTCCCAGCACAATTAAGTAATTGGCCGGAAGTCGTACAGCTGTCAGGTAAGAGCACAGGGGCTGGAAGGCAGGTCTCACGGGCTTGGAACCACCGTGCTCGACAAATTGCTGCTGCACCACGCACAGCAACTCAGGATTTGGGCCAGTTGTCAAGCTGTGTTTACCACCTGAAGAAGGTAAGGTACAAAATAAGTTGTTGTAACAGAGCCCAAAAGACACCGGCTTCAATAAGATAAAAGGTTACTTCGGTCTCATATGACAGTCCGGAGGTACATGTCCGGGGCAGCTCTTCCAGCCTCCCCCTGCGGCTTCCATACTGGGATCCAAAGGTCTTGCAGCAGCAGGAAGTTAAGAAGAAGAAAGGGTAAGTATACTCCGTCCTTGAAAGGGCACACCCAGAAATTGCCTGGGCCACTTTCATTCACATCCCATTGGCTAGATCCCAGTCACATGGTCAGATTGACAGCAATGGAGGCTGGGAAATGTAGTCTTGAGCTGGGGGACCGCAATCAGGGAGTAGGGGCGAGTAAGGACAACTGGCAGAGGCTACAACACCAGGTAGTGTGGCCCGAGGTGCCCGACAGAGGCACCAAGGGGGAAGGAGTGCAGCTCCTAGGAGGACCCCGTCCCCTGCAGAGGACAGGATGATGGCCCAGCCTCAATCCCCAGAGACAGGGTCCAGCCACCTTCTCCAGCCCCCAGCTGTGGATCTAACGCTAAACCGCTCCCCCAGACCATTCTAACTTGGCTTAATAGTTTCTAAAAGGTTTCTACAGACAGCCTATTTCCCAGTTTATTACATCGTGTCAAGCAGAGCTTCCAATTTTAAGCTTCAAAGTTTATTTACTTAGAAAATGTTTGCTTTATCAAAAAGGATGCCGTGTGGATATTAGTAAAGCCAGGTACCTCCACCCAACAAAATAATCTCTCTGGTTGAACGGGAGTGAGCCTGTTAGACTTTATGCCTGAGCTTATTTTTACTGGCCCTGCTGCTGAACTTCACCCCCCCCCCCCATTTCATTCCCAACCACAGATGCTTCTTTTTCTAATCTTTCAAAGAAACAAAAAAAAAAAAAAGCAGTGACTCATAAACAAGAACAGATTTCTCTTGCTTGCAGAAAAGGTAAATTGCTGGCGGAAATAAATTTGCAGATGCTAGAATTTCACAGAAAGGAGCTCATTGGTGGAGCTGGTTAGGATACCCTGCCCTGCTCCTGCCTTCCCATCGGTATCTCTAACCCCGCCCCCATCTTTCCTAGGGAACCAAGCTGGGTGCTGTTGGGGCCTGGCTGGGCCCGGGTGTTGGGCGTGACCAGAAGGTAGGCTCCGCCTTTGAGAATCACTCCCCTGTTTATCTCCCGCTTTGTCCCAGTTCCTGGGCCTGGGATTGGGCCTGGGCTGGGGGGGTGGGGGGAGAGGGGGTGGGGGTGCCTGAGGTGCAGGACTGGGGCATTCCAGCTCTGCACAGTACACTGACCTCGATTTATGTGGGTTACTCCCAGCCTGTGGACCTGTCGCCTGATGAGGAGGCCTGTGGCACCTGCCCCGGGCCCGTGGGAGGTGGTTCCTCATTCAGGCAGACTGTGGGACCCAGGTCAGCAGGAGACAGGCTCAGATGCCAGAGCATCCTCCTTCTAGGAGCGAAGGCCCTGGGATAGGTTCTGGAAACTTCCCTCTCTGTCACAGAATTCATGGCAGAGGGGCCAGGGGTGCAGACTGCCGTTTCCCTAGCAACTGCTGTGTGCTGTCGCGGTGCCAGACCTCCATAGGCATCTCCCCCAGTCCTCACGGCCACCCTGGGAAGCTAGTGTACCCATTTTACAGACAAGGAAACTGAGGCACAGGGGAGTGGAGGAAAAGCCACTTGTCCACACTCATGTGCCCTCTAGGGACAGATCAGAGATGCAAACAGACCCTGCAACTGGTCTCATATTTCTTCAGACCTCCCTTCTCTCTCCCCCTCTCTGTCTCCCTCTCCCGCCCATTCCTCCCCACCCCCACTTCACTCCTCTCCTGGAATCCTGACTTCCTCCCCCTCTCCACTGCTCTTTTCACACTAAGCAGAGAATCCAAGGGAGAACATGAGAACATTTTCCCAAAGAAAACAAATGCAGAGGAGCCAGAAGTGGGGGGTAGGAGCATCTCTGAGCCCACTAGGAAAAACTCAGCTCCCAGCAGAGGCAAAGGGTCCCTCCCCGACTCCCACCAACTCCCAGGGACAAGTTAGATTTGCAGTGGCCAGACCACTGACCTAGAACCACCTTGGCAAGTAGTTTTTTGAATTATTTTTAATGTTTTGGGTTTTTTTTTTTTTGAGAGAGAGAGAGAGAGAGAGAAGAAAAGAGAGAGCACTTGCAAGTGGGAGAGGAGCAGAGAGAGGAGAGAGAATCCCAAGCAGGCTCCACTCTGTCAAGCACCCAGCCAGACGTGGGGCTCAAACTCATGAACGGTGAGACCATGACCTGAGCCAAAATCAAGAATTGGACACTTAACTGACTGAGCCACCCAGGAGCTCCTTGGCAATTAAATTTTTAAATGTTTAACATCCCTACACTTCCCTCCCATGCCCCAAACCTTCTCTATTGGTCATTTGTTATTTTAAGCTTCTTATTTCTAGGAAAGCCCGACTATCTACACTCCCTCCACCCACTGCCTTCGCAGAAGGGGTTAATCATTTACACTGTAGCGTGAGGAAGTCTTTGATCCTTCCCTGGAAGAGGGCGCTACCGGGAGAGGTTAGCCCCAGGGAGATCCATGGGCTCTTTCGATGTCCGCTCTTTTCCAGCAGCCAGATGGACCCCAGGCTGCATCATCTCCGAACTCTCCAGGGCTGAAAGGTGCCAGATGTGGCCAATAGCCATCCCAGATCAGGTCAGGTGCCTCCCCACACTAATTCTTTGCATAGCAAAGGCCTGACTGAGGTCCCCACGGGCAGCAGATGGTGAGCCAACTTCTGCGTTGCCATGGCAGCCCTGAAATGGGGGTGAGGAAACCATGCTGTGTCTTATGCCCTAGATTACATGAGGGCACATGGGTGGATGGATATGAGCTTCCACTGTTATTGCTCCCTCCCCAACCCCATCAGGTGGCTGCAGGAGTCTCCAGCAAGATGGGGCAGAGGCTGGGGACCCAGGACCCAGATGCCAACGGACCTAGGTTCCAGGCTACCTAGCTCCTTACTCCCTGGCGAGAGCAGGGCCAGCCGTAAGGTCAAGTGCAACCAAGGGGCTTCCAGGAGCCCACAACCCCCCTGCGTGGAGGCTCAAGGACCTGTTACAGGTAAGAGCCTCAAAGACAGCAGGGGTCCCAGAGGCAAAAGATCTTTGGCGGCCAAAGATTAAGGGGCGTTTGGCCAAGAGCAGACCCCAGGGCCTGCCTTCACCATTTCTATTTGGTAGGAGACGCAGTGCCGAGGTCTCTGCGTGGTACCAGCCTCCAGGGCAGGACCCAGCCTGGGGTGATCCACCTCCCCCGACCCTTTACAGACAGTTCCCACTCCCTGGGCCTGTCTGCGCTGTGGGAGGAGGATCTAAGCCAAGCTAGTGGGACACACACATAGCACTGAAACTCGAAGCCCTTCCTTCCCCAGCCCACCCCCAGAGCCAGCCCTGGTTCTGAGGACCAGCCCCTGCGCATTCACAACATGTACGGCAAATGGTGTGATCACGATGTGTACACACATGTGCACACACACACGACGTGCGCACACTCTGATCACACACAGTGCACACAGTGGGGGTAGTAAATGCTCAGGGTGTCAGCCCATCGTGCCCCGGTCCCAAGGGCTCCCTTACTCACCAGTGCATGCACACATGCTGTGGGTGACTTACACGCACAACCCGTGCCCAGGGGACCCACACATCGGACAGAAGAGTCTACCCGCCACGTGCTCAGGGAGCACACAGAACAAATACAGCACGCATGTGAACAACCTCTGCACACATACGCAGCACCCTCAAGCCCCTCGGGGCCAGCCCAGGGAAGGGACAGAAAGAGGCAGGGGAACCCCTTGCCTCCTCCCTGGAGACAAGCTGAGGCCTGGAGGGTCAGGCACAGAGACAGGTTGAGGCCTGGGGAATTTCTGACTCAGCATCTGTGCAGGCCCCTGCAGACAATGAGATCAGGGACCAGTTCACCGGAGAGGACCCAGGAGGGAGTGTCTGGGCTGCAGCCAGGCCGGGCAGCCCTGTAATCATCAGGGACAGAGGTGGGGCTGGAGGACAGCCCCAGGGAGGTTCCCTGAGCCTGGCTGAGGCCTGAGGTGGGGCAGTCTCCAAACTGCCTAGCTCCTTCCTTCTGTCTGTCACAGCCATGGGGCAGGAGCCTTAGGTAGTGGGTAAAGAGGTGTGGGAGGTGGGGGGTGGGTGGCGAAAGCTGAGCAAAAAGCCCCAGGATGGAGACCCAGAGGCCTGAGTTCTAGGCCTGGCTCTGCTTCTGCACAAACGGGCCTTGCCTCGGTTTCCCCATGCATACCCAGGGCAATAACCGAGGCCCTGCTGTCGTCTGTGCTCATACGGAGGCCTGTGTCACGTGGGTCACTAGCCACCTCAACATCCTGACCCCGCAACGCACGGTGCTGCAGGATCAGGGGCCCGGTCCCCTCTCTCTGGGGCCTTGCCTGCACCAGTACTGGACCGGCTCATGGGAGAGGCCGGTGAGAGGCTTCACCACCCAGGGAGGGCCTGCTCCTTCCATGGCTTATGCGGGACAGGCTGCAGGGTCTAACTCGGTCTGGTCTTTTGAGCCACCTACCCCAGAACACAAGGCCATGACCACCTTCGCACCAGGGAAAGCGCTCCAGGCTGTAGGTCAGAATGTGTAGGTCGCAGCCACAGGCCGTGTGACCTTGAGCAAGCCCCACCCTGGGTCTCAGGCTCCCTGTCTTTGATCTGAGGAATCTGACTTAGAACTGCTCTCCAAGGGACATCCGGTTCTGAGTCTCCCTGTCCCCAAGAGCAGCTCCCTGAAACTGAGACCCCCCTGAGCACCCTCTGGGGCAGTCACCAGCTCAAGCCCTTCGCGCCCACAACCTCAGCGATGAGGAAGAGGCTAGTCAGAGCCCCAATTTACAGATCTGGACACGGCAGCTTGGAAAGGACCAAGGTCACACCCCCCCAGCAAGTGGTGGAACCAGGATTCAATGTCACATTCTCTGACTTCAGACCTGAAACTCCTGGAAACTAGACCCTGGCATGGTTTCTCTCAGTGTATGACGTGTATTAACTCCATCCACGGGACAACCCCAAAGATGGGTTCTGTGATCAGCTAGGTTTTACTGAAAACAGAGCCTTCCCTGTGGAGTAGCTCGCCCAAACCCTCGCAGCTAGAAAGTGGGAAAGCTGGAATCTGAAGCGAGAAGGACAGTCTCCGTCTGGAGCCTAAGGTCTCCAGCATCTCACTAAACCCTCCCGACGAGAGCAACAGACAGTCCCAGAGGTTAGGCGGTGGATCGAGGCCACACTTTTTCCACTGACCATGTGTATCAGTTATCGGCTGATGCGTATCAGTAATGCTGAGTAACAACCACAAAACCTCCAATGCACACAACAGGACACACATGTTTCCTCTCACCTGTCTGCAAGTCAGCGGGGTGGTTCCCCGGCTCCGGGCCGGGCTCACCTGGTCTCAGCTTGCCTCGCCCGTGTGTCTGCCCACAACTGGACGCTGAGCTGACTGGCTGGTGTAGCATGGTCTCACTCTCACCCGCCAGACGATCAGCGGGCCGTCAGCTGGGATGACAGAAGTGACTGGGCCACGTATCTCTCAACTTCCAGCAGCCTAGCCCACAGTTGCCGGCATGGCTGTCGCGAGGGTCGGGGAGAGGGAGAGAATGTGAGCGAGGGGAAGGGAAAGACAGGGAGAGAGAGGGGCGAAGCTACGGCCCTCTGTTGCCTGCTTCTCCACTTTGCATTAGCCAAATCCTCGGGACAGCCAGACTCATGGGCTGGGGACACAGACCCCGCCTCCCAAAGGGAGAAGCTGCAAAGTCATTTGCAGACAGCGTGATTACAGAGAAAAGGGAAGAACGGGGCACACTTTTGCAATCAATCTACCTCACTGCATATATGCTTCCCACTTTCAATTTTTCACATCCGCTCGTTCTATCAGAGTCATAGAAAGACAGAGCTGGGACGGGGAGGCTTAGAGATCAGCTCGTCCCCAGTCACCCATTCTGCAGATGCGGAGCCTGAGGCCCCGAGAGGGAAAGAAAGGTGCCAGGGGTTGCTGCCCGAGGCTCTTTCCTGTGGCTCAGGGAGCAGCGCCGACTGGCAGCCTTCTCGTGCCTCTTAGCTGCTGGTGCCCTTGCTACAATCCCACGGAGCGGGCGCTTGGCACTTAGCACCCAGGAAGCTGGTTCTCATCTCAGCCCCCACCCCCTCCTGCTATCCAGACTGAACACTCCGTATTTATATGAGTCACACCAAGCCCTGACATTTGTGTAATTGTCTTCCGTGTACCAAGTGCCTTCACCCATTACTCAGTCCCCGCCATCACCCTAAAGGGAGGGCAAAAAGCAATAACAACAACCACCCTTAGCATTTACCGAGCACATTCTAGGGCGCACACATTGTTCTAGAGGCTTGACATCTATTAGCTCATTTGATGCTCACACCAACCCCTGACGAAGGTATGATTGTCATCCCAGATGACAGAAGGAGAGAGCGAGGTTCAAGGAGGTGAAGTGGCTTGCCCAAGGCCACGTAGCTAATACGTATGGGAGAGGGGACACAAGCCTAGGTCAGTCTAGCGCCCAACCACAAGATACGCCAAGTCATTGGAGTGGCCTGGAGAGGCGCCTGGGCTCCTCTTTTTATCGCCACAGAGTTCTGGCCTGGAGTAGGGCTGGAGCTGGGGCTCACCTCCTGAGAGAGGAGGGTATGCTTGAGCCTGCCAGGAATCAGGGTTGGGGGGGGGGGGGGGCAGAACAGCTTGGCACATGGAGCTCACTCAGCCTCCAGGGTTCAAATCCTGGTTCTGACACCCAACAGCTGTGTGACTTTGGGTGATATATTTAATTCCTCTGCACCTCAGTGTGCCAATCTATAAAATGGGGATGATAACACTTGTACTCAGGTTGGTACTAAAGATTAAGTGAGTTAATACGCAGAAAGCAATTACCAGCACATAGTAAATGATCAACAAACCTCGGCTATTCTTCTATCTATTTGTCGTGTCACCATCCGACCCCCTTGGCTTCCGGGACGCCAGACAGAACACCTCTACGGCAGCGCGCGAATCCGTAGGCTGGAGGCAGGAGGGGGAGGGGGGACGTGGCAGTCCAGGGCTCTGCTCTTCTGCTTTCACATCCCCCCCCACCCAGGGCCGGGTCCCGACGTTTAGAGACCCCAGTGCAATGAGAAGGGTGTGGTGCCACCTCCCCCCCCACCCCCACCCCCACCGTGTAAGTCCAAATAAAAGCGATACCAAACCAGGAAACGAGCGCACAGAAGTTTAACAGCGTTCTGATTTGTGGGAAGAGAAGAGCGCGAACGCTTTGTCTTGCATATTATTTGAGTTTATTTTGGTGCCTCTGTCTTGCTGGCGTCTTGAGCACGTGACTTGGCGCGTTCCTGCCCTGGGCTCCCAGGTGGCCTGCGGTGTCTCAGGACCGGAGCTGGGGCCCTCAGGAGGCAATGAGCCCATCCTCTCCCAAGAGCACCCACCCCTGCGGGGGGGGGGGGGGGATGCAGGAAGAAAACCCCCACCCGGGACGCTAAAAAAAAACCCTCCAACCAACAATTTGGCAGCTGTGGTTGCCAGGGAGATGATGAGGGATGCGAGTGGTGCTGCCTCCTGCTTGGCAGAGCCCCTGCCTCCACCCCCAGGGGGGGCATTCTCCTGGTGTCATCGTGGGGGCGAGGGGCCAGGCCAGGAAACAGAAGCCCGCAGATCACATTCCCCCGTTGTCCCCGCTGTCCTCAGAGCAGAGGGCGTGGACCAGACAATGGGCTGATGGACAATGGAGGACAGCAGATGGTCTCCCCAACCCTCCCCACCGCCAGCTGGTGCCACTCGGCTTGCCAGGCCTGCCGGAGAGGTCGGGGTGGGGGCCCAGCTCAGCTGGCTGCAGACCCCAGCCTTGCACCTGCCCGCGTCGGGTTTTTGGAAAAAGCTTGCACCGGGAATTGAGACCCCTGAGCGGTGGAAAATGAGAAGAAAAACAAAAACCAACACTCACTGGGTCTAAAATAAATCTGTACTTCACGGAAGATCCAAACTCCCGCAAGGCTCAGCACAACTGAGACCCCGCCATATCCCTCTGGTGTCACCAGACTCCTCTCTCCTGGGTCTCTGCCAGGGTCGCCCTGTCTTTTCTGTGTCTGAAGTATGGTCAGTCCTTCCTGACCTCTGCACCTTTGCCTATGCTGTTCCCATGCCCTGGAACGCCACCTCCCTACATGGTCACCTCCTCCCCGTCATCAGGCCTCACCTTAAGTACCATCTCTTTGGAGAGATTCTCTGATCACCCTGCCAAATAGCACCTGTCACCATTCCCAATTAATGATTTTTATTTGTTTGTTTGTTTCTTTATAATTCTCCTCCCGCTGTCTGAAAGCTCCGAGAATACAGGGACCGTGTTTATCTTATTCTCCACTATATCCCCTGTACCAAGTGCCTGGCACACAGCACACAGTAGGTGCTTAATAAGTGTTTCTTGGACTTACCAAGCTCCAGGCACTTAATCCTCCCAATCTAGCCTATGAGGTTGTTTTTGTCCCCATTTTGCAGAAGGAAGAGTAGAGGCTCAGAGAGGTTGGTAATTGGCTAAGCCAAGATTAGAATGTGGAGCTAAGCCAACTTCAAAATCCCTGGGATTTTTTTCAATTTTTAAAAAAACATTTTTTAATGTTTATTTATTTTTGAGAGAGACAGAGACAATGCAAGTGGGTTAGGCGCAGAGAGAGAGGGAGATACAGATCCAAAACAGGCTCCAGGCTCCGAGCTGTCAGCACAGAGCCCGACATGGGGCTTGGACTCATGAGCCATGATATCATGACCTGAGCCGAAGTCAGACACAACTGACTGAGCCACCCAGGCGCCCCTAAAACCTCTGTTTTTCAGCCCACATTGTTCCACTACCTCCTCCAAACTGTACCAGCACCAAATCCCTTTCGGAGGAACAGAGGTCCCTGCCGGTTCCCGGGCCTCTGTTTTCCCATCTGTAAAATGACAACACAGAGCTTAACATCCCTGGAGGTTCTCATGACTCTGACAGCCTAAGATCCTCACAGAGATAAGCAGCCCATCCACCGCCCACCTGCCCTCTTCCATTCACCGTCTGTCTGCTGCTTGGGCTCTGGGGGCAGGAGTCTCGGGTCCAAGTGTTAGCAAGGATGTGGAAGAACTTGAGCTTTCACACCCGGTTGGAGAAAAAGGGAATGAGGAGAGCCACTTTGCAAACGCTTGCCGTCCGCTCACCGTAGGACCCAGCAATTTCATTCAAGAGGAATGAACACATATGTCCACACAAAGACCTGTACACAATCGTTCACAGCAGTTTTATGCAGAACGGCTCCAAACTGGAAACAACCCAGCCATCCATCAACTAGCGAACGGTCAGAGTGTGACGCCTGTGCACAATAGAACACTATTCAGCCGCCAAGAGGAATATGCAGACACAGCAACAGCATGGCTGAGTCTCTCAATAATTGTGCTGAGTGAAAGAAGCCAGGCACAGAAGACATACGCTGTATGATCCCATCTGTGTGAAATCCTACAAAGACGCAAAATCACAGTGATGGAAAACAGATCAGTGGTTACCTGGGGCCGGGAGGTGGGGGGCGGCGGGGGGGGACAACTGCAAAGGGACACAAGGGAGGTGACAAAGTTCTCTACCACGACTGTGGTCATGGTGACGCCACTGTACATGTTTGTCGTAATTCATCAAACTGTACGTGTGGAATCGGCACGCCTCCTGGCGCGTGAATTGCACCTTGATGAAGTACCCAAACAAGGGAGAAGGAGGAGGTCTGGGGTCGCGTGCCAGCCCCACCATCCCTTCTCTCGCACAAGCCACCGCCTTGCTTTGAGTCTACTTGGGGACTGCGTTGGGGCCTCGTAGATGCCAGGCTATCGCTGACCCTGGTGGGTAAAGCCCAGCTGGGAGCAGATGTGAGCTGGCCGAGCCCCTCGTTAGGGCTGCTCCTGGAAGCCCACCCAACAACACGCAGCACGCCCTGGCCCTGGACATCACTGGACGGGGTTTGGGGCTCCCACTGTGTCTGCTCTCCCTTTCTGCAGTGGCCCTCCCTCACCAGCTCCTGGGCAAGGCCAGAAATTGGAGCGGAGCTACAGGTGGCATTACAGTCCCACCCCAGGCCGGAGAGAGCCTCCTCAGAACCTCCTGACATCACTCATGGCCACCTTGTCCCCAGAGTCGGAATGCTTCCTCCCCGTGGACAGAGCAGCCCATCCCCGCCCAGAGGCAGCACCAGCAGGTAGGACAGCTCCAGACCCAGAGAACAGAGGAGTCGCTAACACAGAGGACTCCAAAGCCACACTCACACTTCCCTGCCCCCACACTTGAGCACCCTCTTTCCTGCAAGGCAGTGAGAAAGATGGGGGCTCTGGACTCGCCTCTAACATTTGCTGGGCAGCCCAGGGCAAGCAGACAAATGGAGGTCTGTGTCAGGAGCATTGCCCCCATCCCCTCTCTTCCCAACACTGGTTCCATCACACTCTGCAAGTGGCCTCAGGTGCACAGGTGGGGCCTCACATGAATATGGCCAAACACCACCCACAGGTCTGACAAGTGGCCACCCCTTGGCCATCCCTTGGACTTAGGGACAAGCACACCAAAAGTGTCATCCAACTGACGGAAGATGACCCAGGGAAGAGGTCCAGGCGGGCCCTGGAAGCAAACATGGGGCCATTTCGGCAGGGGCTTGGGGGCCTAGATCCCAAAGCATAGTCCAGGAGAGGGGGTATGGCTTCTGGGTGGATACGTTCCCTTGGACTTACAGACTGCTTGCACCCATAGGGATGGGCCTGGCCAGGGGGAAGGCCAGATCCCGACCTTCTAAAGCTCAGGCCCAGGGCAGGGTCCCCAGTCACCCAGGTCTGAGGGCTACGGGGAGTACTGGGAGGTGGTGATTCTGGGGTTAGATGACAAGAAGTTTCAAATGCCAGGCTAAAGAGCTTACCCTGAACTTCTGAAGGAAATGAACATCCATTGATGAGTTTGGGGATACCAGAGAGTCAAGAGCAGATCTAGATTTCAGAAAGTTTCATTTAATACTCATTTGTGGGTCATCTACTAGGTCCCAGAGCCTTGGCCATTTAGGGCACAAAGCTTTACACGTGCAGCCTGAGGAAAGCTCAGGCTGTAAATGATAAACCTGGTGGTGTTCCTAGGTGCCCAGAGGATTCGCATCATCCAGCTTGCAGGAATTTAGTACGAAGCTGTCACTGTAGCAGCTCTTCTGGACTCCATGCCCACCCTGGGCCTGGGGGCTCCACTTTCTCTGGGCCTCTATGTTCTTCTTTTCTTGAGACGTTCTCCCCTTGGGTTGCTCCTAGATCTCGGTGCTAATTAATTAGCCCCTGGCCAACTTACTCTCCAGAAAGCATCAGTGGCCTTTGCCACCAGGATGAGGCCAACTCCCCTCCTCCAGGTACCCATCTCCAAACAGCTGTCCCCTTGCCTGTCACCCTTAGGGGTCACAACACATCCCTTTGGACAGAATCTCTTCAAGAATCTGGATCACCCAGGCTTACCTGCAAAAATGCTTTTGGTTTACCAGTTGCCCAGCCTGGAATACTGCTCCCTATCCTGTCCATAGGCTGTACACACACACCCCAAAGTCTAGCAAAGCAGAAGTGGCTCAGGGTGTACCCCATCTCTACCTCTAATAACTGCGTGTCTTGGTAGGTTGCTCCACTGCTATTCCTTCATCTGTAAGATGGGTATGAGTACCTACCTCATAGAGTTTCTGCGAGGATTCAGTTAGAATGTGTCAGTTGTTTAGAAGGGTGTCTGGGACATAGTCTGCACTCAGTAAATGTTAGTTTATTTTTTTTAATTTTTATTCATTTTTTTAAGAGAGAGAGACAGAAAAAAAAAAGAGAGAGAGACAGAGCATGAGTGGGGGAAGGGCAGAGAGAGAGGGAGACACAGAATGGAAGCAGGCTCCAGGTTCTGAGCTGTCAGCACAGAGCCCGACACGGGGCTCGAACTCATGAACCATGAGATCATGACCTGAGCCAAAGTCGGACGCTTCACCGGCTGAGCCCCCCAGGTGCCCCAGTAAATGTCAGTTTATTACTCCATCCTCCTCTGTTCAAGTCAAGAAGCCTCCCCTGGCCAGCCGATTTCTCCCTCTGAGCTATTGCCAACACTCTTGTGGGTATTGACCTTTTCCCAGCTTCATCCCTTTTACAAGCATGCACTGAGTTCCCACAGAGAACGGCAAAGCAAGGCACTGGCCCCAAGGCTCTCCAACCCAATGGGAAGGAGGTGGAAATGGGTCATCAGATTCTGAGCTCAGGGATGGAGAGAGTGAGGGCTGGGGTTGGGGGGGTGGTGCTGGAGAAGCCCAAGGGTTGGCTGGGTTTGGTCAAGAAGGCTTCCAAGAAGGAGAGATGTCTGAACAGAGTTTTGAAACATGAATGAGTATGAGGCCAAGAAAGGGAATAGGGACCCCTCAGAGGAAACAGCATGTGCAAAGGCCCTGGAGGAAGAAAAGGCTTGGCTCTTTGAGGAACTGCAGGTGATTCAGCGTGGCTTGAGCACAAAGGGGTAGGATGAGGGGCTAGAGATGGGCTTGAAGGTAAACAGAAATCAGACCATAAAAGGCTTTCAAAGCCCTATGTAAAAGCTAGGACTTTAGTATTCTGGATTGGAGGCCGGAGCAGAAAAAAGAACAATACTGGAAGAACTGGTGAAATCAGAATGAAGTCTGTAATTTAGCTAATGGAGTCATACAATGTTAATTACTTGGTTTTGACAAACATACGGTGGTTATGTGACACTAACATTAGGGGAAGCTGAGTATAGGATATATGGGAACACCACTCTTCCACAAATCAAAAATTGTTTCAAAATAAAAAGGTTGTATCCGAGAAGGCTAGGACTTTATCTTAGGAGTGATGGGGGAGCCACTGGAAGGTTTATAGCCATGGAATAACAGATACGAGTGTTCTGGCTAAAGGGAGAGATTGGAGGGGGCTAAGCCTGGACTCATAGACTCACCAATAATCCAGGAGGCTGTGTATGGTTGGAGAGAAGTGAGCAGAGCTGAGAGTTTATCAGAATGTGGACTTTAAGAAATTTGGTTTTGAGGGGCGCCTGGGTGGCTCAGTCGGTTGGGCGTCCGACTTCAGCTCAGGTCATGATCTCACAGCTTGTGAGTTCGAGCCCCCGCCCCACGTTGGGCTCTGTGCTGACAGCTCAGAGCCTGGAGCCTGCTTCGGATTCTGTGTCTCCTTCTCTCTCCGCCCCTCCCCCACTCACGCTCTGTCTCTCTCTCTCCTTCAAAAATAAATAAAAAATTAAAAAATAAAAAAAGAAGAAATTTGGTTTTGATTGGATGAGAAGGAAAAGGGGGCGCTGAACCAAGGAAGACACTTGCGTTGCTGGTTTGCACGATACGATCACCAGGATTCTCTGATTGCAAGTGACAGAAACATCATATGAGAAAAGAGCAAATGTATTACCCACGCGGTCACCTCTGCCCTGAAAACAAACCAAGAGGAAGCCAGAAGTAGAGCGGACTTCAGGAGCAATTGTAACCTGGCCTCAGGCAGCTTTAGGACACCCTCTTCCTCCTGGTGTCTTGCTGTCCTTCTCTATCCAACTGCAAAGAGCTCAGGACTCATATCTTTAAAGCCTTGTAACCTGCCAGGAGGGCATCAGGCTCGGAAGGAGTCCTCTCTGGGAAGCCCATTTGGCTTCCTGTGAACTTGGAACAGCCAAACTTCCTCTCCCCAAAGCGCCGGGGGCTCGTGAGGACTAATGCTTTTAGCATCGATTGGCCCTCCCTGGCCCTCCTGGACTCACTGACTCACCACCACCCGCTCACAGCAGAGCTGAACACCTCATGCTGATCTGATCCTCCCCAGAGGAGGGGAGGTGAGAAGAGGGCTCTGGGCTGCCTGTGAAGTGTTGTCTTCTTCCTCACCTCAGACCTAGCCCAGATGGAATGCCTTTCAGGACTTTTCTCATTCTCTTCCCCTCCCCAGGAGTTACTATCAGGAGCCATTGTCATTATTAGAATGAAATGGGGACCAGGAAAGGGAGGTGGTCAGAGCTAGAGAAGATGAGCGTTGGGGATGAGAATGGTTAGGTTGTTGGGGGAAAGATGTACAGGTCAGCTTAAATCATTCCCTCAGAGATATTTCCCACCACAGTGAAGCAAAAGATACAGGCTCTGAAGTCAGACCCCCGGCTTTAAATCTCACTGACATTTACCAACCATGTGACCTTGGGAAAGTTACTAAAACTCTGTCCATCTTCCTTTCCTCATCTGAAATGTGGTGATAATCCTACCTCATGGAGTCTTGAGAAATTTCAGTTTCATTTCCTCAATGTATGTGCCACACTTAGCACAGTCTTTGGAAAAAAATAAACTCTGGGGAAAGGACAACCACTTGTAGTTCATCCTGTTTGGTTTTATTTGTGCAACTTTCTTGATTTTGAAAAAATGGATGGACGGTTGCATGAATGGATAGATGGGTGGATGGATGGATGGATGGTGGATGGTGGATGGTGGATGGATAGATAGATCATGAATGGTTGCATAGGTGTTTGGTGGTTGGATGGATGAATGGATAGGTGTTGAATGGATAGGTGGATGATGGATGGATGGACGGATGGATGGATAGATGTTGAATGGATAAGTGGATGATGGGTGGATGGATGGATGGATGGATGGATGGAGATAGATGGATGGGTGGATCATGTATGGTTGGATGAATGTTTGATGGTTGTATGGATGGATGGGTGTTGGACGGATAGGCAGGTGATGGATGGATGGAAGGATGGATGGTGGGTTAGATGGATGTTTACTTGTCAGATGGATAGATAAGTGGTTGGATGAGATACTGAAATGTGTAATATGTAGTCCTTGTCCTCACTAAGCTCACAGTTCCGTGGAAAACAAAGAGACAGAAACAGATTATTACAATAGAGAGGCAGAAAACCCAGCCA
Source organism: Panthera leo (assembly GCF_018350215.1). Classification (NCBI taxonomy): domain Eukaryota; kingdom Metazoa; phylum Chordata; class Mammalia; order Carnivora; family Felidae; genus Panthera; species Panthera leo. The sequence goes on from NC_056686.1 coordinate 14,832,540, forward strand.
AGGGTGTGCAGGGGGTCGGGGCAACCAGGAATTAGCCTGTCACAAGAAGAGGCCAGTTCCTGCCCTCAAGGAACTCACAATCTAATTAAATAATTAGCCACTTCAGATTCCTTTTGAAACAGAGCCAGGTGTAGATAAATCTGTATACAGAACAGTTAAGTAAACAAGGTGTACTCTAAAAGGCAGTGAGCTCAAATGTACAATAAATCCTGATTCAAAACATCATTTTCTCCTTGGAACAACCTCAGAGTTAATTCCCCAAATTTCCCAGAACACACACATTTCTTTGTCCCTGCTGCTCAGCCCTCACCTCCTCTCTGGACCGCCTGCACTACTCTGATAGGAAAATAAATACCCAAAGCCCTCTGCACCCAGCCCGCCTGCCTGCCTCAGTGTGTTACAAGGGGAAACAGATCCAATCCTCAGCCTGGAGAGCTCTGTGCCCCTCCCCCAATGGGGCGATCAGACACAGGGATCAAAGGACCACAAGCTTGTTTTCTCATTAGTGCTTCAGGTTTTAGTCTTAAACGGGAAATAATTCATGGCATGAAATGTGTAAAGTACCTGGCTGAGAGTAATTGAACGAGCCCTAGACTCAGCCCTGGTCCCAGCTCTGCCGCTGGTCACTGCGCAAACGGGGTGGGAGGGGAGGTGCTCTCAGGTCCCCATCTGTCAAACAAAAGGATCCCAACAGAATGATTTCTGAGCTCTCAGTTCTACTATCCAGCAACATATATATTTTTATTTGCAGGTTACAAATGAGGGGGGTTCAAGGGTTTTCAAAAGGGGCAAGTTTGGGGCCCCCTGTACTTAGCATCTGACAAAAGAACGTGATCGTGCAGGCTCCCAGCGGTGCTGCGGGGTCCAAACCGGACCATGTCTGTCCAGGTGTTGACAAACTGTAAAGTTCTGCACCGGTGAACGGGAAGAGGGCTTTCTGGACATTCAGAGGTGTAAGCCTGGAAGAAGCAAAAGTCACACGGGGCTTCCACGTGGAGGTGAACTGTGTCACACGAGCTCTGAAGGGCCTTAGATGTCTGTTGCCCACCTCTGGGTGGGGAGCTGATGCCCAGAGAAGAACAGGGACCCCTCCTGGGAATAGAACCAGGTCTCCTCGTGACCAGGACGCTGCTCATCATGAGTGCGGGCCTGGCCAGAGCCTTGGTCCTGCAGGGTCTCGGGTCTCCTGGGGGCAACATAAGAGCAGATTCCAAATCTCTTCTTCCAGCAGCTTCCCGGGCTGCACCTACCACAGGGCTTGGGGCGTGAGGCTTGCACAGGTGAGGACACCCACCCTTGCATTGGTAATGATGGTGTGACATGGGCAGCTGGGGAGTGGGTGTGGGGTCTCCCAGCAAATGGCAGTGGTCCAGTCACCCTCAGCCATGCTCCGGGGGCACAGAGCCAGGCTCCAGAGGGTAGTTACAAGCCAGGTTGTGGAGCCCGGTGCCCAGTGTGCAAACCAAGTCCTGCCACTTCCTTCCTGCCTGTGTGGCTGCAGAGATCTGATCTCTTTACGCCACAGTTACCTTGTATGTCAAAATGGTTTCATCGTGGGGTCTCTCCTCCTTCAAAGGGCTGTGGGGAGGATTACATGAGGTGGGAGGCAAAGGGCTGTCGTACATCGGGCTCCAAGGAACAGCCTCTAAGATGGAGATTTGCACACGGCAGTGAGTCAGGGAGGGCTCTGGGGAAAGCCCCCGTGAGGGGTGCGGGAGGCAGGGCTGGGCAGATTGTAGATCCGCTCTGCAGCCCCAGGGCAGGGATCGCCCCTCCAGCTCTCCCACACTGAAACCAGATTGCTGCACCCGGGGAAGCTGGGCTTGGGCTGAGGGCACTTCCAAGGAGGCACTCGGCAGTGAGCTTTTAGCTGGCAACACTCCTGGAAACTGGGAATGAGTGCCTTGGTCCTGAAGGGGGACCTCAGCAGTGCACTGTGTCCTCTGCTTAAAAGAGTTTAAGACTAAAAAAAAAAGGGGGAGCGCCTGGGTGGCTCAGTCGGTTGAGCGTCCGGCTCAGGTCTCGATCTTGAGGTTTGTGAATTCGAGCCCCGAGTCGGGCTCTGTGCTGACAGCCCTGAACCTGGAACCTGCTTCGGATTCTGTGTCTCCTTCTCTCTCTGCCCCTCCCCCACTTGCGCTCTGTCTCTCTATCAAAAATAAATACATTTAAAAAAAAGAGATTAGGACTCAATAAATATTGGCTCTTAAGATCATCATCATCATCATCACCTTGTTTAAGCCTCAAAACCACCCTGGGAAGTGGCTGTATTAATATTATTTTACACCTTAGGGAAACTGGGACTCAGAGAGGCCAATTGACTTACCCAAAGATGCACAGCTTATGCATGACAGAGCCAATACCGGGAAACCAGATCTATCCGTGATGAGTGTTCATGCCTCTCCACTCTAAGATGAAGGTCTGCCCATCCCAATCACCCTTCCTTGCAGAGCTGGACAGATGGCCACCCAGGGTGTCCGTGAACAGGAGTCGACTCCTACCAGGGCACCCAGATCCAGCACTGAGACTCCGTGATGGGGCCAAAGTCTGTCTCTACAAAGCTTCTACCCATCTGAGCGCTAGATCCTAAAATAGCCTAGCTCCCACCACACATATTTCAACCATAACTTTGCACTTCCAGGGTGAGAGAAGGGAGACCCGGAGGTGGAGCCTTAGAGTCTTAGAAAGACACCCACGACCCTGAAATGCTCTTGGCCCGATGCCTTCCAGGAGAGTCGCCGCCCACAGCCCCCCATGGCCCCCGTGGCCCCACCGTGAAGTCTGAACCCACCCCTGAGTCACCCCCTCCCGCTTTGGGCCTCCTTCCCATCACGCTGGCGTGTTTCAATCCCCGCCCCCCCACGCATACCCTGCTTGTTCCCACCTACATCTCCGTGCAAACCCCTTCCTCTCTGGTGCCCCCCTTCCTCACCTCCTCCCCTGGCTTCCCCCTATTCACTCTTTGGTGTCAGCCTCCCCCGGAAGACTCTGACCTCCAAAACCCACATTGGGGGCCTCACCTCAGTGTCCCCAGCACCCTGTGTTTGCCCCTCCCCCACCCCACACCACACTGGGAGCCTTATATGGTCAGGAGCCATATCTTGTTCACTGCACCCAGCACAGCACTGGGCATGTGGCCTGTGATGAATAGATAGTGAGTGAATGAATGAATGAATGAATGAGGTGATGGAGGAAAGAGAGTCACTTGGTATGATTTACCCCGTCCCCTAGACATGACCCAATAAAGGAGAAAGCCCTTACCCCAAGTCACAATACTCCAGTCTTTTTATTTTAAAAAAAATTTTTTTTATGTTTTATTTTATATTTGAGAGAGAGAGAGAGAGACAGACAGGGTGCGAGCAGGGGAAGGGCAGAGAAACGGAGACAGAATCCGAAGCAGGCTCCAGGCTCTGAGCTGTCAGCACAGAGCCCGACCTGGGGCTCAAATCCACGAGTAGTGACACCATGACCTGAGCCGAAGTCGGACATGTAATTGACTGAACCACCCAAGCACCCCCCCCCACAATACTCCAGTCTTAGCCTGCCCTTCTGCCCTACATTACTCCAGAACCTTCCCCAACCCAACACAGTGAAAACCAAACTGGCTCCCAGACAGGCAGGTGGCATGTGTCCTGAAAATCATAGCCACTATGGTCCTTAAAAACTTGCCGAGGCCAGATGAGGAAACTGAGGCCCAGAGAGGCTACATAAGCCCCCCGCACAGCCAGCTGGTAGCCCAGCCCGACCCGCGGCTCCAGCCACCCATCCCCCCCTCGGCCTCAGTAAATCCAATCGGCTCTTTCCCACAGCTGCAGCCCCATTGGACCCTCTCTCTGGGGGGGGGGGGGGCAGCGAGTGGAGGACGCCTGTCTTCTCCCTGTCCCTGCGGCCAGCAGGACACTTGGATGTTCTCCGGAGCCCGTGGGTCCCTTCTTCCCCTCTCCCTTCCCCCACCCCCCTTGCCTCCCTGGCCGCCCAGCTCTGCAGGGGCGGGAACGTAGGAGGTTGGCAGCAGGGAGGCTGCAGGTTGGAAATAAATTCTAATCAAAGACAGAATCATTCCGTCTTCTCCCTCTGCTCGGAGGACAGCGTTTTTGCTGGGTATTACTCATATGTTCGGAGCGAAATCTTCTGAGGCTTCTCAGAGCCAGAGGGGAACTTGCCGGGTTGGGAGGGTAAAAATCTTTTCTTTTTTTTTCCTCCCCAGGCTGGTTCTCGCTTTTATTATCTTCTCTCTCTGCCTCTCATTACCCGCAGGACTTTGAGGAGACAGATTTCATCTGGCCCTTCTCACCCGGCCTTAAAGGCACAGGACCCGGGATGCTGACAGCTGGCCGAAGCCCAGAGGCGGGGAGCCGCCAAGGGGGGGCATGGAGGTGCCACTACGAGACAGGTGGGGACACGGGATGGATTCTCCCAGCCAGTGAAGGCAGGGGCCACCGGCAAGGAAGGCACTGGAGAAGAGGACAGCCTTTCCCAGAAGCAAGGACCGAAAGTGTTCTTCTTGGGGACCTTAATTCCTCTCCATCCTTCATCCCAAGCCCACCTCTGTCCTGTCTCCACCCCCAGATGGACCCACAATCCAACCACCCTTCTCTCCTATCACAGCTGACACCTCAGTTCTCTAGCTGATGTCTCCTCTTTAGACCACTGTGGTAGCCCCTCCAGCCCCCCATCTCCACCCCCCTCTCCCTGCTTCCAGGTTTTCCCGAACACCAACCCCCCCCCCCAACACACAACATTCCCTTTTCCATCCAGCACAAGCTGGGCCACATCACTGCCTCCTGCCTCCTTCCCACTGAGACCCGAGTCAAACCCCATCCACGGCCTGCTGTGGCTCCTGTGTCCTCTCAGACCCCTCTCGGCCTCTGTCCTCACCTCCAGGCCCCGGTCACCCCACCCTTCTCCCTGTCCCTGGAACATGGCAGCTGTCTCCCCCGGGCCTCGTCACAAATGCCATTTCCTCCGAGGGGCTTTCTCCACCCGCCGGAGCCAGAGCGACAACCCCACCCTGTCACTCCGGCCTCATTATCCCCCGTCACCTCCGGGCTCGCCACTGTGTCGGTGGCACTAACAAGGTACGAGCCAGCCGAAATGACTTCTCCACAGATTCCCTCCCCTGGCAGGTGCTGGGGGAAGAGACATCTCGCGTGAGCGCTGGAAGCCGGGAGTGAATCGGCAACAGCTGTGTGTTTATTATGCTCTGAAGTTCAGGGGGCAGGGTCCACCCCTGTCGCCAATCTGCCCCCCACCGTGTTGGCGAGGGGAGGTCCCCTACGGCGTCTCAGGCCCACCCCAGATGCAGGAGCGGCAGCGCGCGCAGACCGCCCCACGAGCTCTCGAACTCGCGTGAGGTGTAACCCCGATGATAAAGCCGTGTTCTGTACTATCTGTAATGACGCTGCTTCTCTGATGGCTACCCCAAGGATAGTCTCTCCATTTTAGCCCTTGTCGGTGCTGAAAGTTGAGTTCTAATATGCTCATTTCTTTCCCACCAGGCTACCTGGGAAGATCTTCGAAGGCTAGGCTCCAGTCTGTCTTTTCACAGCTGCATCCGCGATGCCTGGAACAGAAGCTGGCACGTAGCAGGTGCTCAGTGGTCACTGAGGGGTGAACGAGCTACCACCATTAGCGGGCAGGGCTTGGGGAGTAAGAAAAAGGTGCTGTAGACATAAAAGGATGACAGGCCAACAAACACTGGCCTGGCGTATGCACAGCACCGGGGAGACCCTTGCCTTCCGCCTCAAACCGCATCCCGCCCAAAGCTGTCCCCCACCCCAGAAGCACCCCCTCCGCCTCACTGCCCACCTGCTCCAAAGAATGGCCGAGGCAACCCAACCCCTCTGACGCCCAACTCCCTACGTTCTGGTTCCTGCCTCGTGCTCACAGAGGTGGCCATACCCGAGGTCACCAGTGCCAGGGACCGCCAGGCCATCTCCTCTGACACTATTGACCATCGATCGCCCTTTCCTTAAGCTCTGGTCCCTGCCGGTTCTGCTCCCACCTCTCAGAGCACGCCCGGTCTTCCCATCGGCTGTTGCCCGGATTCTGTCCTCAGCCTCGTCTCCTTTCTCTTCTCCGTCTGACGTGGCCCAATTCCACCAGTGTCCTGACGCCCCCGTGTCCGATGGCTGAGGCAAACTGACAGTGTCTGGACCCAGAAACATAAAAGTGGGTGTGGTCAATTGTAAGTGTGTGTGTGCTTTTTTTTTTTTAATTTTTTTAATTTTTTTTTTAATTTTTTTTTAACGTTTATTTATTTTTGAGACAGAGAGAGACAGAGCATGAGCAGGGGAGGGTCAGAGAGAGAGGGAGACACAGAATCTGAAACAGGCTCCAGGCTCTGAGCTGTCAGCACAGAGCCCGACGCGGGGCTCGAACTGACGGACCGTGAGATCATGACCTGAGCCAAAGTCGGACGCTTAACCGACCAAGCCACCCAGGCGCCCCTGTGCTTTTTATTATCAAGTACCGGTCCCGGCCCACCTCACTGATACTGAGCCCACTGAGGCACGTGAACAGACCCTGGGAGGGCGGGCACTAAGCCACTCCCCAGATGCACCCCCGCTCAGCACAGGTCATCCACAGCCCGCTGCTCCACGAGCCGGCCCCAGCGTGCCAGAGGCCTGAACAAACATGTGCGGAATTAGTGCATGAATGGATTGGTGTGGGGGGGGTAAGTGCCGATTCAAAACCCAAGGAAGGGAGTCGGACTGCTTGGTGGGAGGCCAAAGCACCCCTTCAGGCAAGGAACACAGAGATACACGGATAGATGACATGAATCTGGGAGGGGGGGCCACCCAGCAATGGTGGCTGAGACTCTGGGGGACATCCGTGTGGGCGAAATCAGCTTGTAAGACTCTCTGTGTGGCCCTGTGTAATGAGACCCAGGGGAGGACAATCAGAGACCAACCAGTCTCAGGCCACCGTGACACCATGTCTCAGCCGGCCCACTCCGAATGTTCCCTGTATCTCCAGCCACCTATGCCTCTGCCTTTGCAGGGGGAGCATCTGCAGAGCCGTAGAGGTCCTGGAATGACTCTCACACTAACGTGGTATTTGAGAGCTTGCAAAGACCTAATGTACATCATCCAGGTAGGTACGACTCTCTCCACTTAACAGATAAGGAAACTGAGGCTCAGAGAGGTGAAGTGACTTGCCCAAGAGCTAATAAGAGGTTTGGTGATACCTGAACCCGGGCCTGTCTGACTGGAACTTCACCCTTCCCAGCATTCTATCTTCGGCACTAAAGGTGCACATGAGATGAAAGATATTACAGTCGATGCACACATCCGGTGCTCCAAACCCATGACATCTGCACACAATTGGTGTTGAATAATGCAGTCAATACTGCACAGCGAATGCACTTCTCAGATGCCTGCTGGTGATGACAAATGTTACCGGCATGGGGAAGGGGGGTATCACAGGAACATGTCAACACCCGTCGGCCCATTTACATGAGCTGGATTATCAACCCAATTAGTTGTCATCCAGCAAGAATCAGGACTCTGGAAACAGATGGATTTGACAGGTAGGGAGTAGGGCTGGAAGAGTCAGGGAAGAATGGGGAACAAAGCTAGGAAAGGCAGCAGAGTAGAAATAGGGGGCGGGGGGGCGGGGTGCGGGATGCTGGGGAAGACGAGGCATGCCAGGGACCAGGCCAAGGTTTCCAAGCCAGTGACTCCCATTTCACTGAGGCCCCATTACTGGTCCAAGGAATCCCAGTGGCGATGGTGCTGGCAATGGTGGTACCCAGCGTGCAGCCCCCCCTGGGGTTCCAATTGGGAGTCAAACCCCTCCTCTCTGTCTCACCCCTGAACTCACGCTGCCACCTCAGGGTTTGGTTACCTGTCTGCATCCCAGACACAAAGGGATTTAAAGCCAGACAGTCTGACCCTGACGGTCCAATGACTTATCCACCATCATACTGCTTCACAGTGGATGGTTGGATGCATGGGCGCTTCGGTGGTTGGACGGATGGATAGATCATGGATGGATGGATGGATCATGGATGGATGAGTGGATAAAAAAATTAGGAGGATGGGGAGGTGAGAGGTGGTAAGATGTTGCAGTGACGGCTCTCCTGATCATTTAAAATCCTATCCCACGAGGGATTAGGAGAAAATTAAATAAAGGTTCAGCATAGACCCCTAGGTCAGGGACCAACCACCATCCCCGAAGCCTAGAACTCATGCCACCCTCAGCGGAAGGGCCTGCAAGTATCTACGGGCCTTTGCTCCCTAAAGGTGAAGACCATCCATCAGCAAAGGACACAGGACAGTGTCCAGGATAGAGTCATGTACACCGGCCAGACCCCACAAAATTCCAGCTGAATATGATGAGGAATATTTCTTGAACACCTACTGTGTGCTGGGCACAGTCTTCTGCTGACCAGCTGGCCGGCTGGCCAGCTTCCTCCCTCTGGCCGGTTGCCGGCCCGGGCCCGGCCAGCCGACTCACAGAGCCCGTATCCGCTTACACGGCAGTCGGTGTTTCCCTCACTGTAAATGCCCTTGTCTCCCTGGATAGAGGGAGAGTGTGATGATGACAGGGGTGGTCAGAATGATTTAGTTTCATCTCTGAGGCGCCATGCCTGGGGAATTCTCATTGTCATCAGTGGTGACAGTTTATGGTTGTGGGTATTCGAACAGCTCGGCTGTTTGTTTCGATAGGCCTCATATAAAATTATGAACCAAGCAGATGCGAGATGGGAGGGACAGCCTGATCTGTTTGGGGAAAGATTACCTGGAAGCTGCTGACGCCGGCAGAGGAAAACTAGCCACGAGTGGGTTCTCAAGGCATCCCAGGTGTTAATTATGGAGGCGACTCCCCTGCGGTCACCCCTCTTGAGTCCACAAGGAAAGTGCTCCTGAGTCTGCCTCCCTACTATTGTGGTTTGCGGGGGAAACAGCTTACCCTCTCGAGATAATAAAAGCAATGTACCCTCACTGTAAAATATTTAGAGAATTCAGGGAAGTGGGGGAAAAGGAAGTAAAACTCATCCGTTAACCCTCATAAGGAAAACAGCATTGATCTTTTCTCCCGTGTTTTTATTTCTTCTTATATACATTGACAATGGCTGAGATGATAATAATTAATGAGAATAAGTATATCCTAATATCTGGCAGGCATTGTTCTAAGTGCCTCACATGTATTAACTCATTTAATCCTCCTAACAGCCCTCTGAGGTAGCACTCTCTGTCTGATTTGCAGATGAGGAAATTGAGGCACTGAGAGGCTAGCTTGTCTGAGGTCACAGCCACTAAGGGGCAGAGCTGGGTTCAAACCGTTCAGCGACGCCTTCTATCGTGGGCCCACCTGACGGCCTCCTTTTGGCCTTGAGCATTATGACATCGGCGCTTTTCCCCCGTCAGGGCACAAACTGCAGAAACGTCATTTGTAATGGTTGCTAAATATTCCAAGTAGAGGGACTACAGTTCACTTAGTCATTCTTCTATTTTGGAACTCTTCTTCCTGAATGTTCCTGAATGTTCTACGGCATCAGCAGCACCATGGTGAACGAACTTTCGCAGAAGAAAGCCGCTGCCTCCTCACCACAGCATGGGCTCACACGCACCCGCCCCATGGCCACCACACAAGGCTGGCCCCGAGTCCGCGCTAGGACCCGATAGAGGCGACTCCTAGCCCCCGATTCCCCACCCACCCACCCCCACTCCCCGCCCCAGCCCCCCAGACGGCAAGCCTGGGATTCCCGGAACTCCGAGGAGGCCCCCCCACCCCACCCCCTGGACCAAATATATCGCAAATACACCCACGCCTGCCAGACAGTGTGGGCTGTGCACCTGTTCCCCCGGCCACCTGGGGAACGCACCTCATCACAACCAGCCTTTCTTTCTTCCTTATAAAATGGCAAACCATCCCTGCTTACCTCGAATGACAAGTGCTCTGTGCCGATCAGATGACAAAATTGCCATAAAAAGGCTTTTGAACCCCGGGAAAGAGCTCTGCATATGCAAGAGGTTGTTATTATTATAACATTAATGCAGCAACATCCCCTGAGGAGCTGCTACATGCCAGGCATTTGTGCGAAGCCCTGGGGAAACCGAGACCAGCCAGAGAGCCCCAGTGCCACCAGAGAGGGAAACACGGTCTGATGGAGGAAGACAGACCAGCAATAGCACACAGTAGGACAAGCGATTGAACAAAGGGCAGCATGGGCCCTGCAGGAGCCTAAGCGAGGGACCTAATTCAGGTGGAGGAGACTCAGGGAAGGCTTCCTGGAAGAGGCGGCATCTCAGCTGAAACCTGGAGGACCAGCAGGATTTGGCTAGAACAAAGGGCTGGGAGACCGAGAGGACAGCATATGCAAAAGTGCAGAGGCATAAAAAAAGCATGATATGGGGCGCCTGGGTGGCGCAGTCGGTTAAGCGTCCGACTTCAGCCAGGTCACGATCTCGCGGTCTGTGAGTTCGAGCCCCGCGTCAGGCTCTGGGCTGATGGCTCGGAGCCTGGAGCCTGTTTCCCATTCTGTGTCTCCCTCTCTCTGCCCCTCCCCCGTTCATGCTCTGTCTCTCTCTGTCCCAAAAATAAATAAAAAACGTTGAAAAAAAAAAAATTAAATAAAAAAAAAAAAAAAAAAGCATGATATTCTGAAAAGAAAGCATGACCAGGGCATAGCAGATTTATAGAGAAGTGGAAGGAGGGGAGGCTTGCAGCGTAGACACCCCCCCGCCCCCCGCTCTTTTAACTGCCAAGGATCCCATAACTGGTTAGGGAATGGGGAGGGTGCTGCACACCCACTCCCCAGCAAGGCAACCTCACCAGGCACGCTTAAGAGCAGCAGCACCCACTTTGCAGCCTGAGAGCAGCACAGCATCATGGGAAGGGCCCCATGGGAATGGTGGCTGGGGGCGGGGGGCAAGGGGTGGGGAGGGCAGTCTTTAAAGGCCTCCCCACCAAGCCTTTGCCCACTCTTGCCCCTGCTTCCCCCAGCTTCCTCTAGCCCCACCGGGGCTACCCCAAAGCTCAGACTCGATGGAGCCCCAGGAAGCTCAGGGAAAGAACCCATCAGGTTCCGGGTATCGCCTTTAGGTCTTTCCGGCGATCCTCTGAAGCCTGGATTCACGGTCCCATCTCACAGATGAGGGTCAGAGAAGTGGTGACGTAGGCCCAAGCCACTCGTGGACTGTGAGCTTGGGGTTCGGGGGAACGTAGGCATCGGAGAGGCTAGGTTTGAATAGCTGGGCTGCAGCCTCCCCGTTGGCACGCTTGGACAAATTACCACTTCTTTAAATCCCGATTTCACACCTGTCCCTACAGTGACGATAGTGCCACTACCTCTGCGGGCTGCCGTGAGGCCTGGCTGAGATGTGTTCCTAAAGCATGTGGTGCGTAGATTGCACAGCAGCTGTGCTGGTTCCCTAACGCTGCGTCTGATGCTCCCACATGTCCCGCAGGCACCCACTAGGATCGGATTGAATTTGAAATCGTTCCGCATTCATCAGAGGAGTACGTAAATCCAATCCCAGGCACCAGACACACTCTTGTGCTAAGTGACTTCCAGGTTTGGTCACTGTCCAAGATGCCAGTCCTTTCCAGCTCAGGCAGCACTCCAGGGAGACCCATGGCCCTCAGAACATCTCAGAAAAGTCCCGGGGTCCCTTTCTGAAGGTGGTAGGAACCTAGTGAGGCTCCGGGGGCCCAGAGGAACCACCCAGGGGCTTTGCTGCGGCCTCAGCCGGAAAGCAAAAGGGTGAAGGTCCTGCTGTGTGTCTCCAAACGAGACCCTCAACCTTTCGGGGCCCCCACGTCTTCGCAGTTGCAGGAGGCTCGGGAGCCGCGAAGGCCATGGAGGGTTTATATGCTTCCTTCTCAACAAATATTTTGACGCTGCTCTAGATGCCGGCAAGACAGCAGAAAACAAGACACTGCCCTCAGGAGGCTTCCACCCTCTCTTATCCTGCTTCCCTGTGAAACGGAGATGATGACAGTCCCCACTTCACGGAGTTGTTGCAAGGATTAGATAAATTCATATCTGTGGGGCGCCTGGGTGGCTCAGTCGGTTGAGCATCCGACTTCAGGTCATGATCTCACGGTAACGTGGGCTCGAGCCCCACTTGCGCTGACAGCTCAGAGCCTGGAGCCTGCTTTGGATGCTGTGTCTCCCTCTCTCTCTCCCCTTCCCCTACTCACGCTCTGCCTCTGTCTCTGTCTCTGTCTCTGCCTCTCTCTCTCTCTCAAACATAAACATCTTTAAAAAATAAGTTCATATATGTAAAGAGCTTAGTATGGGGCCTGGCGCTTACCAAGTGCCCCACAAACACTCAGGATTATTAGTAGCAGTGGCACCTGTCACCGGGTCACAAGGATTAGATGAGATAGTGTAAGTAAAGCACTTAGGGTGAGGCTGGCCTGGCGGCAAGTGTGAAAATACCAGCTATTTCCTCAAATGGAAGCCAATATCACCAGCCCATTCCACGGAGGAGGGAACGGAAGCAGGAGGAGCTCGGTGGCTTGCCCACAGTTTTATTCTGGTTAGCGGAAAGGGGTCTTAAACACGCCAATTCGGGATTTCTCGACCCCAGCACACTTGGGGCTGGGGATTCTGTGTCGTGGGGGCTGGCCTGTGCCTTGGAGGATGTTCACCAGCATCCCTGGCCCCCACCCAGCAGCTGCCAGTAGCGCTACCCTCCCAGCTGCGTGTTGACAACCAGAAACGTCTCCAGACACAGCCAAATGTCGCCTGGAAGGCAGACTTGCCCCCGTTGAGAAGCTTTTCTAAATCAACCCTTGGGCTCATTCAAGGACTTTCAGGATCTGACCCAAAGCCCCCTCCTCCAACCCTGGCACCACCAGAAATGCCTCGCTCCACCAATACCCAGAGGACCTTTCTCAAGCAGATCCCCAGCTTGCCAGTCCCCGTCCCGCTGCGTCTTCCCTACACCAAGACTGCCTCTTCCGTCCCCAGCCCCATCTCCCAGGCCCTGCCAAAGCCCACCTGCTCCCTGAATGCCCCCTCCCCAGCCCAGAACTCACTATTTCCTGCCCAGCTCTCTGCCTGGAACTATAACTAGTCATGACCGCGTCTGGCCCTGCCTGCTTCCTGGTCCCGCCCCCCACCCTCAACTCCAGACAGAAGCACCTTGAGGGCAGGGGGGGCTGAGCCTTACTCATCCATGTGTCCCCAGCATCCGGCCCCGGGCCAGGCCCACCAGGCTGGCTCACTGCTCTGTGTACATGGTGTGTCACAGATGTGACTCGTGCCCAAACAAACTCCTGGGGCTGGTAAAAGGCCTTCAGCCTAGGGAGACAACGTGGCATCCCACTTAGGAGTCAGTAAGCTTCTGAGGACTGACTGAGCACAGGTTAGTCCAACCCTCGAGGCGTCGCTTTCTTCACATGTGCAATGGGGATAATTTACAGTGACCCTGATTGATAGGATCGCGGTGAGAACTCAGGGCTCCTGACTCCTCGTCCAGTGCTCTCTTTGGTTCCATCCAGGACAAGGATTCCCAGGGGAAGGTGGGAGAAGGTGGGAAGCCCCTGCCCCGAGCTCCCGTGGGGGCCTGACATTGGAACTTCTTGGATATGGAAGACAAGGCCCCGGCTGCAAACCAGGATGTGAAAAAGCCACGAGGATCAGGAGGGCGGAGGCAGGCGGGAGGCCGCTGGGGAGGCCACCAGGCACAGTAAATAATTCACACAGATGAACTGGAGATAAGAGCGGCTTCGTGGGGGATTGAGTTCAGGTCAGAGGAGGCACAGACGGCTGCAGGGGACCTGTGGTCTCCCCGGCTGAGAGGGGAGCAGGAGCACTAATGTGGCTCCGTCTGCCCGGGGAAAACGCGGCCCCAGGTGCCAGCTCGGGCCACTCCCTGCCACCGGCTGGGGCTCCCCAGAACTGCCCCGCGGGGCACCCAGCCCCCGCCTGCCGCCTCTGCGGGCCGTCCCCATGGCAACCGCTGGCCTGGTCCAGGGTTCACGGCCAACCGGATCCTCAGCCTCCCCTCCCCCACAGGAGCATGGGCGGTTGGGGCTGTGCCCTGGGCTGGGCCACAGAGGGCTGCAAGTAGCCTAGTCCGACCCCCTTCTCATTCTGGAGGAGGTGAAACCAGGGACTCTGGGGGTCAGCGTCCACCTGTCGCCTGGAGGTTTCAGTCGCAGCTTCACGACTTTCCAGCTGGGCTACCACAGGCAGATGATTCTGTGGCTCTGTGCCTCGGTTTCCCTTAGCTGTAAAATGGGGATAATAGTAACTACCTCCTTGAGTTGTGAAAATTAAGCGATATAAATGCAAAGAGTGTAGAACAGTTACCAGTGAGCACCTCATAAATAGTATTTCCACGTTGGGAAATGGAGCCCCAGAGGGGCAAAATACCTGTGAACAGTCAGGGGTCAGGGTCACACATGCCAGCACGGTATTGGCACATTCAGGATTGGAATGAAATTGTCAGTCCTTTCTAAGACACCTACCGCCGATGCTGGCAGCATACTTTTGGGGTTCCCCAAGAGTTTCCTAAGTTTCCTGTGGGACCACCCCCCCTTTCCCAACATCCTGAAGCTACACTATTATCAAAGGGTTGTTGGCCAGACAGTGAGGTCCCAGAAGGCGACAGGAAGCCTCATGTTGGCCAGCTCTGTCTCCCCCGTGCCAAGCACAGTACCCATTCCACCCCACCCCCATCCCTAGCAGAGGAGTCCTTAAGCGAATGCAGATTTAGTTCATTTCCACTGCCCAAACACCCTCCCAGACCAAGCCCCTTATGACCTTAGCCATTCAGCTCTCTGCCTTATGGAACACCCCTTTCCCTGACAACTTCCTGCCATCCCTGTCTGTCCCCCATCTGCCCAGCCCCCATTGCCACTCTGTTAGGATTTCCCATGGCACACTTCCCAGATCCTTCTCCTCCCTTCAGCCCGTCCTCCCCGACCTCCCTTTCCCTCTGGTGACCCTTTGTCCTCAAACAGCTGTTTCTGGGTCAAGGACCTTCCTCCAGGCCCCTGGGTGTGCACAGCCCCGGGTTAAGGACAAACCCTCCAATGTGAGAGGTAACAAGAAAAACCAAATCCTCCTCACAGAATGGTGGGGTGGGGGGTGGGGGGGTACCGAGGTGGGGCTATCTCTCTGGGACTTTGGGTTCTGCTGGAGAACAGGCTGGGGCCCATAGACACAGTCTCTCTGTCCCTAGGGGCCACCCCACAAGCTCCAGCCCAGCTGCCAGGTTTCCCCGGATACAGCCCGGTCCTCGGATTTATTTTTGCATATGGTTTGAGAGAATCTCTGTTGCTGGAATAATGACAACATTTTTTTCCCCTTCTGCTTCCCTCCAATAGGCAGATTCTATAAACCAGAGCAGCTGCCTGAGGCTTCCAAGAGAAAATTCTGCACAGTTTCTAACCAGGGTGACAGTTCCCCTCCACAGGAAGTTGCTTTTATTAAGATTGTTGGGTTTTTTTTTTTTTTTTAATCTGTTTTTTTGGTAAGGCTCCATCTATCGGTCATCAGGCAGCACCTTGGGCCTTGTGGGCACTTTTGTTTTTCCCCGGTTTGCCTGGAATCCATGATTACATCTAAACCACAGTGGGCTTGCCCAACACAGGGGCAACGTTGAACGGCTGAAAAGTGGGTCATTCACATGACCTGGGCAGAAGGATCCCAAGTAATTTATGGAGATACTCCCATACCAAATTACTCCCCACACCTTGAGTGGGCTACACATGATGATTTCCTTCCAGAGAGGACAGTATGGAAAGGAGGTGGGAGAGTAACTTTGCAGTGGAGAAACCTAACAAATGCCAGCTCAGTCAAGTGATCAAGGTCAATATCAACGGTGATTAAGTCATGTTGATAGCATGTACTCTTAATATGATGTGATGAGAAGGGCACTTTATCTCCAGGATCTTCCTCCCCAACCCCATAACCCCAGCTGAACCATGAGAAAAACATCCGACAAAACCCCCAGTTGAGGGGCAGTCTACAAAATACCTGACCGGTACTCCATCAAAAACAAGGAGAGTCTGAGAAATTATCACGGAGTTTAAGGGGACACGAAGACTACATGTAATGTCCTGGATGGGGTCCTGCAAAACAAAAAGGATGTTAGGTACACAGTCAATGAAATCTGAATGAACTATGGAGTTTAATTAATAGTAAAATACCAGTGTTGGTTCCTTAGCTTCCAGAAATGTACCACAGTAATGTCAGATATTAACAATAGGAGAAAGTGGGTCAGGGGTATTGACAACTCTGTGCTATGTTCACCACTTTTCTGTGAATCTAAAACTATTCTCAAGTAAAAGTTTATTTTTTAGGGGCGCCTCGGTGGCTCAATCGGTTAAGCAACCGACTTCGGCTCAGGTCATGATCTCACAGTTCGTGAGTTTGAGCCCCGCATCAGGCTCTATGCTGACAGCTCAGAGCCTGGAGCCTGCTTGGGATTCTGTGTCTCCCTCTCTCTCTCTGCTCCTCCCCTGCTCACATGCTGTCTCTCTTTCAAAAATAAATAAAGATTAAAAAAAATTTTTTTAAAGTTTATTTTTTTAAAAACTGGGCCCCATGTTTGGGTTTCAGGCAACCCCCAAGACCCAGTTCTCCTTGGCTCTCTCTTTTTGCCTGTACTAAGGGTCTGAGCTGCTGACTTTAATGGTACCCCGGCCCAACCTCATTTCCTTGGAGCTGTCATTTTCAAGCCCAAGGATAACTCCCATTTCCTCACTATTGTATTCTCAGTGTCCGGTCCATAGCGGGTGCCAGTTCATATTTGTCAAATGAATGAAACTTGAGGACTCATCGGAGGAGAAGATCCAAGCAGAGAGCCATGCTCTTCCCTTCCCAGGGCAAGAAGTCAGCACCTGCTAGCTCCCATCCCGAGAATGGCTTCAGGCAATCTGGTTAGAAGTGGCTAAGAGACTTCTCTTAACACGGCCTTTGGAGAACAAGCATTCAGATTTACTTACGATTGCATTTATTGGGGATTTTGAGGAGCTGGTAGATAATAGGCAGGCAGACTCCTCCAAACTGCTCCCCATCCCGCCGCTCCCCAACCCCACAGTGGTGCCTCCACTGCCCCCTCGGTACCCCCAAAGGACACTTCTACAAAGACGCTTCATGCAACAAGATCTGTTTGCTAGGTTTTGAAAGTCCGTTACCTGGCACACAGTAGGCACTTCATATGCATTCGTATTGACGACTACCATTTATTATGCACCAGGCTCTATGTGGGGGAGAGGGAGGGGTTCCCATTTAATCCTCTGTTGGTAGGCATTACCATCACCCCCATTTCACAGAAAAGCTTGACAAACTGGCCCCACATGACAACTAGGAAGTATAGGGGAGAAGTTTCAAATCCAAGCCATGCAAGACCCAAATCCTTGCCCTTTGCTCCAACACCAGCCACCTTAATAATACCTTCCCCTTCCACTGGGCCCAGGATCTGCTCCCTGCTGTCCGAAGAGGCCCCCTGTGCTCACTCCTTCATCTGTGGCCTCCGGACGGCGGCAGTGTTCGAGCCTCTTTTTTTAAAAACTCAATTTGCCAATTTCCCCCTTAGAGGTACTTTTTGGTATTCCTCGGGGCCGTCAGCCTGGACTGGCCACGGAAGCAGAATCCAGGGAGATGGGCACTTATTACAAGCATTCAGTTAGTGAAGTTTGAATAATGCAGTCCTGGCTGCTGGAGCGATGCGTGGAGGCTTAGAGACACCTTCCCCACCTTGGACTTGCAATGGCCTTTTCCGTATTTATTGCCACCTAACCGGATACTTCAAACATATTCTGTACTTGGTATAATTTGATAGCTGCCCAGTCCCCAAAGTGCCTTCTCAACAAATGTTTACCCCCGTGTTAGAGTATATTTAAAAGATCTATATTCCCTTTTACTGAATGGAGTCCTCGGGAAAGACAGACTCTGTCTTCCCCGGGCAGAGGATCCTGCCTTGGCTGACGGGGTGGCCTCCAGCAAGAACATTTTAATACATCACTTATTACAATGGACCCAGAGCCTTGGCCGAGGACTCCCGGGCTCCCCCCACCCCTTCCCAGAAGAGGGCAGCTCCAGGCCTTTGCTGACACATCCAAGCCCTGCCTCCCTTCTGACCCCTTCCGCAGTCGTCTGTTGTGCAGAATAGCAGAGAACATAACCTCAAAACAGTGAACCGACACAAGGATCCTTAAGGCTGAAGGACCAGGGCTGCAGCTGGGACGGAGCCTGGGTCTGGGGCCAGACCATTGTGCATCCCCGTCCCGGAGTGTATGGGCTCTGGGTTCTACTCCTGCCTAGCCTACTTACTAGCTGAGTGACCCTGTGCAAGGTAGTGAACATCTCTGAGCCCCCTTTTCTCCTGTACAGTCAAGGTGAGATTAACACCTGCTTCCTAGGGCTATTGTGAGCCTGGCATGCAGTAAAAGCTCAATGAATGTAGTTGTTCTGTGGTCCTTTTAGCCCCTCTGGGCCATCGATTTCTTCACCTGCCAGAGAGTTCATCGCTGTGGGTTTCCAGGGTTTCTGGGCTGATTCCGTGACAGAATAGAAGGGAAGCAATGTAATTGCCCAGTGCTTTGATCAGGGAAGCAGCAGTTACTCCTGGTATGGACAGAGACGTGCCTTCGGGATGAATCTTTTCATAGGGCCCCTGCCCCTCCTGGCAGATGGAGGCCGAACGGAAAAAGTGGGCCCTGCCCCTAACTCCTGGTGCGGCGCCACTCGACCTTCTGATGGGAAAAGCACAGGGGAAAAGAGAGGCGGGCTCTGTGGTACCTAAAGGCCCATCAGCTCCAAAACGCTGGGACTCTCCGGGGTTGGCAACAGGGAGAGCAGGACCAGGGTTGTGCGCCTGGGAAAATCAAGCTAGCGCCCCTGATCATCCTGCTGGTGCCACCAGCCCCGGCTCGCCCACTGTTCCTACCAGTGACTGATGGGCTGTCCAGCTCTGTTGGGCCCTCCTGAGGCTCAAGGCCCACACTGCCTGGGAAGGGGGATGAGACCTCACTCCCTCCCCCACAGGCCCTCCAGAGCCCCCATTACCCCCCACCGCCACCACCCTGGGGCCTGTCTTACCTGATGTCTGAGTCACAATCAGGCTCCTGTCACTGTGAGCTGTGTTGTGACTCCCTGGCTGACAGTTTTACAACAAACACATTAAAAGCTCCCGGCACTGAGGCTCCTGGATGCGGAACAGCCCAGGAGAAAAACCTCTCCAGGCCTTTCTTCAGCCAAAATCCTTCTCCCAACCCTTCCTCCCACATGGCCCCGCTCTACCACCATTAACTGCTCCAGAGCCCGACAAGGGATTGAGATTTTTTTGTTTTCATCATGAGCTTTTTCTCAAGTGGTGACTCGGGGAAGCCGGAGACCTACCAGGCTGTGGGCCTCTGAAGTTGGGGCTCATCCCTCATACGGTGACCTGTGAACTCTGCTGTGAAGTCAAAGGTATGTAGTCCCTCCTCAACCCAGCTTCTGAGGACAAGTGGCCCTTTGGTGAAGCGTTATATGGGCATACAGTGGCCCGACCCGGAGTGCTACCAACGTCCCTCCCACAACCTTATGAGGCAGGCCCTGCATTATCCCCACCCCCACAGATTTGGAAACTGAGGCTTCAGGAAGCGAGGGGACTTGCTCAAGTCCATACAGCTGGGAAGTGAAGGAATTGGGATTTTAATCCAAGCCTGCCAGCCTCTAAACATTGCTTTTAAACAAGACGGACGGCCTCCCAACACGCAGGACCTTGTTCTCTGTACACCCCACAAGGGATGTCAGAAACCTCAGGAAGCAGGGAGACCAATGCAAATCCAAACGGAATAAGCTCTCCCTTGGGCGACGGCCCTGCCAGTGCACTGTCTTTCCTGCCATCTGCGCCCAACCCACACTGTCCTCTACACCGCCTCGCCGACCAAAGCTATCATTCCCTCCTTGTCTGCAGCCGGCAGACAGAAAGCAAATCTCCCCCACCCCTCCCGACCAAAGCAGAGACAAGAGAGGAGTGAGACACAGGAACAGTTCTTTTATTGTACATTGGAGAAATAGCCCTGTGTGCTGGTTAAAGGTGCAACATCCAGAATATCGAGTTAAGAAAAGAGGGAACAGGGCAGGGAAGAAACCTCTTGAGGTCCAAAGTTGCAAACAAAAAGTGGTAAAAGATTTCCTCACGCAAGAGGCGTTTTTTTGCAAATACCATGCAAAACAGGCAGCTGGTGTGCCTTAAGAGAACCCCTATAAATAACAGAAAAGACTCTCCAAGCATTCCTTAACGTGGACTCAGAGCACAGGGAAAAAGAAAGAAACCAAAATGCCTTTTGGCATTTCAAGATATTTGGCACTCTTGTGATTACATTTTTTTTACAGCCCATCGAAGAGAATAAACTGACACAATATTAGAGAGAAAAAACAGGCTGCTCACACAACAGACTGCAGGAAGAGGTTAGAAAAAGCTCAAGCATTTTTTTTTCTTTGTTTTTGTGTGTTTTTTTTCCTGACATATAAAATGTGTCCATTTGCATTAACTTGGGCAAATAGCTTGCAGCAACAGAGAAACACAAGCTTTACAAGTCATTTTAAAGTAAGACAAGGATTCAGTCTAGGTATCATTCCTTAGAAAAGTTCTCTTCTTGTTTTAAACACATTTCCTGGTAACTTCAAAAGATGACCAAAAATAAAACAATATCTATAGAGATCATTTGCTGATTTTTTTTCTTGTACATCCAAGGAGAACAACATAAAAAAAGAAAACTGGACAGCATTTCACATCCAAGAGCACAGAACCATTTTTGCAAGATTAAATAATGTAAACATTGGGAACAGCCAAATCAGCGAACAATGCCAACATTCAAAACACCCGGTGTTGCCGCTTCATTATTTAAGTGGCTCAAAATCCAGATCTATAATTGTGCAATATTCACTGTATATAAAAAGAAATAGATATTACTTTTGACAAGTAGCTGCAACTGAGACGTCTTTTTTATTTCTTTATATGTGTGTATAGAGTGATTTTTAAATTTTTAATTTTTTTTTTTTAATTTTTGTTTTTGCTGAGGAGCCCAGAGCCTTCTCCTCCTCCTCCTCCTCCTCCTCCTCCTTCTCCCGCCTCATCTGTCTCCCGGCCTGACGCGAGATACAGGTTGTTGATTTCATCGTGGGTAGCAAGCTAGTAATAAATTTCAAAGTGCTTTCTCTTTTCATGCGTTTTGCCAATGACTGTTACCGCCGTTCTTATTCTCTCCCTTTAACTCATTGTCTTTGGGGGGGGGGGGTGGGGTTAGACACCAGGAGGTGCCTTGTCTGTCATATTTTTCAGCACGTCATCAATCCTATCATCTTCAATAACAACTGCAAAAAAAGGGGAGAAAACGAGACGTGAGCGCGCTTGGGCCTCGTGGGGGGCTGGGGGTGGGGGGCGGGGGTGGTCTCGGACGTTTCCCATGGCTCCTGGGGACGGGGAAATGCGGGAGGGCCAGGGAGGGGGCGCTCCTCGAGCGCTACACAGCCCCATCCTCCTCGGCCTGGGCCCGGGGACCCTGTGCTGCTTCCCTCCGAACCACTCCCCCCAGCCGCTCGCTGCGTCCCGGCAGCGTTCTGAGAAAAGGCAGCAGAGAGGGCGCAAATCCCTCACGCCGGGCCGCGGCCGAAACGCGCTCTGGCCGCGCGTCCTCACCCCACCTCACCTCTCCCTGGGCGCGTCTATTTAGAAAAAAAAAGGCTCCTGGGCTGGAGAGGGTGGGGAGGAGGAGCCCAGGTCTCCGGCTCAAGGACCCTCGGGGGTGCCCCGAGCGCGGCGCGGGCGGCCAAGGTTCTGGGTGCGGAGGTGCGGGGTGCAAGGGAGGACTCCGGGGACCACAGCGCGCGGCGGGTCAGGGGTCTGGCCTCGCCAGGGCGGGCGGCCCCTCCTGCGCGCCCCCTCCGCGGAGGTCGGAGCCTCCCCGCGAGGCCGGCGGCCGGCCCCGCCGCCTCGCTCACCATCTCTACCTAGCCTCGCCTTCCTCAGTCCCGCCATCAGTCTCTCGGCGTGGCCGTCACCTGTCGGGGTCTCTGAGTCTCTCTCCATCTGGGGTGTCGGTCGCCCTCATTGTTTCGCTGCTTTCCTGTCCTCCCCAGACTGGCGTCCCCTGCTCGCGGTCTCTCCCGCTCTGGCTCCCTCTCCGGATCTTTGTTTCGGTCTCTGCCCCTCTCGATCTCCCCCCCACCCCAAGCCAGCACCCGCCTCCCCCCCCCCCCATCTCTGCGTCTCAGTCTCTCCCGGCAGCTGTCGGTCCCCCTCCTCGTCCCCGAGCCTCCGGAGCTCCTCTCCCAGCCTCTCTGCGTCCCAGTCCCCCCGGGGCTTTTCCAGCTCCCGCGCCGAGCGCCCGGGCTCAGCCACCCCTCCCCCCCTGCTAAGTAACAATGAGAAGCCCGGGCGCTCCGAAAGCCCCTCGCCTTCCCCGGCGGGAGTGGGGTCCCGCCCCGCAGTTCTCCACGCCGTCCCTTAGGGAGCCCTGGGACCCCCCACCCCGGGTTGCAGAGCGAGTGCAGCTGCGACTACACTGCGCAAAAGGGGAGGGGGGAGAAATCGCAAAGCAAACTTTGGCGCGGGTGGGGACCCGGGAATAACCTTCCAGCCCCCGCGGCCGCTAGAAGCCGCCACGCCCCCTAGGTGACCCCAGCGGGAATCAGGCTGAGGGGGAGGGGTTTCCGCCGGTGCCCGACCTGCAGTGCGGGATCCCCCCCAGTTCCGCGCGACGGGATTCCATTCGGTCGGAACCGGCTCCTAGGCGCGGAAGAGCCCCCACAAACCTCGGCCAGGCCTCGGCGCCCGAGAAAGGGGGCGTCCGGGGCGGGGGCAGCGAACTCACCCCGCTTGCTCCGGCCGATCTGGCCCAGCTTGGGCGGCCGCTTGTTCTGCCCGGCGCCAAAGAAGTTGTTGGTGTCCTGCAGGCGGCAGGAGAAGATCTGGCCCACGTCGCCGCCGTCGCCGTAGGGGTTCAGCTTCTCGTCGCCGTAGGGCAGCACCTCCGACATGGTCGCGTCCGGGGGCTCCGCGGCGGCGCCTCCTCCGCCCGCGTCCCCGCCCGCGGCGGACAGGGTCAGCGGCGCTGGGGCCGGGGGCGGCCGGCCGGGGACGGCCCGCGGGCTGCGGCGGCGGCGGTGGCGCCGGCGAGCGGCCGGGGGGCACCGCTGGGCGAGAGCGCGCCGCCTGCCCGAGCGACCCGGCGAGCGCCCGGCGCTGCGCTGCGCTCCGGCTCGGCGCGCGAGTGGCTGCTGCTCCGGCAAAGGCGAGCAGGACTCACATCCTCGGCGCGTTCGGGCGCTGGGCGGGGGCCGGGCGGGGCCGCGAGCCGGAGGGGAGGGTGTCCCGGCGAGCCCGCGGGGCGCGGGGCCGAGGAGGGCGCACCCCGGGGAGCCGGGCGGGCCGGTCCTGCGGCGAGTGCGGGCGGCGGCGGCGGCGCGGCTTCGGGGAGGCTGACTGGGGAGCGGCGAGCGGCGGGGCGGCGAGGGGCGGAGGGGGAGGGGAGCGAGGGAAGAGGGAGGGCACGGGGGTGGAGGGGAGAGGATGCCCGGAGGGAGGGAGGGGAGAGAGAAACCGGGAGGGAGACGGCGAGAAAAACAGAGAAGAAAGAGAGAGGGAGGCCGGGGGACCGGGAGGGAGAGACGGAGGGGAGCGGACGAGGGGAGGGAGAGAGGGAGAGAAGAAAGGGGAGGCGGCGATGGGTCCGGCTCGCAGCGGCCGAGGGAGGAGCGGAGAGGAGAGGGGACCGGGCCGGCGGGGAGAGAAAGAGGGTCGGAGAGGGAAGGCGGAGAGTGGGAGCGCGCGGAGGAGGCGGCTGGGACGCAGGAGCCAGCCCGCGAGCGAGCTGCGAGCGAGAAATGCCGGCCGCGGCGCGGAGGCGAGGCGCGGGGAGGAGGGCGGGAGGAGGGCGGGGACGAGGGGACCCGGGGCCGCGAGGAGAGATCCCTGGAAGCCGCGCGACGTCACGGGGCCGCGCGGGCCGGCCCGGGCCGCGGCTCGCTTCCTGCCCCCGCCCCCGGCCCCCGCCGGCCCGCCCGCGCCCTGGGGCCCCCCGCGAGCCCCGCC